>NW_024470627.1:0-300000 GCF_017639515.1 Carcharodon carcharias | reverse complement strand
TCTCTCTTTCCTTTCCTGCTCTGTCTGTCTCCCTTTCCTTTCCTACTCTGTCTGTCTCTCTATCCTTTCCTGCTCTGTCTGTCTCTCTTTCCTTTCCTGCTCTGTCTGTCTCTCTCTTTTCTTTCCTGCTCTGTTTATCTCTCTTTCCTTTCCTGCTCTGTTTCTCTCTCTTTCCACTCCTGCTCTGTCTCTCTCTCTCTTTCCGTTCGTCCTCTCACTCTCTCTCTTTCCTTTCCTGGTCTGTCTCTCTCTCTTTCCATTCCTGCTCTGTTTCTCTCTCTTTCCTTTCATGCTCTGTCTCCCTCTCTTTCCTGCTCTGTCTCTCTCTCTATTTCCTTTCCCGCTCTGTCTCTCTCTCTCTCCTTCCTTTCCCGCTTTGTGTCAGTCTTTCCTTTCCCAAATTGTCTCTCTTTCCTTTCCCTCTGTTTCTCCCTTACTTTCCTTTCCCGCTTTTTCTCTCTCTCACTTTCATTTCCCGCTTCGTCTCTCTCTCTCTCTTTCCTTTACTGCTCTGTCTCTCTCATTCATTTCCTGCTCTGTCTCTCTCTCTCTTTCCATTCCCGCTCTGTCTGTCTCAAGTTCCTTTCCTGCTCTGTCTCTCTCCCTTTCCTTTCCCGCTCTGTCTCTCTCTATTTCCTGCTCTGTCCCTCTATTTCCTTTCCCGCTCTGTCTCTCTCTCTCCTTCCTTTCCCGCTTTGTGGCAGTGTTTCCTTCCCCACTTTGTCTCTCTTTCCTTCCCCACTGAGTCTCTCTTTCCTTTCCCACTGTGTCTCTCTTTCCTTTCCTGTTCTGTCTCTTTTTCCACTTCTGCTCTGTCTGTCTCTGTTTCCTTTCCTGCTCTGTCTGTCTCTGTTTCATTTCCTGCTCTGTCTGTCTCTGTTTCCTTTGCTGCTTCGTCTGTCTCTCTTTCATTTCCTGCTCTGTCTGTCTCTCTTTCATTTCCTGCTCTGTCTGTCTCTGTTTCCTTTCCTGCTCTGTCCGTCTCTCTTTCATTTCCTGCTCTGTCTATCTCAATTTCATTTCCTGCTCTGTCTGTCTCTCTTTCCTTTCCTGCTCTGTCTGTCTCTCTTTCCTTTCCTGCTCTGTCTGTCTCTCTTTCATTTCCTGCTCTGTCTGTCTCTCTTTCCTTTCCTGCTCTGTCTGTCTCTGTCTTTCCTTTCCTGCTCTGTTTATCTCTCTTTCCTTTCCTGCTCTGTTTCTCTCTGTTTCCTTTCCTGCTCTGTCTCTCTCTCTCTTTCTATTCCTGCTCTGTTTCTCTCTCTTTCCTTTCCTGGTCTTTCTCTCTCTCTTTCCTTTCCTGCTCTGTTTCTCTCTCTTTCCCTTCATGCTCTGTCTCTCTCTCCTTCCTTTCAGGCTCTGTCTCTCTCTCTTTCCTGCTCTGTCTCTCTATCTATTTCCTTTCCCGCTCTGTCTCTCTCTCTCCTTTCTTTCCCGCTTTGTGTCAGTCTTTCCTTTCCCTCTTTGTCTCTCTTTCCTTTCCCTCCGTGCCTCTCTTACACTTCCCATTGTGTCTCTCTTTCCTTCACCACTTTATCTCTCTTTCCTTCCCCACTGAGTCTCTATTTCCTTTCTCACTGTGTCTCTCTTTCCTTTCCCACTGAGTCTCTCTTTCCTTTCCCACTAAGCCTCTCTTTCCTTTCCCACTGTGTCTCCCTTTCCTTTCTTTTTCTGTCTCTCTTTCCATTTCTGCTATGTCTGTCTCTGCTTCCTTTCCTGCTCTGTCTGTCTCTGATTCCTTTCCTGCTCTGTCTGTCTCTGTTTCCTTTGCTGCTTTGTCTGTCTCTCTTTAATTTCCTGCTCTGTCGGTCTCTCTTTCATTTCCTGCTCTGTCTTTCTCTGTCTCCTTTCCTGCTCTGTCTGTCTCTCTTTCATTTCCTGCTCTGTCTGTCTCTCTTTCAATTCCTGCTCTGTCTGTCTCCCTTTCCTTTCCTGCTCTGTCTGTCTCTCTTTCCTTTCCTGCTCTGTCTGTCTCTCTTTGCTTTCCTGCTCTGTCTCTCTTTCCTTTCCTGCTCTGTCTGTCTCTCTCTTTGCTTTCCTGCTCTGTTTATCTCTCTTTCCTTTCCTGCTCTGTTTATCTCTCTTTCCTTTCCTGCTCTGTCTCTCTCTCTCTTTCCATTCCTGCTCTCACTCTCTCTCTTTCCTTTCCTGGTCTGTCTCTCTCTCTTTCCTTTCCTGCTCTGTTTCTCTCTCTTTCCCTTCATGCTCTGTCTCTCTCTCTTTCCTTTCATGCTCTGTCTCTCTCTCATTCCTGCTCTGTCTCTCTCTCTCTATTTCCTTTCCCGCTCTGTCTCTCTCTCTCCTTCCTTTCCCGCTTTGTGTCAGTCTTTCCTTTCCCACTTTGTCTCTCTTTCCTTTCCCTCTGTTTCTCCTTTACTTTCCTTTCCTGCTTTGTCTCTCTCTCTCTTTCATTTCCCGCTTCGTCTCTCTCTCTGTTTCCTTTCCTGCTCTGTCTCTCTCATTCATTTCCTGCTCTGTCTCTCTCTCTTTCCATTCCTGCTCTGTCCGTCTCACTTTCCTTTCCCAATCTGTCTCTCTCTTTCCTTTTCTGTTCCCACTCTCTCTTACCTTTCATGCTCTTTCCTCTCTCTTTCCTGCTTTTTCTCTCTCTCGCTCTTTCTTTCCTCTACCAGTGTGCCTCTCTTTCCTTTCCCACTGTGTCTCACTTTCCTATCCCACTGTGTTTCTCTTTCCTTTCCTGGTCTCTCTCTCTCTCTCTTTCCTTTCCTGCTCTGTTTCTCTCTCTTTCCTTTCCTGCTCTGTTTATCTCTCTTTCCTTTCCTGCTCTGTTTCTCTCTCTTCCCTTTCCTGCTCTGTTTCTCTCTCTCTTTCCATTCCTGCTCTGTCTCTCTCTCTTTCCTTTCCTGGTCTGTCTCTCTCACTTTCCAATCCTGCTCTGTTTCTCTCTCTTTCCTGCTCTGTCTCTCTCTCTATTTCATTTCCCGCTCTGTCTCTCTCTCTCCTTCCTTTCCCGCTTTGTGGCAGTCTTTCCTTTCCCTCTTTGTCTCTCTTTCCTTTCCCTCCGTGCCTCTCTTACATTTCCCATTGTGTCTCTCTTTCCTTCCCCACTTTATCACTCTTTCCTTCCCCACTGAGTCTCTCTGCTCTGTTTATCTCTCTTTCCTTTCCTGCTCTGTTTCTCTCTCTTTCCTTTCCTGCTCTGTCTCTCTCTCTCTTTCCATTCCTGCTCTGTCTCTCTCTCTTTCCTTTCATGGTCTGTCTCTCTCTCTTTCCTTTCCTGCTCTGTTTATATCTCTTTCCCTTCATGCTCTGTCTCTCTCTCTTTGCTATCATGCTCTGTCTCTCTCTCTTTCCTGCTCTGTCTCTCTCTCTATTTCCTTTCCCACTCTGTCTCTCTCTCTCCTTCCTTTCCCGCTTTGTGGCAGTCTTTCCTTCCCCACTTTGTCTCTCTTTCCTTCCCCACAGAGTCTCTCTTTCCTTTCCCACTGTGTCACTCTGTCCTTTCCCACTGAGTCTCTCTTTCCTTTCTCTCTGAGTCTCTCTTTCCTTTCCCTCTGTGTCTCTCTTTCCTTTCCTGTTCTGTCTCTCTTTCCACTTCTGCTTTGTCTGTCTCTGTTTCCTTTCCTGCTCTGTCTGTCTCTGTTTCCTTTCCTGCTCTGTCTGTCTCTGTTTCCTTTGCTGCTTTGTCTGTCTCTCTTACATTTCCTGCTCTGTCTGTCTCTCTTTCCTTTCCCGCTGTCTGTCTCTCTTTCCTTTCCTGCTCTGTCTGTCTCTCTATCCTTTCCTGCTCTGTCTGTCTCTCTTTCCTTTCCTGCTCTGTCTGTCTCTCTTTCCTTTCCTCCTCTGTCTGTCTCTCTCTTACCTTTCCTGCTCTGTTTATCTCTCGTTCCTTTCCTGCTCTGTTTCTCTCTCTTGCCTTTCCTGCTCTGTCTCTCTCTCTCTTTTCGTTCGTCCTCTCACTCTCTCTCATTCCTTTCCTGGTCTGTCTCTCTCTCTTTCCTTTCATGCTCTGTCTCTCTCTCTTTCCTGCTCTGTCTCTCTCTCTATTTCCTTTCCCGTTCTGTCTCTCTCTCTCTCCTTCCTTTCCCGTTTTGTCTCAGTCTTTCCTTTCCCACTTTATCTCTCTTTCCTTTCCCTCTGTTTCTCCCTTACTTTCCTTTCCCGCTTTGTCTCTCTCTCACTTTCATTTCCCGCTTCCTCTCTCTCTCTCTTTCCTTTACTGCTCTGTCTCTCTCATTCATTTCCTGCTCTGTCTCTCTCTCTCTTTCCATTCCCGCTCTGTCTGTCTCAAGTTCCTTTCCCACTCTGTCTCTCTCTCTTTCCTTTCCCGCTCTGTCTCTCTCTCTTTCCTGCTCTGTCCCTCTATTTCCTTTCCCGCTCTGTCTCTCTCTCTCCTTCCTTTCCCTCTTTGTTGCAGTCTTTCCTTTCCCACTTTTTCTCTCTTTCCTTTCCCTCTGTGCCTCTCTTACCCTTCCCACTGTGTCCCTCTTTCCTTCCCCACTTTGTCTCTCTTTCCTTCCCCACTGAGTCTCTCTTTCCTTTCCCACTGTGTCTCTCTTTCCTTTCCCACTGAGTCTCTCTTTCCTTTCTCACTGAGTCTCTCTTTCCTTTCCCTCTGTGTCTTTCTTTCCTTTCCTGTTCTGTCTCTCTTTCCACTTCTGCTCTGTCTGTCTCTGTTTCCTTTCCTGCTCTGTCTGTCTCTGTTTCATTTCCTGCTCTGTCTGTCTCTGTTTCCTTTGCTGCTTCGTCTGTCTCTCTTTCATTTCCTGCTCTGTCTGTCTCTCTTTCATTTCCTGTTCTGTCTGTCTCTCTTTCCTTTCCTGCTCTGTCTGTCTCTCTTTCCTTTCCTACTCTCTCTGTCTCTCTATCCTTTCCTGCTCTGTCTGTCTCTCTTTCCTTTCCTGCTCTGTCTGTCTCTCTTTCCTTTCCTGCTCTGTCTGTCTCTCTCTTTCCTTTCCTGCTCTGTTTATCTCTCTTTCCTTTCCTGCTCTGTTTCTCTCTCTTTCCTTTCCTGCTCTGTCTTTCTCTCTTTCCTTTCCTGCTCTGTCTGTCTCTCTTTCCTTCCCTGCTCTGCCTGTCTCTCTCTTTGCTTTCCTGCTCTGTTTATCTCTCTTTCCTTTCCTGCTCTGTTTCTCTCTCTTTACTTTCCTGCTCTGTCTCTCTCTCTCTTTCCATTCCTGCTCTCACTCTCTCTCTTTCCTTTCCTGGTCTGTCTCTCTCTCTTTCCTTTCCTGCTCTGTTTCTCTCTCTTTCCCTTCATGCTCTGTCTCTCTCTCTTTCCTTTCAAGCTCTGTCTCTCTCTCTTTCCTGCTCTGTCTCACTCTCTATTTCCTTTCCCGCTCTGTCTCTCTCTCTCTCCTTCCTTTCCCGCTTTGTGTCAGTCTTTCCTTTCCCACTTTGTCTCTCTTTCCTTTCCCTCTGTTTCTCCCTTACTTTCCTTTCCCACTTTGTCTCTCTCTCTCTCTTTCCTTTCCCGCTTCCTCTCTCTCTCTCTTTCCTTTCCTGCTCTGTCTCTCTCATTCATTTCCTGCTCTGTCTCTCTCTTTCTTTCCATTCCCGCTCTGTCTTTCTCACTTTCCTTTCCCAATCTGTCTCTCTCTCTTTCCTTTCCTGGTCTGTCTCTCTCTCTTTCCTTTACCGCTCTGTCTCTCTGTCTCTCTTTCCTATTCCGCTCTGTCTCTCTCTCTCCTTCCTTTTCCGCTTTGTCTCTCTCTCTCTTTCCTTTCCCGCTTCGTCTCTCTCTCTCTTTCCTTTACTGCTCCGTCTCTCTCATTCATTTCCTGCTCTGTCTCTCTCTCTTTCCATTCCCGCTCTGTCTGTCTCACTTTCCTTTCCCACTCTGTCTCTCTCTCTTTCCTTTTCTGCTCTGACTCTCTCTCTTACCTTTCATGCTCTGTCTCTCTCTCTTTCCTGCTTTGTCTCTCTCTCACTCTCTCTTTCCTCTACCACTGTGCCTCTCTTTCGTTTCCCACTGTGTCTCACTTTCCTTTCCCACTGTGTCTCTCTTTCCTTTCCTTGTCTCCCTGTCTCTCTTTCCTTTCCCGCTCTGTCTGTCTCTCTTTCCTTTCCCGCTCTGTGCTTCTCTCCTGCCTTTCCTGCTCTGTTTATCTCTCTTTCCTTTCCTGCTCTGTTTCTCTCTCTTTCCTTTCCTGCTCTGTCTCTCTCTCTCTTTCCATTCCTGCTCTGTCTCTCTCTCTTTCCTTTCATGGTCTGTCTCTCTCTCTTTCCTTTCCTGCTCTGTTTCTATCTCTTTCCCTTCATGCTCTGTCTCTCTCTCTTTGCTATCATGCTCTGTCTCTCTCTCTTTCCTGCTCTGTCTCTCTCTCTATTTCCTTTCCCACTCTGTCTCTCTCTCTCCTTCCTTTCCCGCTTTGTGGCAGTCTTTCCTTTCCCACTTTGTCTCTCTTTCCTTCCCCACAGAGTCTCTCTTTCCTTTCCCACTGTGTCACTCTTTCCTTTCCCACTGAGTCTCTCTTTCCTTTCTCTCTGAGTCTCTCTTTCCTTTCCCTCTGTGTCTCTCTTTCCTTTCCTGTTCTGTCTCTCTTTCCACTTCTGCTTTGTCTGTCTCTGTTTCCTTTCCTGCTCTGTCTGTCCCTGTTTCCTTTCCAGCTCTGTCTGTCTCTCTTTCCTTTGCTGCTTTGTCTGTCTCTCTTACATTTCCTGCTCTGTCTGTCTCTCTTTCCTTTCCTGCTGTCTGTCTCTCTTTCCTTTCCTGCTCTGTCTGTCTCTCTATCCTTTCCTGCTCTGTCTGTCTCTCTTTCCTTTCCTGCTCTGTCTGTCTCTCTTTCCTTTCCTCCTCTGTCTGTCTCTCTCTTACCTTTCCTGCTCTGTTTATCTCTCGTTCCTTTCCTGCTCTGTTTCTCTCTCTTGCCTTTCCTGCTCTGTCTCTCTCTCTCTTTTCGTTCGTCCTCTCACTCTCTCTCTTTCCTTTCCTGGTCTGTCTCTCTCTCTTTCCATTCCTGCTCTGTTACTCTCTCTTTCCCTTCATGCTCTGTCTCTCTCTCTTTCCTTTCATGCTCTGTCTCTCTCTCTTTCCTGCTCTGTCTCTCTCTCTATTTCCTTTCCCGCTCTGTCTCTCTCTCTCTCCTTCCTTTCCCGTTTTGTGTCAGTCTTTCCTTTCCCACTTTAACTCTCTTTCCTTTCCCTCTGTTTCTCCCTTACTTTCCTTTCCCGCTTTGTCTCTCTCTCACTTTCATTTCCCGCTTCCTCTCTCTCTCTCTTTCCTTTACTGCTCTGTCTCTCTCATTCATTTCCTGCTCTGTCTCTCTCTCTCTCTTTCCATTCCCGCTCTGTCTGTCTCAAGTTCCTTTCCCACTCTGTCACTCTCTCTATTTCGTTTCCCGCTCTGTCTCTCTCTCTTTACTGCTCTGTCCCTCTATTTCCTTTCCCGCTCTGTCTCTCTCTCTCCTTCCTTTCCCGCTTTGTGGCAGTCTTTCCTTTCCCACTTTGTCTCTCTTTCCTTTCCCTCTGTGCCTCTCTTACCCTTCCCACTGTGTCCCTCTTTCCTTCCCCACTTTGTCTCTCTTTCCTTCCCCACTGAGTCTCTCTTTCCTTTCCCACTGTGTCTCTCTTTCCTTTCCCACTGAGTCTCTCTTTCCTTTCCCACTGAGTCTCTCTTTCCTTTCTCACTGAGTCTCTCTTTCCTTTCCCTCTGTGTCTCTCTTTCCTTTCCTGTTCTGTCTCTCTTTCCACTTCTGCTCTGTCTGTCTCTGTTTCCTTTCCTGCTCTGTCTGTCTCTGTTTCCTTTCCTGCTCTCTCTGTCTCTGTTTCCTTTGCTGCTTCGTCTGTCTCTCTTTCATTTCCTGCTCTGTCTGTCTCTCTTTCATTTCCTGTTCTGTCTGTCTCTCTTTCCTTTCCTGCTCTGTCTGTCTCCCTTTCCTTTCCTACTCTGTCTGTCTCTCTATCCTTTCCTGCTCTGTCTGTCTCTCTTTCCTTTCCTGCTCTGTCTGTCTCTCTCTTTTCTTTCCTGCTCTGTTTATCTCTCTTTCCTTTCCTGCTCTGTTTCTCTCTCTTTCCACTCCTGCTCTGTCTCTCTCTCTCTTTCCGTTCGTCCTCTCACTCTCTCTCTTTCCTTTCCTGGTCTGTCTCTCTCTCTTTCCATTCCTGCTCTGTTTCTCTCTCTTTCCTTTCATGCTCTGTCTCCCTCTCTTTCCTGCTCTGTCTCTCTCTCTATTTCCTTTCCCGCTCTGTCTCTCTCTCTCTCCTTCCTTTCCCGCTTTGTGTCAGTCTTTCCTTTCCCAAATTGTCTCTCTTTCCTTTCCCTCTGTTTCTCCCTTACTTTCCTTTCCCGCTTTTTCTCTCTCTCACTTTCATTTCCCGCTTCGTCTCTCTCTCTCTCTTTCCTTTACTGCTCTGTCTCTCTCATTCATTTCCTGCTCTGTCTCTCTCTCTCTTTCCATTCCCGCTCTGTCTGTCTCAAGTTCCTTTCCTGCTCTGTCTCTCTCCCTTTCCTTTCCCGCTCTGTCTCTCTCTATTTCCTGCTCTGTCCCTCTATTTCCTTTCCCGCTCTGTCTCTCTCTCTCCTTCCTTTCCCGCTTTGTGGCAGTGTTTCCTTCCCCACTTTGTCTCTCTTTCCTTCCCCACTGAGTCTCTCTTTCCTTTCCCACTGTGTCTCTCTTTCCTTTCCTGTTCTGTCTCTTTTTCCACTTCTGCTCTGTCTGTCTCTGTTTCCTTTCCTGCTCTGTCTGTCTCTGTTTCATTTCCTGCTCTGTCTGTCTCTGTTTCCTTTGCTGCTTCGTCTGTCTCTCTTTCATTTCCTGCTCTGTCTGTCTCTCTTTCATTTCCTGCTCTGTCTGTCTCTGTTTCCTTTCCTGCTCTGTCCGTCTCTCTTTCATTTCCTGCTCTGTCTATCTCAATTTCATTTCCTGCTCTGTCTGTCTCTCTTTCCTTTCCTGCTCTGTCTGTCTCTCTTTCCTTTCCTGCTCTGTCTGTCTCTCTTTCATTTCCTGCTCTGTCTGTCTCTCTTTCCTTTCCTGCTCTGTCTGTCTCTGTCTTTCCTTTCCTGCTCTGTTTATCTCTCTTTCCTTTCCTGCTCTGTTTCTCTCTGTTTCCTTTCCTGCTCTGTCTCTCTCTCTCTTTCTATTCCTGCTCTGTTTCTCTCTCTTTCCTTTCCTGGTCTTTCTCTCTCTCTTTCCTTTCCTGCTCTGTTTCTCTCTCTTTCCCTTCATGCTCTGTCTCTCTCTCCTTCCTTTCAGGCTCTGTCTCTCTCTCTTTCCTGCTCTGTCTCTCTATCTATTTCCTTTCCCGCTCTGTCTCTCTCTCTCCTTTCTTTCCCGCTTTGTGTCAGTCTTTCCTTTCCCTCTTTGTCTCTCTTTCCTTTCCCTCCGTGCCTCTCTTACACTTCCCATTGTGTCTCTCTTTCCTTCACCACTTTATCTCTCTTTCCTTCCCCACTGAGTCTCTATTTCCTTTCTCACTGTGTCTCTCTTTCCTTTCCCACTGAGTCTCTCTTTCCTTTCCCACTAAGCCTCTCTTTCCTTTCCCACTGTGTCTCCCTTTCCTTTCTTTTTCTGTCTCTCTTTCCATTTCTGCTATGTCTGTCTCTGCTTCCTTTCCTGCTCTGTCTGTCTCTGATTCCTTTCCTGCTCTGTCTGTCTCTGTTTCCTTTGCTGCTTTGTCTGTCTCTCTTTAATTTCCTGCTCTGTCGGTCTCTCTTTCATTTCCTGCTCTGTCTTTCTCTGTCTCCTTTCCTGCTCTGTCTGTCTCTCTTTCATTTCCTGCTCTGTCTGTCTCTCTTTCAATTCCTGCTCTGTCTGTCTCCCTTTCCTTTCCTGCTCTGTCTGTCTCTCTTTCCTTTCCTGCTCTGTCTGTCTCTCTTTGCTTTCCTGCTCTGTCTCTCTTTCCTTTCCTGCTCTGTCTGTCTCTCTCTTTGCTTTCCTGCTCTGTTTATCTCTCTTTCCTTTCCTGCTCTGTTTATCTCTCTTTCCTTTCCTGCTCTGTCTCTCTCTCTCTTTCCATTCCTGCTCTCACTCTCTCTCTTTCCTTTCCTGGTCTGTCTCTCTCTCTTTCCTTTCCTGCTCTGTTTCTCTCTCTTTCCCTTCATGCTCTGTCTCTCTCTCTTTCCTTTCATGCTCTGTCTCTCTCTCATTCCTGCTCTGTCTCTCTCTCTCTATTTCCTTTCCCGCTCTGTCTCTCTCTCTCCTTCCTTTCCCGCTTTGTGTCAGTCTTTCCTTTCCCACTTTGTCTCTCTTTCCTTTCCCTCTGTTTCTCCTTTACTTTCCTTTCCTGCTTTGTCTCTCTCTCTCTTTCATTTCCCGCTTCGTCTCTCTCTCTGTTTCCTTTCCTGCTCTGTCTCTCTCATTCATTTCCTGCTCTGTCTCTCTCTCTTTCCATTCCTGCTCTGTCCGTCTCACTTTCCTTTCCCAATCTGTCTCTCTCTTTCCTTTTCTGTTCCCACTCTCTCTTACCTTTCATGCTCTTTCCTCTCTCTTTCCTGCTTTTTCTCTCTCTCGCTCTTTCTTTCCTCTACCAGTGTGCCTCTCTTTCCTTTCCCACTGTGTCTCACTTTCCTATCCCACTGTGTTTCTCTTTCCTTTCCTGGTCTCTCTCTCTCTCTCTTTCCTTTCCTGCTCTGTTTCTCTCTCTTTCCTTTCCTGCTCTGTTTATCTCTCTTTCCTTTCCTGCTCTGTTTCTCTCTCTTCCCTTTCCTGCTCTGTTTCTCTCTCTCTTTCCATTCCTGCTCTGTCTCTCTCTCTTTCCTTTCCTGGTCTGTCTCTCTCACTTTCCAATCCTGCTCTGTTTCTCTCTCTTTCCTGCTCTGTCTCTCTCTCTATTTCATTTCCCGCTCTGTCTCTCTCTCTCCTTCCTTTCCCGCTTTGTGGCAGTCTTTCCTTTCCCTCTTTGTCTCTCTTTCCTTTCCCTCCGTGCCTCTCTTACATTTCCCATTGTGTCTCTCTTTCCTTCCCCACTTTATCACTCTTTCCTTCCCCACTGAGTCTCTCTTTCCTTTCCCACTGTGTCTCTCTTTCCTTTCCCACTGAGTCTCTCTTTCCTTTCCCACTGAGTCTCTCTTTCCTTTCCTGCTCTGTTTCTCTCTCTTTCATTTCCTGCTCTGTCTCTCTCTCTCTTTCCATTCCTGCTCTGTCTCTCTCTCTTTCCTTTCCTGGTCTTTCTCTCTCTCCTTCCTTTCATGCTCTGTCTCTATCTCTTTCCTGCTCTGTCTCTCTCTCTATTTCCTTTCATGCTCTGTCTCACTCTCTCCTTCCTTTCCAGCTTTGTGTCAGTCCTACCCTTCCCACTGTGTCTCTCTTTCCTTCCCCACTTTGTCTCTCTTTCCTTCCCCACTGAGTCTCTCTTTCCTTTCCCACTGTGTCTCTCTTTCCTTTCCCACTGAGTCTCTCTTTCCTTTCCCACTGAGTCTCTCTATCCTTTCCCTCTGTGTCTCTCTTTCCTTTCCTGCTCTGTCTCTCTTTCCATTTCTGCTCTGTCTGTCTCTGTTTCCTTTACTGCTCTGTTTCTCTCTCTTTCCTTTCCTGCTCTTTCTCTCTCTCTCTTTCTATTCCTGCTCTCACTCTCTCTCTTTCCTTTCCTGGTCTGTCTCTCTCTCTTTCCTTTACCGCTCTGTCTCTCTCTCTCTCTTTCCTATTCCGCTCTGTCTCTCTCTCTTTCCATTCCTGCTCTGTCTCTGTCTCTCTCTCTCCTGCTCTGTCTCTCTCTCTTTCCTTTCCTGCTCTGTCTCTCTCTCTTTCCTTTCCTGCTCTGTCCCACTCTCTTACCTGTCCCACTCTGTCTCTCTTTCCTTTCCTGCTCCGTCTGTCTCTCTTTCCTTTCCTGCACTGTCTTTCTCTCTCTTTCCAGCTCTATCTCTCTCTCTCTTTCCCACTCTGTCTCTCTCTCTCTTTCCTTTCCCGCTCTGTCACTCTCTCTCTTTCCTTTCCCGCACTGTCTCTCTCTCTCTCTCTTTCGTTTCCCGATCTGTCTCGCTCTCTCTCTCTCCTTTCCCGCTCTGTGTCTCTCTTACTTTCCTTTCCCGCTTTGTCTCTCTCTCTCTTTCATTTCCCGCTTCGTCTCTCTCTCTCTTTCCTTTCCTGCTCTGTCGCTCTCATTCATTTCCTGCTCTTTCGCTCTCTCTTTCCTTTCCCGCTCTGTCTGTCTCTTTTTCCTTTCCCAGTCTGTCTCTCCCTCTTTCCTTTCCTGCTCTGTCTCTCCTTCTTTCCTTTCCCGCTCTATCTCGCTCTCTTTCCTATCCTGCTTTGTCTCTCTCTCTTTCCATTCCTGCTCAGTCTCTCTCTCTCTTTCCTTTCCCACTCTGTCTCTCTCTCTTTCTTTTCCCGCTCTGTCTCAGGCTTTCCTTTCCCACTGTCTCTCTCTTTCCTTTCCTGCTGTGTCTGTCTCTCTCTCCTTTCCCACTCTGTGTCTCTTTCCTGCTCTGTCTCTTTCCTTTCCTGCTCTGTCTCTCTCCCTCTCTCCTGCTCTGTCTCTCTCTTTCCTTTCCTGCTCTATCTTCTCTCATTCCTTTCCTGCTCTGTCTGTCTCTCTTTCCCACTGTTTCTCTCTTTCCTTTCCAACTGTGTCTCTTTCCTTTCACACTGTGTCTTTCCTTTTCCACTGTGTCTCTCTTTACTTTCCCACTGTGTCTCTTTCCTTTCCTGCTCTGTCTGTCTCTCTTTGCTTTCCGGCTCTGTCTTTCTCTCTTTCCTTTCCTGCTCTGTCTGTCTCTCTTTCCTTTCCTGCTCTGTATGTCTCTCTTTCCTTTCCTGCTCTCTCTGTCTCTCATTCCTTTGCTGCTCTGTCTCTCTCTCTTTCCATTCCTGCTCTGTTTCTCTATTTTTACTTTCCTGCTCTGTCTCTCTCTCTTTCCTTTCCTGTTCTGACTCTCTCTCTTTCCTTTAATGCTCTGACCAACTCTCTTTCCTGCTCTGTCTCTCTCTCTCTTTCCTCCACCACTGTGCCTCTCTTTCCTTTCCCACTGTGTCTATCTTTCCTTTCCCACTGTGTCTCTATTTCCTTTCCTGCTCTGCCTGTCTCTCTTTCCTTTCCTGCTCTGTCTCTCTCTCTCTCACTCCTGCCCTGCTCTTTCTCTCTCTCCTGCTCTGTCTCTCTTCATCTTTCCAATCCTGCTCTGTCACTCGCACTTTCATTTCCTACTCTGTCTCTCTCTCTTTCCATTCCTGCTCTGTTTCTCTCTTTTTCCTGCTCTGTCTCTCTATCCATTTCCATTCCCGCTCTGTCTCTCTCTCTCCTTCCTTTCCCGCTTTGTGTCAGTCTTTCCTTTCCCACTGTGTCTCTCATTCCTTTCCCTCTGTGTCTCACTTTCCTTTCCCTCTGTTTGTCTCCTTCCTTCCCCACTGTGTCTCTTTTTCCTTTCATGCCCTTTCTGTCTCTCTTTACTTTTCTGCTCTGTCTGTCTCTCTTTCCTCTCCTGCTCTGTCTGTCTCTCTTTCCTTTCCTGCTCTGTCTCTCTCTCTCTCTCCTGCCCTGCTCTTTTTCTCTTTCTCTCTCTCCTGCTCTGTCTCTCTCTCTCTTACCATTCCTGCTCTGTCTCTCTCTGCTTCCTTTCATGCTTTGTTTCTCTCTCTTTCCTGCTCTGTCTCTCTATCCATTTTCTTTCCCACTCTGTCTCTCTGTCTCCTTCCTTTCCCGCTTTGTGTCAGTCTTTCCTTTCCCACTGCGTCTCTCTTTCCTTTCCCTCTGTGTCTCACTTTCCTTTCCCTCTGTGTCTCTCCTTCCATCCCCACTGTGTCTCTTTTTCCTTTCCCACTGAGTGTCTCATTCCTTTCCCACTGAGTCTCTCTGTCCTTTCCCCCTGTGCCTCTCTTTCCTTTCCTGCTCTATCTCTCTTTCCTTTCCTGCTCTGTCTGTCTCTCTTTACTTTCTTGCTCTGTATGTCTCTCTTTCCTTTCTTGCTCTGTCTGTATCTCTTTCATTTCCTGCTCTGTTTCTGTATCTTTCCTTTCCTGCTCTGTCTTTCTCTCTCTTTCCTTTCCTGCTCTGTCTGTCTCTTTTTCCTTTCCTGCTATGTCTGTCTCTCTTTCCTTTCCTGCTCTGTCTGTCTCCCTTTCCTTTCATGCTCTGTCTCTCTCTCTCCTTCCTTTCCCGCTTTGTGTCAGTCTTTCCTTTCCCACTGTGTCTCTCTTTCCTTTCCCTCTGTGTCTCACTTTCCTTTCCCTCTGTGTCTCTCCTTCCTTCCCCACTGTGTCTCTTTTTTCTTTCCCATTGTGTCTCTCTTTCCTTTCCCTCTGTGTCTCACTTTCCTTTCCCTCTGTTTGTCTCCCTCCTTCCCCACTGTGTCTCTTTTTCCTTTCATGCTCTGTATGTCTCCCTTTCCTTTCCTGCTCTGCCTGTCTCTCTTTCCTTTCCTGCTCTGTCTGTCTATCTTTCCTTTCTTGCTCTCTCTGTCTCTATTTCCTTTCCTGCTCTGTCCGTCTCTCCTTCCTATCTTGCTCTGTCTCTCTCTCTTTCCTTTCTTGCTCTGTCTCTCTCTCTTTCCTTTCCTGCTCTGTCTCTCTCTCTTTCCTTTCATGCTGTCTCTCTCTCGTTCCGGCTCTGTCTCTCTCTCCTCTTTCCTTTCCTGCTCTGTCTCTCTCTCTTTCCTTTCCTGCTCTGTCTCTCTCTCTTTCCTTTCCTGCTCTGTCTCTCTCTCTTTCCTTTCCTGCTCTGTCTCTCTCTCTCCTTCCTTTCCCGCTTTGTGTCAGTCTTTCCTTTCCCACTGTGTCTCTCTTTCCTTTCCCTCTGTGTCTCACTTTCCTTTCCCTCTGTGTCTCTGCTTCCTTCCCCACTGTGTCTCTTTTTTCTTTCCCACTGTGTCTCTCTTTCCTTTCCCTCTGTGTCTCACTTTCCTTTCCCTCTGTTTGTCTCCTTCCTTCCCCACTGTGTCTCTTTTTCCTTTCATGCTCTGTATGTCTCCCTTTCCTTTCCTGCTCTGCCTGTCTCTCTTTCCTTTCCTGCTCTGTCTGTCTATCTTTCCTTTCTTGCTCTCTCTGTCTCTATTTCCTTTCCTGCTCTGTCCGTCTCTCCTTCCTATCTTGCTCTGTCTCTCTCTCTTTCCTTTCTTGCTCTGTCTCTCTCTCTTTCCTTTCCTGCTCTGTCTCTCTCTCTTTCCTTTCATGCTGTCTCTCTCTCGTTCCGGCTCTGTCTCTCTCTCCTCTTTCCTTTCCTGCTCTGTCTGTCTCTCTTTCCTTTCGTGCTCTGTATGTCTCTCTTTCCTTTCCTGCTCTTTCTGTCTGTCTTTCCTTTCCTGCTCTGTCAGTCTCTCTTTCCTTTCCTGCTCTGTCTCTCTCTCTCTCCTGCCCTGCTCTGTCTCTCTCTCTCTTTCCATTCCTGCTCTTTCTCTCGCTCTTTCCTTTCCTGCTCTGTCTCTCTCTCTCTTTCCATTCCTGCTCTCTCTCTCTCTTTCTCCTTTCATGCTCTGTTTCTCTCTCTTTCCTGCTCTGTCTCTCTTTCTTTCCATCCCTGCTCTCTCTCTCTCTCTGTGTCCTTTCATGCTCTGTTTCTCTCTCTTTCCTGCTCTGTCTCTCTATCTATTTCGTTTCCCACTCTGTCTCTCTCACTCCTTCCTTTCCTGCTTTGTGTCAGTCTTTCCTTTCCCACTGTGTCTCAATTTCCTTTCCCTCTGTGTCTCTCTTTCCTTCCCCACTGTGTCTATTTTTCCTTTCCCAATGAGTCTCTCATTCCTTTCCCAATGAGTCTCTCTGTCCTTTCCCTCCGTGTCTCTCTTTCCTTTCCAGCTCTGTCTCTCTCTCTTTCCTTTCTTGCTCTGTCGGTCTCTCTTTCCCTTCTTGCTCTGTCTGTATATCTTTTGTTTCCTGCTCTGTTTCGCTATCTTTCCTTTCCTGCTCTGTCTCTCTCTCTCTCTCTTTCCTTTCCTACTCTGTCTGTCTGTTTCCTTTCCTGCTGTGTCTGTCTCTCTTTCCTTACCTGCTCTGACTGTCTCCCTTTCCTTTCCTCCTCTGTCTGTCTCCCTTTGCTTTCCTGCTCTGCCTTTCTCTCTTTCCTTTCCTGCTCTGTCTGTCTATCTTTCCTTTCATGCTCTGTCTGTCTCTATTTCCTTTTCTGCTCTGTCCATCTCTCTTTCCTATCTTGCTCTGTCTCTCTCTCTTTCCTTTCTTGCTCTGCCTGTCTCTATTTCATTTCTTGCTCTGTCTGTCTCTCTTCCTTTCCTGTTCTGTCTGTCTCTCTTTCCTTTCTTGCTCTCTCTGTCTCTATTTCCTTTCCTGCTCTGTCCGTCTCTCTTTCCTATCTTGCTCTGTCTCTCTCTCTTTCCTTTCTTGCTCTGTCTCTCTCTCTTTCCTTTCCTGCTCTGTCTCTCTCTCTTTCCTTTCATGCTGTCTCTCTCTCGTTCCGGCTCTGTCTCTCTCCTCTTTCCTTTCCTGCTCTGTCTGTCTCTCTTTCCTTTCGTGCTCTGTATGTCTCTCTTTCCTTTCCTGCTCTTTCTTTCTCTCTTTCCTTTCCTGCTCTGTCTGTCTCTCTCTCCTGCCCTGCTCTGTCTCTCTTTCTCTCTCTCCTGCTCTGTCTCTCTCTCTCTTTCCATTCCTGCTCTGTCTCTCGCTCTTTCCTTTCCTGCTCTGTCTCTCTCTCTCTTTGCATTCCTGCTCTGTCTCTCTCTTTCTCCTTTCATGCTCTGTTTCTCTCCCTTTCCTGCTCTGTCTCTCTCTCTTTCCATTCCTGCTCCCTCTCTCTCTGTGTCCTTTCATGCTCTGTTTCTCTCTCTTTCCTGCTCTGTCTCTCTATCTATTTCCTTTCCCACTCTGTCTCTCTCACTCCTTCCTTTCCTGCTTTGTGTCAGTCTTTCCTTTCCCACTGTGTCTCTCTTTCCTTTCCCTCTGTGTCTCACTTTCCTTTCCCTCTGTGTCTCTCTTTCCTTCCCCACTGTGTCTATTTTTCCTTTCCCAATGAGTCTCTCATTCCTTTCCCACTGAGTCTCTCTGTCCTTTCCCTCTGTGTCTCTCTTTCCTTTCCAGCTCTCTCTCTCTTTCCTTTCTTGCTCTGTCGGTCTCTCTTTCCCATCTTGCTTTGTCTGTATATCTTTTGTTTCCTGCTCTGTTTCGCTATCTTTCCTTTCCTGCTCTGTCTCTCTCTCTCTCTCTTTCCTTTCCTGCTCTGTCTGTCTGTTTCCTTTCCTGCTGTGTCTGTCTCTCTTTCCTTAACTGCACTGACTGTCTCCCTTTCCTTTCCTCCTCTGTCTGTCTCCCTTTCCTTTCCTGCTCTGCCTGTCTCTCTTTCCTTTCCTGCTCTGTCTGTCTATCTTTCCTTTCATGCTCTGTCTGTCTCTATTTCCTTTTCTGCTCTGTCCGTCTCTCTTTCCTATCTTGCTCTGTCTCTCTCTCTTTCCTTTCTTGCTCTGCCTGTCTCTATTTCATTTCTTGCTCTGTCTGTCACTCTTCCTTTCCTGTTCTGTCTGTCTCTCTTTCCTTTCCTGCTCTGTCTGTTTCTTTCTATTATCCTGCTCCGTCTGTCTCTTTCTCCTTTCCTGCTCTGTCTGATTCGCTTTCCTTTCCTGCTCTGTCTGTCTCACTTTCCTTTCCTGCTCTATCTGTCTCTCGTTCCTGCTCTGTCTGTCGCTCTTTCCTTTCCTGCTTTGTCTGTCTCTCTTTCCTTTCTTGCTCTGTCTGTCTTTCTTTCCTTTCCTGCTGTCTCTGTCTCTCTTTCCTTTCCTGCTCTGTCTGTCTCTCTTTCCTTTCCTGCTCTGTCTTTCTCTCTTTCCGTTCCTGCTCTGTCTGTCTCTGTTTCCTTTCGTGCTATGTCTGTCTCTCTTTCCTTTCCAGCGGTCTCTCTCTCTTTCCTTTTCTGCTCTGACTCTCTCTCTTACCTTTCATGCTCTGTCTCTCTCTTTCCTGCTTTGTCTCTCTCTCGCCCTCTCTTTCCTCTACCACTGTGCCTCTCTTTCCTTTCCCACTGTGTCTCACTTTCCTTTCCCACTGTGTCTCTCTTTCCTTTCCTGGTCTCTCTGTCTCTCTTTCCTTTCCTGCTCTGTCTGTCTCTCTTTCCTTTCCCGCTCTGTCTGTCTCTCCTGCCTTTGCTGCTCTGTTTATCTCTCTTTCCTTTCCTGCTCTGTTTCTCTCTCTTTCATTACCTGCTCTGTCTCTCTCTCTCTTTCCATTCCTGCTCTGTCTCTCTCTCTTTCCTTTCCTGGTCTTTCTCTGTCTCTATCTCTTTCCTGCTCTGTCTCTCTCTCTCTATTTCCTTTCATGCTCTGTCTCTCTCTCTCCTTCCTTTCCAGATTTGTGTCAGTCTTTCCTTTCCCACTTTGTCTCTCTTTCCTTTCCCTCTGTGCCTCTCTTACCCGTCCCACTGTGTCTCTCTTTCCTTTCCCACTGTGTCTCTCTTTCCTTTACCACTGAGTCTCTCTTTCCTTTCCCACTGAGTCTCTCTTTCCTTTCCCTCTGTGTCTCTCTTTCCTTTCCTTCTCTGTCTCTCTTTCCATTTCTGCTCTGTCTGTCTCTGTTTCCATTCCTGCTCTCACTCTCTCTCTTTCCTTTCCTGGTCTGTCTCTCTCTCTCTTTCCTTTCCTGCTCTGTTTCTCTCTCATTCCCTTCATGCTCTGTCTCTCTCTCCTTCCTTTCATGCCCTTACTTTCATTTCCCGCTTTGTCTCTCTCTCTCTTTCATTTCCCGCTTCGTCTCTCTCTCTTTCCTTTACTGCTCTGTCTCTCTCATTCATTTCCCGCTCTGTCTCTCTCTCTTTCCATTCCCGCTCTGTCTGTCTCACTTTCCTTTCCCACTCTGTCTCTCTCTCTTTCCTCTTCTGCTCTGACTCTCTTTCTTACCTTTCATGCTCTGTCTCTCTCTCTTTCCTGCTTTGTCTCTCTCTCACTCTCTCTTTCCTCTACCACTGTGCCTCTCCTTCCTTTCCCAATGTGTCTCACTTTCCTTTCCCACTGTGTCTCTCTTTCCTTTCCTGGTCTCTATGTCTCTCTTTCCTTTCCCGCGCTGTCCGTCTCTCTTTCCTTTCCCACTCTGTCCATCTCTCCTGCCTTTCCTGCTCTGTTTATCTCTCTTTCCTTTCCTGCTCTGTTTCTCTCTCTTTCCTTTCCTGCTCTGTCTCTCTCTCTCTTTCCATTCCTGCTCTGTCTCTCTCTCT
Source organism: Carcharodon carcharias (assembly GCF_017639515.1). Classification (NCBI taxonomy): domain Eukaryota; kingdom Metazoa; phylum Chordata; class Chondrichthyes; order Lamniformes; family Lamnidae; genus Carcharodon; species Carcharodon carcharias. Next base: position 281,025 of record NW_024470627.1, on the reverse strand, counting down.
CTTTCCTTTCCTGGTCTGTCTCTCTCTTTTTCCTTTCCTGCTCTGTTTCTCTCTCATTCCCTTCATGCTCTGTCTCTCTCTCCTTCCTTTCATGCTCTGTCTCTCTCTCTTTCCTGCTCTGTCTCTCTCTCTATTTCCTATCCCGCTCTGTCTCTCTCTCTCCTTCCTTTCCCGCTTTGTGGCAGTCTTTCCTTTCCCACTTTGTCTCTCTTTCCTTTCCCTCTGTGCCTCTCTTACCCTTCCCACTGTGTCTCTCTTTCCTTCCCCACTGAGTCTCTCTTTCCTTCCCCACTGAGTCTCTCTTTCCTTTCCCCCTGTGTCTCTCTTTCCTTTCCCACTGAGAATCTCTTTCCTTTCCCTCTGTGTCTCTCTTTCCTTTCCTGCTCTGTCTCTCTTTCCATTTCTGCTCTGTCTGTCTCTGTTTCCTTTCCTGCTCTGCCTGTCTCTCTTTCCTTTCCTGCTCTGTCTGTCTATCTTTCCTTTCTTGCTCTCTCTGTATCTATTTCCTTTCCTGCTCTGTCCGTCTCTCCTTCCTATCTTGCTCTGTCTCTCTCTCTTTCCTTTCTTGCTCTGTCTCTCTCTCTTTCCTTTCCTGCTCTGTCTCTCTCTCTTTCCTTTCATGCTGTCTCTCTCTCGTTCCGGCTCTGTCTCTCTCTCCTCTTTCCTTTCCTGCTCTGTCTGTCTCTCTTTCCTTTCGTGCTCTGTATGTCTTTCTTTCCTTTCCTGCTCTTTCTGTCTATCTTTCCTTTCCTGCTCTGTCAGTCTCTCTTTCCTTTCCTGCTCTGTCTCTCTCTCTCCTGCCCTGCTCTGTCTCTCTCTCTCTTTCCATTCCTGCTCTTTCTCTCGCTCTTTCCTTTCCTGCTCTGTCTCTCTCTCTCTTTCCATTCCTGCTCTGTCTCTCTCTTTCTCCTTTCATGCTCTGTTTCTCTCTCCTTCCTGCTCTGTCTCTCTTTCTTTCCATTCCTGCTCTCTCTCTCTCTGTGTGTCCTTTCATGCTCTGTTTCTCTCTCTTTCCTGCTCTGTCTCTCTATCTATTTCCTTTCCCACTCTGTCTCTCTCAGTCCTTCCTTTCCTGCTTTGTGTCAGTCTTTCCTTTCCCACTGTGTCTCAATTTCCTTTCCCTCTGTGTCTCTCTTTCCTTCCCCACTGTGTCTATTTTTCCTTTCCCAATGAGTCTCTCATTCCTTTCCCAATGAGTCTCTCTGTCCTTTCCCTCCGTGTCTCTCTTTCCTTTCCAGCTCTGTCTCTCTCTCTTTCCTTTCTTGCTCTGTCGGTCTCTCTTTCCCTTCTTGCTCTGTCTGTATATCTTTTGTTTCCTGCTCTGTTTCGCTATCTTTCCTTTCCTGAACTGTCTCTCTCTCTCTCTTTCCTTTCAAACTCTGTCTGTCTGTTTCCTTTCCTTCTGTGTCTGTCTCTCTTTCCTTACCTGCTCTGACTGTCTCCCTTTCCTTTCCTCCTCTGTCTGTCTCGCTTTCCTTTCCTGCTCTGCCTGTCTCTCTTTCCTTTCCTGCTCTGTCTGTCTATCTTTCCTTTCATGCTCTGTCTGTCTCTATTTCCTTTTCTGCTCTGTCCGTCTCTCTTTCCTATCTTGCTCTGTCTCTCTCTCTTTCCTTTCTTGCTCTGCCTGTCTCTATTTCATTTCTTGCTCTGTCTGTCTCTATATCCTCTCCTGCTCTGTCCGTCTCTCCTTCCTATCTTGCTCTGTCTCTCTCTCTTTCCTTTCTTGCTCTGTCTCTCTCTCTTTCCATTCCTGCTCTGTCTCTCTCTCTTTCCTTTCCTGCTCTGTCTCTCTCTCTCCTTCCTTTCCCGCTTTGTGTCAGTCTTTCCTTTCCCACTGTGTCTCTCTTTCCTTTCCCTCTGTGTCTCACTTTCCTTTCCCTCTGTGTCTCTCCTTCCTTCCCCACTGTGTCTCTTTTTTCTTTCCCATTGTGTCTCTCTTTCCTTTCCCTCTGTGTCTCACTTTCCTTTCCCTCTGTTTGTCTCCTTCCTTCCCCACTGTGTCTCTTTTTCCTTTCATGCTCTGTATGTCTCCCTTTCCTTTCCTGCTCTGCCTGTCTCTCTTTCCTTTCCTGCTCTGTCTGTCTATCTTTCCTTTCTTGCTCTCTCTGTCTCTATTTCCTTTCCTGCTCTGTCCGTCTCTCCTTCCTATCTTGCTCTGTCTCTCTCTCTTTCCTTTCTTGCTCTGTCTCTCTCGCTTTCCTTTCCTGCTCTGTCTCTCTCTCTTTCCTTTCATGCTGTCTCTCTCTCGTTCCGGCTCTGTCTCTCTCCTCTTTCCTTTCCTGCTCTGTCTGTCTCTCTTTCCTTTCGTGCTCTGTATGTCTCTCTTTCCTTTCCTGCTCTTTCTGTCTCTCTTTCCTTACCTGCTCTGTCTCTCTCTCTCTCTCCTGCTCTGTCTCTCTCTCTCTTTCCATTCCTGCTCTGTCTCTCGCTCCTTCCTTTCCTGCTCTGTCTCTCTCTCTCTCTTTCCATTCCTGCTCTGTCTCTCTCTTTCTCCTTTCATGCTCTGTTTCTCTCTCTTTCCTGCTCTGTCTCTCTTTCTTTCCATTCCTGCTCTCTCTCTCTCTGTGTCCTTTCATGCTCTGTTTCTCTCTCTTTCCTGCTCTGTCTCTCTATCTATTTCCTTTCCCACTCTGTCTCTCTCACTCCTTCCTTTCCTGCTTTGTGTCAGTCTTTCCTTTCCCACTGTGTCTCACTTTCCTTTCCCTCTGTGTCTCTCTTTCCTTCCCCACTGTGTCTATTTTTCCTTTCCCAATGAGTCTCTCATTCCTTTCCCACTGAGTTTCTCTGTCCTTTCCCTCCGTGTCTCTCTTTCCTTTCCAGCTCTGTCTCTCTCTCTTTCCTTTCTTGCTCTGTCGGTCTCTCTTTCCCTTCTTGCTCTGTCTGTATATCTTTTGTTTCCTGCTCTGTTTCGCTATCTTTCCTTTCCTGCTCTGTCTCTCTCTCTCTCTTTCCTTTCCTACTCTGTCTGTCTGTTTCCTTTCCTGCTGTGTCTGTCTCTCTTTCCTTACCTGCTCTGACTGTCTCCCTTTCCTTTCCTCCTCTGTCTGTCTCCCTTTCCTTTCCTGCTCTGCCTGTCTCTCTTTCCTTTCCTGCTCTGTCTGTCTATCTTTCCTTTCATGCTCTGTCTGTCTCTATTTCCTTTTCTGCTCTGTCCATCTCTCTTTCCTATCTTGCTCTGTCTCTCTCTCTTTCCTTTCTTGCTCTGCCTGTCTCTATTTCATTTCTTGCTCTCTCTGTCTCTCTTCCTTTCCTGTTCTGTCTGTCTCTCTTTCCTTTCTTGCTCTCTCTGTCTCTATTTCCTTTCCTGCTCTGTCCGTCTCTCCTTCCTATCTTGCTCTGTCTCTCTCTCTTTCCTTTCTTGCTCTGTCTCTCTCTCTTTCCTTTCCTGCTCTGTCTCTCTCTCTTTCCTTTCATGCTGTCTCTCTCTCGTTCCGGCTCTGTCTCTCTCCTCTTTCCTTTCCTGCTCTGTCTGTCTCTCTTTCCTTTTGTGCTCTGTATGTCTCTCTTTCCTTTCCTGCTCTTTCTTTCTCTCTTTCCTTTCCTGCTCTGTCTGTCTCTCTCTCCTGCCCTGCTCTGTCTCTCTTTCTCTCTCTCCTGCTCTGTATCTCTCTCTCTTTCCTTTCCTGCTCTGTCTCTCTCTCTCTTTGCATTCCTGCTCTGTCTCTCTCTTTCTCCTTTCATGCTCTGTTTCTCTCCCTTTCCTGCTCTGTCTCTCTCTCTTTCCATTCCTGCTCTCTCTCTCTCTGTGTCCTTTCATGCTCTGTTTCTCTCTCTTTCCTGCTCTGTCTCTCTATCTATTTCCTTTCCCACTCTGTCTCTCTCACTCCTTCCTTTCCTGCTTTGTGTCAGTCTTTCCTTTCCCACTGTGTCTCTCTTTCCTTTCCCTCTGTGTCTCACTTTCCTTTCCCTCTGTGTCTCTCTTTCCTTCCCCACTGTGTCTATTTTTCCTTTCCCAATGAGTCTCTCATTCCTTTCCCACTGAGTCTCTCTGTCCTTTCCCTCTGTGTCTCTCTTTCCTTTCCAGCTCTCTCTCTCTTTCCTTTCTTGCTCTGTCGGTCTCTCTTTCCCATCTTGCTTTGTCTGTATATCTTTTGTTTCCTGCTCTGTTTCGCTATCTTTCCTTTCCTGCTCTGTCTCTCTCTCTCTCTTTCCTTTCCTGCTCTGTCTGTCTGTTTCCTTTCCTGCTGTGTCTGTCTCTCTTTCCTTAACTGCTCTGACTGTCTCCCTTTCCTTTCCTCCTCTGTCTGTCTCCCTTTCCTTTCCTGCTCTGCCTGTCTCTCTTTCCTTTCCTGCTCTGTCTGTCTATCTTTCCTTTCATTCTCTGTCTGACTCTATTTCCTTTTCTGCTCTGTCCGTCTCTCTTTCCTATCTTGCTCTGTCTCTCTCTCTTTCCTTTCTTGCTCTGCCTGTCTCTATTTCATTTCTTGCTCTGTCTGTCTCTCTTCCTTTCCTGTTCTGTCTGTCTCTCTTTCCTTTCCTGCTCTGTCTGTTTCTTTCTACTATCCTGCTCCGTCTGTCTCTTTCTCCTTTCCTGCTCTGTCTGATTCGCTTTCCTTTCCTGCTCTGTCTGTCTCACTTTCCTTTCCTGCTCTATCTGTCTCTCGTTCCTGCTCTGTCTGTCGCTCTTTCCTTTCCTGCTTTGTCTGTCTCTCTTTTCTTTCTTGCTCTGTCTGTCTCTCTTTCCTTTCCTGCTGTCTCTGTCTCTCTTTCCTTTCCTGCTCTGTCTGTCTCTCTTTCCTTTCCTGCTCTGTCTTTCTCTCTTTCCTTTCCTGCTATGTCTGTCTCTCTTTCCTTTCCAGCGGTCTCTCTCTCTTTCCTTTTCTGCTCTGACTCTCTCTCTTACCTTTCATGCTCTGTCTCTCTCTTTCCTGCTTTGTCTCTCTCTCGCTCTCTCTTTCCTCTACCACTGTGCCTCTCTTTCCTTTCCCACTGTGTCTCACTTTCCTTTCCCACTGTGTCTCTCTTTCCTTTCCTGGTCTCTCTGTCTCTCTTTCCTTTCCTGCTCTGTCTGTCTCTCTTTCCTTTCCCGCTCTGTCTGTCTCTCCTGCCTTTGCTGCTCTGTTTATCTCTCTTTCCTTTCCTGCTCTGTTTCTCTCTCTTTCATTTCCTGCTCTGTCTCTCTCTCTCTTTCCATTCCTGCTCTGTCTCTCTCTCTTTCCTTTCCTGGTCTTTCTCTGTCTCTATCTCTTTCCTGCTCTGTCTCTCTCTCTCTATTTCCTTTCATGCTCTGTCTCTCTCTCTCCTTCCTTTCCAGATTTGTGTCAGTCTTTCCTTTCCCACTTTGTCTCTCTTTCCTTTCCCTCTGTGCCTCTCTTACCCGTCCCACTGTGTCTCTCTTTCCTTTCCCACTGTGTCTCTCTTTCCTTTACCACTGAGTCTCTCTTTCCTTTCCCACTGAGTCTCTCTTTCCTTTCCCTCTGTGTCTCTCTTTCCTTTCCTTCTCTGTCTCTCTTTCCATTTCTGCTCTGTCTGTCTCTGTTTCCATTCCTGCTCTCACTCTCTCTCTTTCCTTTCCTGGTCTGTCTCTCTCTCTCTTTCCTTTCCTGCTCTGTTTCTCTCTCATTCCCTTCATGCTCTGTCTCTCTCTCCTTCCTTTCATGCCCTTACTTTCATTTCCCGCTTTGTCTCTCTCTCTCTCTCATTTCCCGCTTCGTCTCTCTCTCTCTTTCCTTTACTGCTCTGTCTCTCTCATTCATTTCCCGCTCTGTCTCTCTCTCTTTCCATTCCCGCTCTGTCTGTCTCGCTTTCCTTTCCCACTCTGTCTCTCTCTCTTTCCTCTTCTGCTCTGACTCTCTTTCTTACCTTTCATGCTCTGTCTCTCTCTCTTTCCTGCTTTGTCTCTCTCTCACTCTCTCTTTCCTCTACCACTGTGCCTCTCCTTCCTTTCCCAATGTGTCTCACTTTCCTTTCCCACTGTGTCTCTCTTTCCTTTCCTGGTCTCTATGTCTCTCTTTCCTTTCCCGCGCTGTCCGTCTCTCTTTCCTTTCCCACTCTGTCCATCTCTCCTGCCTTTCCTGCTCTGTTTATCTCTCTTTCCTTTCCTGCTCTGTTTCTCTCTCTTTCCTTTCCTGCTCTGTCTCTCTCTCTCTTTCCATTCCTGCTCTGTCTCTCTCTCTCTTTCCTTTCCTGGTCTGTCTCTCTCTTTTTCCTTTCCTGCTCTGTTTCTCTCTCATTCCCTTCATGCTCTGTCTCTCTCTCCTTCCTTTCATGCTCTGTCTCTCTCTCTTTCCTGCTCTGTCTCTCTCTCTATTTCCTATCCCGCTCTGTCTCTCTCTCTCCTTCCTTTCCCGCTTTGTGGCAGTCTTTCCTTTCCCACTTTGTCTCTCTTTCCTTTCCCTCTGTGCCTCTCTTACCCTTCCCACTGTGTCTCTCTTTCCTTCCCCACTGAGTCTCTCTTTCCTTCCCCACTGAGTCTCTCTTTCCTTTCCCCCTGTGTCTCTCTTTCCTTTCCCACTGAGAATCTCTTTCCTTTCCCTCTGTGTCTCTCTTTCCTTTCCTGCTCTGTCTCTCTTTCCATTTCTGCTCTGTCTGTTTCTGTTTCCTTTCCTGCTCTGTCTGTCTCTGTTTCCTTTCCTGCTCTGTCTGTCTCTGTTTTTATTGCTGCATTGTCTGTCTTTCTTTCATTTCCTGCTCTGTCTGTCTCTCTTTCATTTCCTGCTCTGTCTGTCTCTCTTTCAATTCCTGCTCTGTCTGTCTCTCTTTCCTTTCCTGCTCTGTCTGTCTCTCTTTCATTTCCTGCTCTGCCTGTCTCTGTTTACTTTCCTGCTCTGTCCGTCACTCTTTCATTTCCTGCTCTGTCTGTCTCTCTTTCAATTCTTGCTCTGTCTATCTCTCTTTCCTTTCCTGCTCTGTCTGTCTCTCTTTCCTTTCCTGCTGTCTGTCTCTCTTTCCTTTCCTGCTCTGTCTGTCTCTCTCTTTCCTTTCCTGCTCTGTTTATCTCTCTTTCCTTTCCTGCTCTGTTTCTCTCTCATTCCTTTCCTGCTCTCACTCTCTCTCTTTCCTTTCCTGGTCTGTCTCTCTCTCTTTCCTTTCCTGCTCTGTTTCTCTCTCTTTCCCTTCATGCTCTGTCTCTCTCTCTTTCCTTTCATGCTCTGTCTCTCTCTCTTTCCTGCTCTGTCTCTCTCTCTACTTCCTTTCCCGCTCTGTCTCTCTCTCTCCTTCCTTTCCCGCTTTGTGTCTGTCTTTCCTTTCCCACTTTGTCTCTCTTTCCTTTCCCTCTGTTTTTCTCTTACTTTCCTTTCCCGCTTTTTCTCTCTCTCTCTTTCATTTCCCGCTTCAAATTTCTCTCTCTTTACTTTCCTGCTCTGTCTCTCTCATTCATTTCCTGCTCTGTCTCTCTCTCTTTCCATTCCCGCTCTTTCTGTCTCACTTTCCTTTCCCACTCTGTCTCTCTCTCTTTCCTTTCCTGCTCTGTCTCTCTCTCTTTCCTTTACCGCTCTATCTCTCTCTCTCTCTCTTTCCTATCCTACTCTGTCTCTCTCTCTTTCCTTTCCTGCACTGTCTGTCTCTCTCTTTCCTTTCCCGCTCTGTCTCTCTCTCTTTCTTTTCCCACTGTGTCTCTCTTTCCTTTCCTGCTCTGTCTGTCTCTTTCCTTACCTGCTCTGTCTCTGTCTCTCTCTCTCTCTCTACTGCTCTGTCTCTCTCTCTTTCCATTCCTGCTCTGTCTCTCTCTCTTTCCTTTCCTGCTCTGTCCCACTGTCTTACCTTTCCCACTCTGTCTCTCTTTCCTTTCCTGCTCTGTCTGTCTCTCTTTCCTTTCCTGCTCTGTCTTTCTCTCTCTTTCCAGCTCTATCTCTCTCTCCCTTTCCCGCTCTGTCTCTCTCTCTCTTTCCTTTCCCACTCTGTCACTCTCTCTCTCGTTCCTTACCCGCACTGTCTCTCTCTCTCTCTCTTTCGTTTCCCGATCTGTCTCGCTCTCTCTCTCTCCTTTCCCGCACTGTGTCTCTCTTACTTTCCTTTCCCGCTTTGTCTCTCTCTCTCTTTCATTTCCCGCTTCGTCTCTCTCTCTCTTTCCTTTCCAGCTCTGTCGCTCTCATTCATTTCCTGCTCTTTCGCTCTCTCTTTCCTTTCCCGCTCTGTCTGTCTCTCTTTCCTTCCCCAGTCTGTCTCTCTCTCTTTCCTTTCCTGCTCTGTCACTCCTTCTTTCCTTTCCCGCTCTATCTCTCTCTCTTTCCTGTCCTGCTCTGTCTCTGTCTCTTTCCATTCCTGCTCAGTCTCCCTCTCTCTTTCCTTTCCCAATCTATCTCTCTCTCTTTCTTTTCCCGCTCTGTCTCAGTCTTTCCTTTCCCACTGTCTCTCTCTTTCCTTTCCTGATGAGTCTGTCTCTCTCTCCTTTCCCACTCTGTGTCTCTTTCCTGCTCTGTCTCTTTCCTTTCCTGCTCTGTCTCTCTCTCTCTTTCCTGCTCTGTCTCTCTCTCTTTCCTTTCCTGCTCTGTCTGTCTCTCTTTCCTTTCCTGCTCTGTCTGTCTCTCTTTCCCACTGTGTCTCTCTTTCCTTTCCAACTGTGTCTCTTTCCTTTCACACTGTGTCTTTCCTTTCCCACTGTGTCTCTCTTTACTTTCCCACTGTGTCTCTTTCCTTTCCTGCTCTGTCTGTCTCTCTTTCCTTTCCTGCTCTGTCTGTCTCTCTTTCCTCTCCTGCTCTGTCTGTCTCTCTTTATTTTCCTGCTCTGTCTGTCTCTCTTTCCTTTCCTGCTCTCTCTGTCTCTCATACCTTTGCTGCTCTGTCTCCCTCTCTTTCCTTTCCTGCTCTGTTTCTCTCTCTTTCCTTTCCTGCTCTGTCTGTCTCTCTTTCCTTTCCTGCTCTGTCTGTCTCTCTTTCCCACTGTGTCTCTCTTTCCTTTCCAACTGTGTCTCTTTCCTTTCACACTGTGTCTTTCCTTTACCACTGTGTCTCTCTTTACTTTCCCACTGTGGCTCCTTCCTTTCCTGCTCTGTCTGTCTCTCTTTCCTTTCCTGCTCTGTCTGTCTCTCTTTCCTCTCCTGCTCTGTCTGTCTCTCTTTATTTTCCTGCTCTGTCTGTCTCTCTTTCCTTTCCTGCTCTCTCTGTCTCTCATACCTTTGCTGCTCTGTCTCTCTCTCTTTCCTTTCCTGCTCTGTTTCTCTCTCTTTACTTTCCTGCTCTGTCTCTCTCTCTTTCCTTTAATGCTCTGACTAACTTTCTTTCCTGCTCTGTCTCTCTGTCTCTTTCCTCTACCATTGTGCCTCTCTTTCCGTTCCCACTGTGTCTATCTTTCCTTTAACACTGTGTCTCTATTTCCTTTCCTACTCTGCCTGTCTCTCTTTCCTTTCCTGCTCTGTCTCTCTCTCTCACTCCTGCCCTGCTCTTTCTTTCTCTCCTGCTCTGTCTCTCTCTCTCTTTCCATTCCTGCTCTGTCTCTCGCTCTTTCATTTCCTACTCTGTCTCTCTCTTTCCATTCCTTCTCTGTTTCTCTCTCTTTCCTGCTCTGTCTCTCTATCCATTTCCTTTCCCGCTCTGTCTCTCCTTCCTTTCCCGCTTTGTGTCAGTCTTTCCTTACCCACTGTGTCTCTCTTTCCTTTCCCTCTGTGTCCCACGTTCCTTTCCCTCTGTGTCTCTCCTTCCTTTCCCGCTTTGTGTCAGTCTTTCCTTTCCCACTGTGTCTCTCTTTCCTTTCCCTCTGTGTCTCTCCTTCCTTCCCCACTGTGACTCTTTTTTCTTTCCCACTGTGTCTCTCTTTCCTTTCCCTCTGTGTCTCACTTTCCTTTCCCTCTGTTTGTCTCCTTCCTTCCCCACTGTGTCTCTTTTTCCTTTCATGCCCTGTCTGTCTCTCTTTACTTTTCTGCTCTGTCTGTCTCTCTTTCCTCTCCTGCTCTGTCTGTCTCTCTTTCCTTTCCCTCTGTGTCTCTCCTTCCATCCCCACTGTGTCTCTTTTTCCTTTCCCACTGAGTGTCTCATTCCTTTCCCACCTAGTCTCTCTGTCCTTTCCCCCTGTGTCTCTCTTTCCTTTCCTGCTCTATCTCTCTTTCCTTTCCTGCTCTCTCTCTCTCTCTTTCCATTCCTGCTCAGTCTCTCTCTCTCTTTCCTTTCCCACTCTATCTCTCTCTCTTTCTTTTCCCGCTCTGTCTCAGTCTTTCCTTTCCCACTGTGTCTCTCTTTCCTTTCCTGCTGTGTCTGTCTCTCTCTCCTTTCCCACTCTGTGTCTCTTTCCTGCTCTGTCTCTTTCCTTTCCTGCTCTGTCTCTCTCTCTCTCTCCTGCTCTGTCTCTCTCTTTCCTTTCCTGCTCTGTCTGTCTCTCTTTCCTTTCCTGCTCTGTCTGTCTCTCTTTCCCACTGTGTCTCTCTTTCCTTTCCAACGGTGTCTCTTTCCTTTCACACTGTGTCTTTCCTTTACCACTGTGTCTCTCTTTACTTTCCCACTGTGTCTCTTTCCTTTCCTGCTCTGTCTGTCTCTCTTTCCTTTCCTGCTCTGTCTGTCTCTCTTTCCTTTCTTGCTCTGTCTGTCTCTCTTTCCTTTCTTGCTCTGTCTGTATCTCTTTCATTTCCTGCTCTGTTTCTGTGTCTTTCCTTTCCTGCTCTGTCTCTCTCTCTCTTTCCTTTCCGGCTCTGTCTGTCTCTTTTTCCTTTCCTGCTCTGTCTGTCTCTCTTTCCATTCCTGCTCTGTCTGTCTCTCTTTCCTTACCTGCTCTGTCTGTCTCCCTTTCCTTTCATGCTCTGTATGTCTCCCATTCCTTTCCTGCTCTGCCTGTCTCTCTTTCCTAATCTGCTATGTCTGTCTATCTTTCCTTTCTTGCTCTGTCTGTGTCTATTTCCTTTCCTGCTCTGTCCGTCTCTCCTTCCTATCTTGCTCTGTCTCTCTCTCTTTCCTTTCTTGCTCTGTCTCTCTCTCTTTCCTTTCCTGCTCTGTCTCTCTCTCTTTCCCTTCCTTCTCTGTCTCTCTCTCTTTCCATTCCTGCTCTGTCTCTCTCTCTTTCCTTTCATGCTGTCTCTCTCTCGTTCCGGCTCTGTCTCTCTCTTTTCTTTCCTTTCCTGCTCTGTCTGTCTCTCTTTCCTTTCGTGCTCTGTATGTCTCTCCTTCCTTTCCTGCTCTTTCTGTCTCTCTTTCCTTTCCTGCTCTGTCTCTCCCTCTCTCCTGCCCTGCTCTGTCTCTCTCTCACTCTCTCTCCTGCTCTGTCTCTCTCTCTCTCTTTCCATTCCTGCTCTGTCTCTCGCTCTTTCCTTTCCTGCTCTGTCTCTCTCTCTCTTTCCATTCCTGCTCTGTCTCTCTCTTTCTCCTTTCATGCTCTGTTTCTCTCTCTTTCCTGCTCTGTCTCTCTCTCTTTCCATTCCTGCTCTCTCTCTCTCTGTGTCCTTTCATGCTCTGTTTCTCTCTCTTTCCTGCTCTGTCTCTCTTTCTATTTCCTTTCCCACTCTGTCTCTCTCACTCCTTCCTTTCCTGCTTTATGTCAGTCTTTCCTTTCCCACTGTGTCTCTCTTTCCTTTCCCTCTGTTTCTCACTTTCCTTTCCCTTTGTGTCTCTCTTTCCTTCCCCACTGTGTCTATTTTTCCTTTCCCACCGAGTCTCTCATTCCTTTCCCACTGAGTCTCTCTGTCCTTTCCCTCTGTGTCTCTCTTTCCTTTCCTGCTCTCTCTCTCTCTCTTTCCTTTCTTGCTCTGTCGGTCTCTCTTTCCCTTCTTGCTTTGTCTGTATATCTTTTGATTCCTGCTCTGTTTCGCTATCTTTCCTTTCCTTCTCTGTCTCTCTCTTTCTCTTTCCTTTCCTGCTCTGTCTGTCTGTTTCCTTTGCTGCTGTGTCTGTCTCTCTTTCCTGTCCTGCTGTGTCTGTCTCCCTTTCCTTACCTGCTCTGTCTTTCTCCCTTTCCTTTCCTGCTCTGTCTGTCTCCCTTTCCTTTCCTCCTTTGCCTGTCTCTCTTTTCTTTCCTGCTCTGTCTGTCTATCTTTCCTTTCATGCTCTGTCTGTCTCTATTTCATATTCTGCTCTGTCCATCTCTCTTTCCTATCTTGCTCTGTCTCTCTCTCTTTCCTTTCTTGCTCTGCCTGTCTCTATTTCATTTCTTGCTCTGTCTGTCTCTCTTTCCTTTCCTGTTCTGTCTGTCTCTATTTCCTTTCCTGCTCTGTCTGTTTCTTTCTCCTTTCCTGCTCCGTCTGTCTCTTTCTCCTTTCCTGCTCTGTCTGTCTCTCTTTCCTTTCCTGTTCTGTCTGTCTCTCTTTCCTTTCCTGCTCTGTCTGTTTCTTTCTCCTTTCCTGCTCCGTCTGTCTCTTTCTCCTTTCCTGCTCTGTCTCTCTTGCCTTTCTTGCTCTGTCTGTCTCTATTTCCTTTCCTTTTCTGTCTGTCTCACTTTCCTTTCCTGCTCTGTCTGTCTCTCGTTCCTGCTCTGTCTGTCTCTGTTTCCTTTCCTGCTCTGTCTGTCTCTCTTTCCTTTCCGGCTGTCTCTCTCTCTTTCCTTTTCTGCTCTGACTCTCTCTCTTACATTTCATGCTCTGTCTCTCTCTCTTTCCTGCTTTGTCTCTCTCTCGCTCTCTCTTTCCTCTAACACTGTGCCTCTCTTTCCTTTCCTGGTCTCTCTGTCTCTCTTTCCTTTCCCGCTCTGTCTGTCTCTCTTTCCTTTCCCACTCTGTCCGTCTCTCCTGCATTTCCTGCTCTGTTTATCTCTCTTTCCTTTCCTGCTCTGTCTCTCTCTCTTTCCTTTCCTGGTCTGTCTCTCTCTCCTCCCTTTCATGCTCAGTCTCTATCTCTTTCCTGCTCTGTCTCTCTCTCTATTTCATTTCATGCTCTCTCTCTCTCTCTCCTTCCGTTCCTGCTCTGTCTCTCTCTTTTTCCTTTCCTGGTCTGTCTCTCTCTCCTTCCTTTCATGCTCTGTCTCTATCTCTTTCCTGCTCTGTCTCTCTCTCTATTTCCTTTCATGCTCTGTCTCTCTCTCTCCTTCCGTTCCAGCTTTGTGTCAGTCTTTCCTTTCCCACTTTGTCTCTCTTTCCTTTCCCTCTGTGCCTCTCTTACCCTTCCCACTGTGTCTCTCTTTCCTTCCCCACTTTATCTCTCTTTCCTTCCCCACTGAGTCTCTCTTTTCTTTCCCACTGTGTCTCTCTTTCCTTTCCCACTGAGTCTCTCTTTCCTTTCCCACTGAGTCTCTCTTTCCTTTCCCTCTGTGTCTCTCTTTCCTTTCCTGCTCTTTCTCTCTTTCCATTACTGCTCTGTCTGTCTCTGTTTCCTTTCCTGCTCTGTTTCTCTCTACTTCCTTTCCTGCTCTGTTTTTCTCTCTTTCCCATCATGCTCTGTCTCTCTCTCTTTCCTTTCATGATTTGTCTCTCTCTCTCTCCTGCTCTTCTCTCTCTCTATTTCCTTTCCCGCTCTGCCTCTCTCTCTCTCCTTCCTTTCCCGCTTTGTGTCAGTCTTTCCTTTCCCACTTTGTCTCTCTTTCCTTTCCCTCTGTTTCTCCCTTACTTTCCTTTCCCGCTTTGTCTCTCTCTCTCTTTCATTTCCCGCTTCGTCTCACTCTCTCTTTCCTTTCCTGCTCTGTCTCTCTCATTCATTTCCTGCTCTGTCTCTCTCTCTTTCCATTCCCGCTCTGTCTGTCTCGCTTTCCTTTCCCACACTGTCTCTCTCTCTTTCCTCTTCTGCTCTGACTCTCTTTCTTACCTTTCATGCTCTGTCTCTCTCTCTTTCCTGCTTTGTCTGTCTCTCACTCTCTCTTTCCTCTACCACTGTGCCTCTCATTCCTTTCCCACTGTGTCTCACTTTCCTTTCCCTCTGTGTCTCTCTTTCCTTTCCTGGTCTCTCTGTCTCTCTTTCCTTTCCCGCTCTGTCCGTCTCTCTTTCCTTTCCCGCTCTGTCCGTCTCTCCTGCCTTTCCTGCTCTGTTTATCTCTCTTTCCTTTCCTGCTCTGTTTCTCTCACATTCCTTTCCTGCTCTGTCTCTCTCTCTCTTTCCATTCCTGCTCTGTCTCTCTCTCTTTCCTTTCCTGGTCTGTCTCTCTCTCTTTCCTTTCCTGCTCTGTTTCTCTCTCATTCCCTTCATGCTCTGTCTCTCTCTCCTACCTTTCATGCTCTGTCTCTCTCTCTTTCCTGCTCTGTCTCTCTCTCTATTTCCTTTCCCGCTCTGTCTCTCTCTCTCCTTCCTTTCCCGCTTTGTGGCAGTCTTTCCTTTTCCACTTTGTCTCTCTTTCCTTTCCCTCTGAGCCTCTCTTACCCTTCCCACTGTGTCTCTCTTTCCTTCCCCACTTTGTCTCTCTTTCCTTCCCCACTGAGTCTCTCCTTCCTTTCCCACTGTGTCTCTCTTTCCTTTCCCACTGAGTCTCTCTTTCCTTTCTCACTGAGTCTCTCTCTCCTTTCCCTCTGTGTCTCTCTTTCTTTTCCTGCTCTGACTCTCTTTCCATTTCTGCTCTGTCTGTCTCTGTTTCCTTTCCTGCTCTGTCTGTCTCTGTTTCCTTTCCTGCTCTGTCTGTCTATGTTTCCTTTGCTGCTTTGACTGTCACTGTTTCCTTTCCTGCTCTGTCTGTCTCTCTTTCATTTCCTGCTCTGTCTGTCTCTCTCTTTCATTTCCTGCTCAGTCTGTCTCTCTTTCAATTCCTGCTCTTTCTGTCTCTCTTTCCTTTCCTGCTCTGTCTGTCTCTCTTTGTCTTCCTGCTCTGTCTGTCTCTGTTTCCTTTCCTGCTCTGTCCGTCTCTCTTTCATTTCCTGCTCTGTCTGTCTCTCTTTCCTTTCCTGCTCTGTCTGTCTCTCATTCCTTTCCTGCTCTCTGTCTCTCTTTCCTTTCCTGCTCTGTCTGTCTCTCTTTCCTTTCCTGCTCTGTCTGTCTCTCTCTTTCCTTTCCTGCTCTGTTTATCTCTCTTTCCTTTCCTGCTCCGTTTCTCTCTCTTTCCTTTCCTGCTCTCACTCTCTCTCTTTCCTTTCCTGGTCTGTCTCTCTCTCTTTCCTTTCCTGCTCTGTTTCTCTCTCTTTCCCTTCATGCTCTGTCTCTCTCTCTTTCCTTTCATGCTCTGTCTCTCTCTCTTTCCTGCTCTGTCCCTCTATTTCCTTTCCCGCTCTGTCTCTCTCTCTCCTTCCTTTCCTGCTTTGTGTCAGTCTTTTCTTTCCCACTTTGTCTCTCTTTCCTTTACCTCTGTTTTTCCCTTACTTTCCTTTCCCGCTTTGTCTCTCTCTCTCTTTCATTTCCCGCTTCGTCTCTCTCTCTCTTTCCTTTCCTGCTCTGTCTCTCTCATTCATTTCCAGCTCTGTCTCTCTCTCTTTCCATTCCCGCTCTGTCTGTCTCACTTTCCTTTCCCACTCTGTTTCTCTCGCTTTCCTTTCCTGGTCTGTCTCTCTCTCTTTCTTTTACCTCTCTGTCTCTCTCTCTCTCTTTCCTATCCTGCTCTGTCTCTCTCTCTTTCCTTTCCTTCACTGTCTCTCTCTCTCTTTCCTTTCCCGCTCTGTCTCTCTCTCTTTCTTTTCCCACTGTGTCTCTCTTTCCTTTCCTGCTCTGTCTGTCTCTCTCCTTTCCTGCTCTGTCTCTCTCTCTCTCCTGCTCTGTCTCTCTCTCTTTCCTTCCCTGCTCTGTCTCTCTCTCTTTCCTTTCCTGCTCTGTCCCACTCTCTTACCTTTCCCACTCTGTCTCTCTTTCCTTTCCTGCTCTGTCTGTCTCTCTTTCCTTTCCTGCTCTGTCTTTCTCTCTCTTTCCAGCTCTATCTCTCTCTCTCCTTCCCGTTCTGTCTCTCTCTCTCTCTTTCCTTTCCCGCTCTGTCACTCTCTCTCTTTCCTTTCCCGAACTGTCTCTCTCTCTCTCTCTCTTTCGTTTCCCGATCTGTCTCGCTCTCTCTCTCTCCTTTCACGCTCTGTGTCTCTCTTACTTTCCTTTCCCGCTTTGTCTCTCTCTCTCTTTCATTTCCCGCTTCGTCTCTCTCTCTCTCTTTCCTTTCCAGCTCTGTCGCTCTCATTCATTTCCTGCTCTTTCTCTCTCTCTTTCCTTTCCCGCTCTGTCTGTCTCTCTTTCCTTTCCCACTCTGTCTCTCCCTCTTTCCTTTCCCGCTCTATCTCTCTCGCTTTCCTATCCTGCTCTGTCTCTCTCTCTTTCCATTCCTGCTCAGTCTCTCTCTCTCTCTTTCCTTTCCTGCTCTGTTTCTCTCTCTTTACTTTCCTGCTCTGTCTCTCTCTCTTTCCTTTCCTGCTCTGTTTCTCTCTCTTTCCTTTCCTGCTCTGTCTGTCTCTCTCTCCTTTTGTGCTCTTTATGTCTCTCTTTCCATTCCTGCTCTGTCTCTCTCTCTTTCGCTTCCTGCTCTGTCTGTCTCTCTTTCCTTTCCTGCTCTGTTTCTCTCTCTTTCCCTTCATGCTCTGTCTCTCTCTTTCCTTTCATGCTCTGTCTCCCTCTCTTTCCTGCTCTGTCCCTCTATTTCCTTTCCCGCTCTGTCTCTCTCTCTCTCCTTCCTTTCCCGCTTTGTGTCAGTCTTTCCTTTCCCACTTTGTCTCTCTTTCCTTTCCCTCTGTTTTTCCCTTACTTTCCTTTCCCACTTTGTCTCTCTCTCTCTTTGATTTCCCGCTTCATCTCTCTCTCTCTTTCCTTTCCTGCTCTGTCTCTCTCATTCATTTCCTGCTCTGTCTCTCTCTCTTTCCATTCCCGCTCTCTCTGTCTCACTTTCCTTTCACACTCTGTCTATCTCTCTTTCCTTTCCTGGTCTGTCTCTCTCTCTTTCCTTTACCTCTCTGTCTCTCTCTCTCTTTCCTTTCCTGCACTGTCTCTCTCTCTCTTTCCTTTCCCGCTCTGTCTCTCTCTTTCTTTTCCCACTGTGTCTCTCTTTCCTTTCCTGCTCTGTCTGTCTCTTTCCTTTCCTGCTCTGTCTCTCTCACTCTCCTCCTCTGTCTCTCTCTCTTTCCATTCCTGCTCAGTCTCTCTCTCTTTCCTTTCCTGCTCTGTCCCTCTCTCTTACCTTTCCCACTCTGTCTCTCTTTCATTTCCTGCTCTGTCTGTCTCTCTTTCCTTTCCTGCTCTGTCTTTCTCTCTCTTTCCAGCTCTATCTCTCTCTCTCTTTCCCGTTCTGTCTCTTTCTCTCTCTTTCCTTTCCCGCACTGTCTCTCTCTCTCTCTCTCTCTTTCGTTTCCCGATCTGTCTCGCTCTCTCTCTCTCCTTTCCCGCACTGTGTCTCTCTTACTTTCCTTTCCCGCTTTGTCTCTCTCTCTCTTTCATTTCCCGCTTCGTCTCTCTCTCTCTTTCCTTTCCAGCTCTGTCGCTCTCATTCATTTCCTGCTCTTTCTCTCTTTCTTTCCTTTCCCGCTCTGTCTGTCTCTCTTTCCTTTCCCACTCTGTCTCTCTCTCTTTCCTTTCCTGCTCTGTCTCTCCCTCTTTCCTTTCCTGCTCTATCTCTCTCTCTTTCCTATCCTGCTCTGTCTCTCTCTTTCCATTCCTGCTCAGTCTCTCTCTCTCTTTCCTTTCCCACTCTGTCTCTCTCTCTTTCTTTTCCCGCTCTGTCTCAGTCTTTCCTTTCCCACTGTGTCTCTCTTTCCTTTCCTGCTCTGTCTGTCTCTCTCTCCTTTCCTGCTCTGTCTGTCTCTCTTTGCTTTCCTGCTCTGTCTGTCTCTCTTTCCTTTCCTGCTCTGTCTGTCTCTCTTTCCTTTCCTGCTCTGTCTGTCTCTCTTTCCTTTCCTGCTCTCTCTGTCTCTCATTCCTTTGCTGCCCTGTCTCTCTCTCTCTTTCCTTTCCTGCTCTGTTTCTCTCTCTTTACTTTCCTGCTCTGTCTCTCTCTCTTTCCTTTCCTGTTCTAACTCTCTCTCTTTCCTTTAATGCTCTGACTAACACTCTTTCCTGCTCTGTCTCTCTCTCTCTTTCCTCTACCACTGTGCCTCTCCTTCCGTTCCCACTGTGTCTATCTTTCCTTTCCCACTGTGTCTCTCTTTCCATTTCTGCTCTGTCTGTCTCTGTTTCCTTTCCTGCTCTGTCTGTCTATGTTGCCTTTCCTGCTTTGTCTGTCACTGTTTCCTTTCCTGCTCTGTCTGTCTATCTTTCTTTTCCTGCTCTGTTTCTCTCTCTTTCCTTTCCTGCTCTTTCTGTCTCTCTTTCCTTTCCTGCTCTGTCTGTCTCTCTTTCCTTTCCTGCTCTGTCTGTCTATCTTTCCTTTCCTGCTCTGTCTTTCTCTCTTTGCTTTCCTGCTCTGTCTGTCTCTCTTTCCTTTCCTGCTCTGTTTCTCTCTCTCTCCTGCCCTGCTCTTTCTCTCTTTCTCTCTCTCCTGCTCTGTCTCTCTATCCATTTCCTTTCCCGCTCTGTCTCTCTCTCTCCTTCCTTTCCCGCTTTGTGTCAGTCTTTCCTTTCCCACTGTGTCTCTCTTTCCTTTCCCTCTGTGTCTCACTTTCCTTTCCATCTGTGTCTCTCCTTCCTTTCCCACTGTGCCTCTTTTTCCTTTCCCACTGTGTCTCTCTTTCCTTTCCCTCTGTGTCTCACTTTCCTTTCCCTCTGTGTCTCTCCTTCCTTCCCCACTGTGTCTCTTTTTCCTTTCCTGCCCTTTCTGTCGCTCTTTACTTTTCTGCTCTGTCTGTCTCTCTTTCCTCTCCTGCTCTGTCTGTCTCTCTTTCCTTTCCTGCTCTGTCTCTCTCTCTCTCTCTCTCCTGCCCTGCTCTTTCTCTCTTTCTCTCTCTCCTATCTGTCTCTCTCTCTCTTTCCATTCCTGCTCTGTCTCTCGCTCTTTCCTTTCCTGCTCTGTGTCTCCCTCTTTCCATTCCTGCTCTTTCTCTCTCTGCTTCCTTTCATGCACTGTTTCTCTTTCTTTCCTGCTCTGTCTCTCTGTCCACTTTCTTTCCCGTTCTGTCTCCCTGTCTCCTTCCTTTCCCGCTTTGTGTCAGTCTTTCCTTTCCCACTGCGTCTCTCTTTCCTTTCCCTCTGTGTCTCACTTTCCTTTCCCTCTGTGTCTCTCCTTCCATCCCTATTGTGTCTCTTTTTCCTTTCTCACTGAGTCTCTCATTCCTTTCCCACTGAGTCTCTCTGTCCTTTCCCCCTGTGTCTCTCTTTCCTTTCCTGCTCTATCTCTCTTTCCT
This sequence comes from Carcharodon carcharias, assembly GCF_017639515.1. Classification (NCBI taxonomy): domain Eukaryota; kingdom Metazoa; phylum Chordata; class Chondrichthyes; order Lamniformes; family Lamnidae; genus Carcharodon; species Carcharodon carcharias. Next base: position 262,078 of record NW_024470627.1, on the reverse strand, counting down.
TTCCTGCTCTGTATGTCTCCCTTTCCTTTCCTGCTCTGTCCGTCTTTCTTTCCTATCTTGGTCTGTCTCTCTCTCTTTCCTTTCTTGTTCTGTCTCTCTCTCTTTCCTTTCCTGCTCTGTCTCTCTCTCTTTCCTTTCCTGCTCTGTCTCTCTCTCTTTCCATTCCTGCTCTGTCTCTCTCTCTTTCCTTTCATGCTGTCTCTCTTTCGTTCCGGCTCTGTCTCTCTCTCTCTCTTTCCTTTCCTGCTCTGTCTGTCTCTCTTTCCTTTCCTGCTCTGTATGTCTCTCTTTCCTTTCCTGCTCTTTCTGTCTCTCTTTCCTTTCCTGCTCTGTCTCTCTCTCTTTCGTTTCCTGCTCTGTCTGTCTCTCTTTTCTTTCCTGCTCTGTCTCTCTCTCTTTCCTTTCCTGCTCTGCCTGTCTCTCTTTCCTCTCCTGCTCTACCTGTCTCTCTTTCCTTTCTTGCTCTTTCTGTCTCTCTTTCCTTTCCTGTTTTGTCTGTCTCTCTATCCTTTCATGATCTGTCTGTCTTTTCGCCTTTCCTGCTCTGACTGTCTCTCTTTCCTTTCCTGCTCTGTCTGTCTCTCTTTCTTTTCCTGCTCTGTCTGTCTCTCTTTCCTTTCCTGCTCTGTCTGTCTCTCTTTCCTGCTCTGTCTGTCTCTCTTTCCTTTCCTGCTCTGTCTCTCGCTCGCTCTCTCTTTCGCCTAACACTGTGCCTCTCTTTTCTTTCCCACTGTGTCTCATTTTCCTTGCCCACTGTGTCTCTCTTTCCTTTCCTGCTCTGTCTGTCTCTCTTTCCGATCCCGCTCTGTCTGTCTCTCCTTCGTTTCCTGCTCTGTCTGTCTCTCTTTCCTTTCCGGCTCTGACTGTCTCTCTTTCCCTTCCTGCTCTGTCTCTCTCTCTTTCCTTTCTTTCTCTGTCTCTCTCTTTCCTTTCCTGCTCTGTCTCTCTCTCATTCCTTTCATGCTTTGTCTGTCTCTCTTTCCTTTCCTGCTCTGTCTGTCTCTCTTTCCTTTCCTGCTGTGTCTGTCTCTCTTTCCTATCTTGCTCTGTCTCAATCTCTCTTTCCGTTCTTGCTCTGTCTTTCTCAGTTCCTTTGTTGCTCTGTTCTCTCACTTTCCTTTCCTTCTCTGTCTCTCTCTCCTTTCATGCTGTCTCTCTCTCGTTCCGACTCTTTATCTCTCTCTCCCTTTTCTTTCCTGCTCTGTCTGTCTCTCTTTCCCTTCCTGCACTGTCTGTGTCTCTTTCCTAACTTGCTCTGTCTATCTCTCTTTCCTTTCTTGCTCTGTCTCGCTCTCTTTCATTTCCTGCTCTGTCTCTCTCTCTTTCATTTCCTGCTCTGTCTCTCATTCTATCCTTTCCTGCTCTGTCTCTCTCTCTCTTTCCTTTCCTGTTCTGACTCTCTCTCCTTCCTTTCATGCTTTGTCTCTCTCTCTTTCCTGCTCTGTCTCTCTCTCCTTCCTTTCATGCTTTGTCTGTCTCTATTTCCTTTCCTGCTCTGTCTGTCTCTCTTTCCTTTCCTGCTGTGTCTGTCTCTCTTTCCTATCTTGCTCTGTCTCTCTCTCTTTCCTTTCTTGCTCTGTATTTCTCTCCTTTCATGCTGTCTCTCTCTCCTTCCGGCTCTGTGTTTCTCTCTCTCTTTCCTTTCCTGCTCTGTCTGTCTCACTTTCATTTCCTGCTCTGTCTGTCTCTCTTTCCTTTCGTGTTCTGTCTGTCCCTATTTTCTTTCCCACTCGGTCTTCTCTCTCTTTCCTTTCCTGTTCTGTCTGTCTCTCTTTCCTTTCCTGATCTGTCTATCTCTCTTTCCTTTCCTGCTCTGGCTCTCTCTCTTTCCTTTCCTGTTCTGACTCTCTCTCCTTCCTTTCCTGCTCTGTCTCTCTCTCTTTGCTTTCCTGCTCTGTCTCTCTCTCTTTCCTTTCCTGCTCTGTCTCTCTCTCTTTCCTTTCCTGCTCTGTGTCTCTCTCTTTCCTTTCATGCTGTCTCTCTCTCGTTCCGGCTCTGTGTCTCTCTCTCTCTTTCCTTTCCTGCTCTGTCTGTCTCTCTTTCCTTTCATGCTCTGTCTGTCTCTCTTTCCTATCTTGCTCTGTCTCTCTCTCTTTCCTTTCATGCTCTGTCTCTCTCTCTTTCCTGCTCTGTCTCTCTCTCTATTTCCTTTCCCGCTCTGTCTCTCTCTCTCCTTCCTTTCCCGCTTTGTGTCATTCTTTCCTTTCCCACTTTTTCTCTTTCCTTCCCCACTGAGTCACTCTTTCCTTTCCCACTGTGTCTCTCTTTCCTTTCCCTCTGTGTCTCTCTTTCCTTTCCTGCTCTGTCTCTCTTTCCATTCCTGCTCTGTCCGTCTCTGTTTCCTTTGCTGCTTTGTCTGTCTCTCTTTCATTTCCTGCTCTGTCTGTCTCTCTTTCATTTCCTGATCTGTCTGTCTTTCTTTCCTTTCCTGCTCTGTCTGTCTCTCTTTCCTTTCCTGCTCTGTCTGTCTCTCTTTCCTTTCCTGCTCTGTGTCTCTCTTTCCTTTCCTTCTCCGTCTGTCTCTCTTTCCTTTCCTGCTATGTCTGTCTCTCTTTCCTTTCCTGCTCTGTCTGTCTCTCATTCCTTTGCTGCTCTGTCTCTCTCTCTTTCCTTTCCTGCTCTGTCTGTCTCTCTTTCCTTTCCTGCTATGTTTATCTCTTTCCTTTCCTGCTCTGTTTCTCTCGCTTTCCTTTCCTGCTATCTCTCTCTCTCTCTCTTTCCATTCCTGCTCTCTCTGTCTCTCTTTCCTTTCCTGCTCTGTCTGTCTCTCTTTCCTTTCCTGCTCTGTCTGTCTCTCATTCCTTTGCTGCTCTGTCTCTCTCTCTTTCCTTTCCTGCTCTGTTTGTCTCTGTCTTTCCTTTCCTGCTCTGTCTGTCTCTCTTTCCTATCTTGCTCTGTCTCTCTCTCTTTCCTTTCTTCTTCTGTCTCTCTCTCTCTTTCCTTGAATGCTCTGTCTCTCTCTCTTTCCTGTTCTGTCTCTCTCTCCATTTCCTTTCCCGCTCTGTCTCTCTCTCTCCTTCCTTACCCACTTTGTGTCATTCTTTCCATTCCCAATTTGTCTTTCTTTCCTTTCCCTCTGTGTCTCTCTTACCCTTCCCACTCTGTCTCTCTTTCCTTTCCCACTGAGTCTCTCTTTCCTCTCCCTCTGAGTCTCTCTTTCCTTTCCCTCTGTGTCTCTCTTTCCTTTCCTGCTTTGTCTCTCTTTCCATTCCTGCTCTGTCCGTCTCTATTTCCTTTCCTGCTTTGTCTGTCTGTTTCCTCTCCTGCTCTGTCTGTCTCTGTTTCCTTTGTTGCCTTGTCTGTCACTGTTTACTTTCCTGCTCTGTCTGTCTCTCTTTCATTTCCTGCTCTGTCTGTCACTCTTTCATTTCCTGCTCTGTCTGTCTCTCTTTCTTTTCCTGCTCTGTTTGTTTCTCTTTGCTTTCCTGCTCTGTCTGTCTCTCTTTCCTTTCCTGCTCTGTCTCTCTCTCTCTTTACTTTCCTGGTCTGTCTCTCTCTCTTTCCTTTCCCTCTGTTCTTTTTTACCCTTTCCACTGTGTCTCTCTTTCCTTCCCCACTTTGTCTCTCTTTGCTTCCCCACTGTGTCTCATTTTCCTTTCCCACTGAGTCTTTCTTTGCTTTCCCACTGAGTCTCTCTTTCCTTTCCCACTGAGTCTCTCTTTCCTTTCCCACTGAGTCTCTCTTTCCTTTCCCTCTGTGTCTCTCTTTCCTTTCCTTCTCTTTCACTCTTTCATTTCCTGCTCTGTCTGTCTCTCTTTCCTTTCTTGCTCTGTCTGTCTCTTTTTCGTTTCGTGCTCTGTTTCTCTATCTTTCCTTTCCTGCTCCGTCTCTCTCTCTTTTCTTTTCTGCTCTGTCTGTCACTTTTCCTAACATGCTCTCTCTCTCTCTTTCCTTTCATGCTGTCCATCTCTCTTTCCTTTCCTGCTCTGTCTCTCTCTCTTTCCTTTCCTGCTCTGTTTCTCTCTCTTTCCTTTCCTGCTCTGTCTCTCTCTCTCTTTCCTTTCCTGCTCTGTCTGTCTCTCTTTCATTTCATGCTCTGTCTGTCTCTCTTTCCTTTCCTGCTCTGTCTCTGTCTTCTTCCTTTCATGCTCTGTCTCACTCGCTTTCCTTTCCTGCTCTGTCTGTCTCTCTTTTCTTTCATGTTCTGTCTGTCACTCTTTCCTTTCCCGCTCTGTCTTCTCTCTCTTTCCTTTCCTGTTCTGTCTGTCTCTCTTTCCTTTCCTGCTCTGTCTATCTCTCTTTCCTTTCCTGCTCTGTCTCTCTCTCTTTCCTTTCCTGTTCTGACTCTCTCTCCTTCCTTTCATGCTCTGTCTCTCTCACTCTTTCCTGCTCTTTCTCTATCTTGCTCTCTCTTTCCTCTTCTAATGTGCCTCTCTTTCCTCTACCACTGTGCCTCTCTTTCCTTTCCCACTGTGTCTCTCTTTCCTTTCCTGGTCTGTCTGTCTCTCTTTCCTTTCCTGCTCTGTCTGTCTCTCTTTCCTTTCCTGCTCTGTCTGTCTCTCTCTTTCCTTTCCTGCTCTGTCTGTCTCTCCTTACTTGCCTGCTCTGCCTGTCTCTCTTTCCTTTCCTGCTCTCTCTGTCTCTCATTCCTTTGCTGCTCTGTCTGTCTCTCTTTCCTTTCCTGCTCTGTCTGTCTCTCTTTGCTTTCCTGCTCTGTCTGTCTCTCTTTGCTTTCCTGCTCTGTCTGTCCCTCTTTCCTTCCCTGCTCTGTCTGTCTCTTTTTCCTTTTTTGCTCTCTCTGTCTCGCTTTCCTTTCCTGCTGTCTGTCTCCCTTTCCTTTCCTGCTCTGTCTCTCTCCTTCCTATCTTGCTCTTTCTCTCTCTCTTTCCTTTCTTGGTCTGTCTCTCTCTCTTTCCTTTCCTGCTCTGTCTCTCTCTCTTTCCTTTCCTGCTCTGTCTCTCTCTCTTTCCTTTCCTGCTCTGTCTCTCTCTCTTTCCTTTACTGCTCTGTCTCTCTCTCTTTCCTTTCCTGCTCTGTGTCTCTCTCTTTCCTTTCATGCTCTGTCTGTCTCTCTTTCTTTTCCTGCTCTGTCTGTCTCTCTTTCCTATCTTGCTCTGTCTCTCTCTCTTTAATTTTATGCTATGTCTCTCTCTCTTTCCCGCTCTGTCTCTCTCTCTCCTTCCTTTCCCGCTTTGTGTCATTCTTTCCTTTCCCACTTTTTCTCTCTTTCCTTCCCCACTGAGTCTCTCTTTCCTTTCCCACTGTGTCTCTCTTTCCTTTCCCACTGAGTCTCTCTTTCCTCTCCCACTGAGTCTCTCTTTCCTTTCCCTCTGTGTCTCTCTTTCCTTTCCTGCTCTGTCTCTCTTTCCATTCCTGCTCTGTCCGTCTCTGTTTCCATTCCCGCTCTGTCTGTCTCTGTTTCCTTTCCTGCTCTGTCTGTCTCTGTTTCCTTTGCTGCTTTGTCTGTCTCTCTTTCATTTCCTGCTCAGTCTGTCTCTCTTTCATTTCCTGCTCTGTCTGTCTTTCTTTCCTTTCCTGCTCTGTCTGTCTCTCTTTCCTTTCCTGCTCTGTCTGTCTCTCTTTCCTTTCCTGCTCTGTGTCTCTCTTTCCTTTCCTTCTCTGTCTGTCTCTCTTTCCTTTCCTGCTCTGTCTGTCTCTCTTTCCTTTCCTGCTCTGTCTGTCTCTCATTCCTTTGCTGCTCTGTCTCTCTCTCTTTTCTTTCCTGCTCTATCTGTCTCTGTCTTTCCTTTCCTGCTATGTTTATCTCTCTTTCCTTTCCTGCTCTGTTTCTCTCGCTTTCCTTTCCTGCTCTGTCTCTCGCTCTCTCTTTCCATTCCTGCTCTGTCTGTCTCTCTTTCCTTTCCTGCTCTGTCTGTCTCTCATTCCTTTGCTGCTCTGTCTTTCTCTCTTTCCTTTCCTGCTCTGTCTGTCTCTGCCTTTCCTTTCCTGCTATGTTTATCTCTCTTTCCTGTCCTGCTCTGTTTCTCTCGCTTTCCTTACCTGCTCTGTCTCTCTATCTCTCTCTCTCTTTCCATTCCTGCACTGTCTCTCTCTCTTTCCTTTCCTGGTCTGTCTCTCTCTCTTTCCTTTCCTGCTCTGTTTCTCTCTCTTTCGCTTCATGCTCTGTCTCTCTCTTTCCTTTCATGCTCTGTCTCTCTCTCTTTCCTGCTCTGTCTCTCCCTCCATTTCCTTTCCCGCATTGTCTCTCTCTCTCCTTCCTTTCCTGCTTTGTGTCAGTCTTTCTTTTCCCACTTTGTCTCACTTTCCTTTCCCTCTGTGTCTCTCTTACCCTTCCCACTTTGTCTCTCTTTCCTTTCCCACTTTGCCTCCCTTTCCTTCCCCACTGTGTCTCATTTTCCTTTCCCACTGAGGCTTTCTTTCCTTTCCCACTGAGTCTCTCTATCCTTTCCCACTGAGTCTCTCTTTCCTTTCCCAGAGTCTCTCTTTCCTTTACAATGAGTCTCTCTTTCCTTTCCCACTGTGTCTCTCTTTCCTTACCTGCTCTGTCTCTCTCTTTCCTATCTTGTTCTTTCTCTCACTCTTTCCTTTCCTGCTCTGTCTCTCTCTCTTTCCTTTCCTGCTCTGTGTCTCTCTCTTTCCTTTCATGCTGTCTCTCTCTCGTTCCGGCTCTGTGTCTCTCTCTCTCTTTCCTTTCCTGCTCTGTCTGTCTCTCTTTCCTTTCCTGCTCTGTCTGTCTCTCTTTCCTATCTTGCTCTGTCTCTCTCTCTTTCCTTTCATGCTCTGTCTCTCTCTCTTTCCTGCTCTGTCTCGCTCTCTATTTCCTTTCTCGCTCTGTCTCTCTCTCTCCTTCCTTTCCCGCTTTGTGTCATTCTTTCCTTTCCCACTTTTTCTCTCTTTCCTTCCCCACTGAGTCTCTCTTTCCTTTCCCACTGAGTCTCTCTATCCTTTCCCACTGCGACTCTCTTTCCTTTCCCACTGAGTCTCTCTTTCCTTTACAATGAGTGTCTCTTTCCTTTCCCACTGTGTCTCTCTTTCCTTTCCTGCTTTTTCTCTCTTTCATTTCCTGCTCTGTCTGTCTCTCTTTCCTTTCTTGCTCTGTCTGTCTCTTTTTCGTTTCCTGCTCTGTTTCTCTATCTTTCCTTTCCTGCTCCATCTCTCTCTCCTTCCTTTCCTGCTCTGTCTGTCTCTTTTTCCTTTCACGCTTTCCCTCTCTCTCTTTCCTTTCATGCGGTCTCTCTCTGTTTCCTTTCCTGCTCTGTTTCTCTCTCTTTCCTTTCCTCCTTTGTCTATCTCTTTTTCCTTTCAAGCTCTGCCTCGCTGTCTTTCCTTTAATGCTGTCTCTCTCTCTTTCCTTTCCTGCTCTGTCTCTCTCTCTTTCCTTTCCTGCTCTGTTTCTCTCTCTTTCCCTTCATGCTCTGTCTCTCTCTCTCTTTCCTTTCATGCTCTGTCTCTCTATTTCCTGCTCTGTCTCTCTCTCCATTTCCTTTCCCACTCTGTCACTCTCTCTCCTTCCTTTCCCGCTTTGTGTCAGTCTTTCCTTTCCCACTTTGTCTCACTTTCCTTTCCCTCTGTGTCTCTCTTACCCTTCCCACTTTGTCTCTCTTTCCTTTCCCACTTTGTCTCCCTTTCCTTCCCCACTGTCTCATTTTCCTTTCCCACTGAGTCTTTCTTTCCTTTCCCACTGAGTCTCTCTATCCTTTCCCACTGAGACTCTCTTTCCTTTCCCACTGAGTCTCTCTTTCCTTTACAATGAGTCTCTCTTTCCTTTCCCACTGTGTCTCTCTTTCCTTTCCTGCTTTTTCTCTCTTTCATTTCCTGCTCTGTCTGTCTCTCTTTCCTTTCTTGCTCTGTCTGTCTCTTTTTCGTTTCCTGCTCTATTTCTCTATCTTTCCTTTCCTGCTCAATCTCTCTCTCTTTCCTTTCCTGCTCTGTCTGTCTCTGTTTCCTTTGCTGCTTTGTCTGTCTCTCTTTCATTTCCTGCTCAGTCTGTCTCTCTTTCATTTCCTGCTCTGTCTGTCTTTCTTTCCTTTCCTGCTCTGTCTGTCTCTCTTTCCTTTCCTGCTCTGTCTGTCTCTCTTTCCTTTCCTGCTCTGTGTCTCTCTTTCCTTTCCTTCTCTGTCTGTCTCTCTTTCCTTGCCTGCTCTGTCTGTCTCTCTTTCCTTTCCTGCTCTGTCTGTCTCTCATTCCTTTGCTGCTCTGTCTCTCTCTCTTTTCTTTCCTGCTCTATCTGTCTCTGTCTTTCCTTTCCTGCTATGTTTATCTCTCTTTCCTTTCCTGCTCTGTTTCTCTCGCTTTCCTTTCCTGCTCTGTCTCTCGCTCTCTCTTTCCATTCCTGCTCTGTCTGTCTCTCTTTCCTTTCCTGCTCTGTCTGTCTCTCATTCCTTTGCTGCTCTGTCTCTCTCTCTTTCCTTTCCTGCTCTGTCTGTCTCTGCCTTTCCTTTCCTGCAATGTTTATCTCTCTTTCCTGTCCTGCTCTGTTTCTCTCGCTTTCCTTACCTGCTCTGTCTCTCTATCTCTCTCTCTCTTTCCATTCCTGCACTGTCTCTCTCTCTTTCCTTTCCTGGTCTGTCTCTCTCTCTCTTTCCTTTCCTGCTCTGTTTCTCTCTCTTTCGCTTCATGCTCTGTCTCTCTCTTTCCTTTCATGCTCTGTCTCTCTCTCTTTCCTGCTCTGTCTCTCCCTCCATTTCCTTTCCCGCATTGTCTCTCTCTCTCCTTCCTTTCCCGCTTTGTGTCAGTCTTTCTTTTCCCACTTTGTCTCACTTTCCTTTCCCTCTGTGTCTCTCTTACCCTTCCCACATTGTCTCTCTTTCCTTTCCCACTTTGCCTCCCTTTCCTTCCCCACTGTGTCTCATTTTCCTTTCCCACTGAGGCTTTCTTTCCTTTCCCACTGAGTCTCTCTATCCTTTCCCACTGAGTCTCTCTTTCCTTTCCCAGAGTCTCTCTTTCCTTTACAATGAGTCTCTCTTTCCTTTCCCACTGTGTCTCTCTTTCCTTACCTGCTCTGTCTCTCTCTTTCCTATCTTGTTCTTTCTCTCTCTCTTTCCTTTCCTGCTCTGTCTCTCTCTCTTTCCTTTCCTGCTCTGTGTCTCTCTCTTTCCTTTCATGCTGTCTCTCTCTCGTTCCGGCTCTGTGTCTCTCTCTCTCTTTCCTTTCCTGCTCTGTCTGTCTCTCTTTCCTTTCCTGCTCTGTCTGTCTCTCTTTCCTATCTTGCTCTGTCTCTCTCTCTTTCCTTTCATGCTCTGTCTCTCTCTCTTTCCTGCTCTGTCTCGCTCTCTATTTCCTTTCTCGCTCTGTCTCTCTCTCTCCTTCCTTTCCCGCTTTGTGTCATTCTTTCCTTTCCCACTTTTTCTCTCTTTCCTTCCCCACTGAGTCTCTCTTTCCTTTCCCACTGAGTCTCTCTTTCCTTTCCCACTTTTTCTCTCTTTCCTTCCCCACTGAGTCTCTCTTTCCTTTCCCACTGAGTCTCTCTATCCTTTCCCACTGCGTCTCTCTTTCCTTTCCCACTGAGTCTCTCTTTCCTTTACAATGAGTGTCTCTTTCCTTTCCCACTGTGTCTCTCTTTCCTTTCCTGCTTTTTCTCTCTTTCATTTCCTGCTCTGTCTGTCTCTTTTTCCTTTCACGCTTTCCCTCTCTCTCTTTCCTTTCATGCGGTCTCTCTCTGTTTCCTTTCCTGCTCTGTTTCTCTCTCTTTCCTTTCCTCCTTTGTCTATCTCTTTTTCCTTTCATGCTCTGCCTCGCTGTCTTTCCTTTAATGCTGTCTCTCTCTCTTTCCTTTCCTGCTCTGTCTCTCTCTCTTTCCTTTCCTGCTCTGTTTCTCTCTCTTTCCCTTCATGCTCTGTCTCTCTCTCTCTTTCCTTTCATGCTCTGTCTCTCTATTTCCTGCTCTGTCTCTCTCTCCATTTCCTTTCCCACTCTGTCACTCTCTCTCCTTCCTTTCCCGCTTTGTGTCAGTCTTTCCTTTCCCACTTTGTCTCACTTTCCTTTCCCTCTGTGTCTCTCTTACCCTTCCCACTTTGTCTCTCTTTCCTTTCCCACTTTGTCTCCCTTTCCTTCCCCACTGTCTCATTTTCCTTTCCCACTGAGTCTTTCTTTCCTTTCCCACTGAGTCTCTCTATCCTTTCCCACTGAGACTCTCTTTCCTTTCCCACTGAGTCTCTCTTTCCTTTACAATGAGTCTCTCTTTCCTTTCCCACTGTGTCTCTCTTTCCTTTCCTGCTTTTTCTCTCTTTCATTTCCTGCTCTGTCTGTCTATCTTTCCTTTCTTGCTCTGTCTGTCTCTTTTTCGTTTCCTGCTCTATTTCTCTATCTTTCCTTTCCTGCTCAATCTCTCTCTCTTTCCTTTCCTGCTCTGTCTGTCTCTTTTTCCTTTCACGCTTTCTCTCTCTCTTTCCTTTCATGCTGTCTCTCTCTCTTTCCTTTCCTGCTCTGTCTCTCTCTGTTTCCTTTCCTGCTCTGTTTCTCTCTCTTTCCTTTCCTGCTCTGTCTATCTCTTTTTCCTTTCATGCTCTGCCTCGCTGTCTTTCCTTTAACGCTGCCTCTCTCTCTTTCCTTTCCTGCTCTGTCTCTCTCTCTTTCCTTTCCTGCTCTGTTTCTCTCTCTTTCCTTACCTTCTCTGTCTCTCTCTCTCTTTCCTTTAATGCTCTGACTCTCTCTATTTCCTGCTCTGTCTCTCTCTCTCTCTCTTTCCTCTACCACTGTGCCTCTCTTTCCGTTCCCACTGTGTCTCTCTTTCCTTTCCCACCGTACCTCTCTTTCCTTTCCCTCTGTGTCTCACTTTCCTTTCCCTCTGTGTCTCTCTTTCCTTCCCCACTATGTCTCTTTTTCCTTTCCCACTGAGTCTTTCATTCCTTTCCCACTGAGTCTCTCTGTCCTTTCCCTCTGTGTCTCTCTTTCCTTTCCTGCTCTGTCTCTCTTTCCTTTCCTGCTCTGTCTGTCTCTCTTTCCTTTCTTGCTCTGTCTGTCTCTCTTTCGTTTCCCGCTGGTCTGTCTTTCCTTCCTTTCCTGCTCTGCCTGTCTCTCTTTCCTTTCCGGCCCTATCTGTCTCTCTTTCCTTTCCTGCTATGTCTGTCTCTCTTTCCTTTCTTGCTCTGTCTGTCTCTCTTTCCCTTCATGCTGTCTCTCTCTCGTTCCGGCTCTGTGTGTCTCTCTCTCTTTCCTTTCCTGCTCTGTCTGTCGCTCTTTCCTTTCCTGCTCTGTCTGTCTTTCTTTCCTTTCCTGCTCTGTCTGTCTCTCTTTCCTTTCTTGCTCTGTCTCTCTCTCTTTCCTTTCCTGTTCTGTCTGTCTCTCTTTCCTTTCCTACTCTGTCTGTCTGTTTTTCCTTTCCTGCTCTGTCTGTCTCTCTTTCCTTTCCTGCTCTGTCTGTCTCTCTTTCCTTTCCAGCTCTCTCTCTCTCTGCCTTATCTTGCTTTGTCTCCATCTCTCTCCTTTCCTACTCTGTCTCTTTCTCACTCCTTTTGCACTCTCTCTGTCCTTACCACTCTCTCTCTCTCCTGCTCTCTCTCTCTGCTTTCCTGCTCTGCCTTTCTCTCTCTCTCTCCTTTTCTGCTCTGTTTCTCACTCCTTCCCACTCTAACTCTCTCTTTTCCCACTCTGATTCTCTCTCTTTTCCGACTCTGATTCTCTCTTCCCACTCTTTCTCTCTCTCTCCTTCCCCTTGCGCACTCTGTGTGTCTATCTTTCCTTTCAAGGTGACAAGTGGGGAGAGAGTGGGAGTATGAGGTTGAGGTAGATCAGCCGTGGTCATAGTGAATGGCAGAGCAGGCTCAAGGGGCCGAATGGCCTACCCCTGCCTCTATTTCCAAAGTTCCTTCCCACTCCGTCTCTCTCCATTCCCACACTCTCTCTTTCCTTTCCCACTCTGTCTGTCCCTCTCTCCTTTCCCACTCTGTGTCTCTTTCCTTTCCTGCTCTGTCTGTCTCTCCTTCCTTTCCTGCTCTGTCTCTCTTTCCTTTCACGCTCTGTCTCTCTCTCTTTCCTTGCTGGCTCCGTCTCTATCTCTTTCCTTGCCTGCTCTATCTCACTCACTTTCCTTTCCCGCTCTGTCTCACTTTCGTTTCCTGCTCAGTCTCACTTTCCTTTCCCGCTGTCTCAGCTTTTCCTTTCCCATTGTGTCTCTTTCCTTTCCTGCTCTGTCAAACTCTCTTTCCTTTCCTGATCTCTCTGTTTCCTTTCCTGCTCTGTCTCTCCTCCCTTTCCTGCTCTGTCTCAATCTCTTTCCTTTCCCGCTCTTTCTGTCTCTCTTTCCTTTCCCACTGTGTCTCTCTCTCTTTCCTGTTCCGTCTCTCTCTCTCTTTCCTTTCCCACTCTGTCTGTCTCTCTTTCTTTCCTTTCCCGCTCTGTCTGTCTCTCTCTCTTTCCTTTCCCACTCTGTCTGTCTCTCTCTCTTTCCTTTCCCGCTCTGTCTGTCTCTCTCTCTTTCCTTTCCCGCTCTGTCTCTCTTTCCTTTCCCTCTCTGTCTGTCTCTCTCTCTTTCCTTTCCTGCTCTGCCTGTCTCTCTCTCTTTCCTTTCCTGCTCTATCTGTCTTTCTCTTTCCTTTCCAGCTCTGTCTCTCTCTCTCTTTCCTTTCCCTCTCTGTCTCTCTCTCTTTCGTTTCCTTCTCTGTCTCTCTCTCTCTCTCTCTTTCCTTTCCCTCTCTGTCATTCTCTCTTTCTTTTCGTGCTCTCTCTTTCTCTCTCTTTCCTTTCCCACCCCATGTCTCTCTTTCATTTCCCACTCTGTCTCTCTCTCTCTTTCCTTTCCCGCGCTGTCTGTCTCTCTCTCTTTCCTTTCCCGCTCTGTCAGTCTCTCTCTCTTTCCTTTCCCGCTCTGTCAGTCTCTCTCTGGTTCCTTTCCCGCTCTGTCTGTCTCTCTCTCTTTCCTTTCCCGCTCTGTCTGTCTCTCTTTCCTTTCCCACTCTGTCTCTCTCTCTTTCCTGCTCTGGCTCTTTCTCTTTCCTGGTCTGTCTCCTTCTCTTTCCTGCTCTGTCTCTTTCTCTTTCCTGCTCTGTCTCTCTCTCTTTTATTTCCCGCTCTGTCTCTCTTTCCTTTCCTGCTCTGTCTCTCTCTCTTTCCTGCTCTGGCTCTTTCTCTTTCCTGGTCTGTCTCTTTCTCTTTCCTGCTCTGTCTCTTTCTCTTTCCTGCTCTGTCTCTCTCTCTCTTTTATTTCCCACTCTGTCTCTCTTTCCTTTCCTGCTCTGTCTCTCTCTCTTTCCTGCTCTGGCTCTTTCTCTTTCCTGGTCTGTCTCATTCTCTTTCCTGCTCTGTCTCTTTCTCTTTCCTGCTCTGTCTCTCTCTCTCTTTTCTTTCCCGCTCTGTCTCTCTTTCCTTTCCTGCTCTGTCTCTCTCTCTTTCCTATCCCGCTCTGTCTCAGTCTTTCCTTTCCCACTCTGTCTTGCTCTCTCTTTCCTTTCGTGCTCTCTCTCGCTCTTTCATTTCTCATTCTGTCTCTCTCTCTGTCTTTCCTTTCCCGCTCTGTCTCTCTCTCTTTCCTTTCCTGCTCTGTCTCTCTCTCTTTCCTGCTCTGGCTCTTTCTCTTTCCTGGTCTGTCTCTTTCTCTTTCCTGCTCTGTCTCTTTCTCTTTCCTGCTCTGTCTCTCTCTCTCTTTTATTTCCCGCTCTGTCGCTCTTTCCTTTCCTGCTCTGTCTCTCTCTCTCTTTTTCTTTCCCGCTCTGTCTCAGTCTTTCCTTTCCCACTTTGTCTTGCTCTCTCTTTCCTTTCGTGCTCTCTCTCGCTCTTTCATTTCTCATTCTGTCTCTCTCTCTGTCTTTCCTTTCCCGCTCTGTCTCTCTCTTTCCTTTCCCGCTCTGTCTTTCTCTCTCTTTCCTTTCCCGCTCTCTCTCTCGCTCTTTCATTTCTCATTCTGTCTCTCTCTCTCTCTTTCCTTTCCCGCTCTGTCTCTCTCTCTCATTCCCTTCCTGCTCTGTCTCTCTCTCTCTCTTTCCTTTCCTGCTCTATCTTTCTCTCTTACCTTTCGCGTTCTCTCTTTCTCGCTCTTTCTTTTCCCGCTCTGGCTTTCTCTCTCTTTCCTTTCCCGCTTTGTCTCTCTCTCTTTCTGTTCCTGCCATGTCTCTCTCTCTTTCCTTTCCCGCTCTGTCTTTCTCTCTCTTTCTTTTGGCGCTCTCTCTCTCTCTATTTCCTTTCCCACTCCATGTCAGTCTTTCCTTTCCCACTGTGTCTCTCTCTCCTTTCCTGCTCTGTCTCTTTCTCACTGCTTTTGTAATCTCTCTGTCCTTACCACTGTCTTTCTCTCTCCTGCTCTCTCTCTGCTTTCCTGCTCTGTCTTTCTCTTTCTCTCTCCTTTTCTGCTCTGTTTCTCGCTCCTTCCCACTCTAACTCTCTCTTTTCCCAAAATGATTCTCTCTCTTTACCGACTCTGATTCTCACTTTCCACTCTTTCTCTCTCTCCCTCTCCTTGCGCAATCTGTGTGTCTATCTTTCCATTCAAGGTGACAAGTGGGGAGAGAGAGGGAGTATGAGGTTGAGGTAGATCAGCCGTGGTCATAGTGAATGGCAGAGCTGGCTCAAGGGGCCGAACGGCCTACCCCACCTCTATTTACTAAGTTCATTCCCACTCCCTCTCTCTCCATTCCCACACTCTCTCTTTCCTTTCCCATTCTGTCTGTCTCTCTTTCCTTTCCTGCTCTGTCTGTGTCTCTTTCCTTTCCTGCTGTGTCTGTCTCTCTTTCCTATCTTGCTCTGTCTCTCTCTCTTTCCTTTCCTGCTCTGTCTCTCTCTCTTTCCTGCTCTGGCTCTTTCTCTTTCCTGGTCTGTCTCTTTCTCTTTCCTGCTCTGTCTCTTTCTCTTTCCTGCTCTGTCTCTCTCTCTCTTTTATTTCTCTCTGTGTCTCTCTTTCCTTTCCTGCTCTGTCTCTCTCTCTTTGCTTTCCCGCTCTGTCTCAGTCTTTCCTTTCCCACTCTGTCTTTCTCTCTCTTTCCTTTCCCGCTCTCTCTCGCTCTTTCATTTCTCATTCTGTCTCTCTCTCTCTCTTTCCTTTCCCGCTCTGTCTCTCTCTCTCTTTCCTTTCCCGCTCTGTCTCTCTCTCATTCCCTTCCTGCTCTGTCTCTCTCTCTCTCTTTCCTTTCCTGCTCTATCTTTCTCTCTTACCTTTCGCGTTCTCTCTTTCTCGCTCTTTCCTTTCCCGCTCTGTCTTTCTCTCTCTTTCCTTTCCCGCTTTGTCTCTCTCTCTTTCTGTTCCCGCCATGTCTCTCTCTCTTTCCTTTCCTGCTCTGTCTTTCTCTCTCTTTCTTTTTGCGCTCTCTCTCTCTATTTCCTTTCCTGCTCTCTCTCTCTCTCTTTCCTTTCCCACTCCATGTCCGTCTTTCCTTTCCCACTGTGTCTCTCTCTCCTTTCCTGCTCTGTCTCTTTCTCACTGCTTTTGTAATCTCTCTGTCCTTACCACTGTCTTTCTCTCTCCTGCTCTCTCTCTGCTTTCCTGCTCTGTCTTTCTCTCTCTCTCTCCTTTTCTGCTCTGTTTCTCGCTCCTTCCCACTAACTCTCTCTTTTCCCAAAATGATTCTATGTCTCTACCGACTCTGATTCTCACTTTCCACTCTTTCACTCTCTCCCTCTCCTTGCGCAATCTGTGTGTCTATCTTTCCATTCAAGGTGACAAGTGGGGAGAGAGAGGGAGTATGAGGTTGAGGTAGATCAGCCGTGGTCATAGTGAATGGCAGAGCTGGCTCAAGGGGCCGAACGGCCTACCCCACCTCTATTTACTAAGTTCATTCCCACTCCCTCTCTCTCCATTCCCACTCTCTCTCTTTCCTTTCCCATTCTGTCTGTCCCTCTCTCCTTTCCCACTTTGTGTCTCTTTCCTTTCCTGCTCTGTGTCTCTCTTTCCTTTCCCGCTCTGTCTCTCTCTCTTTCCTTTCACGCTCTGTCTTTCTCTCTTTCCTGCTCTTGCTCTCTCTCTATCTTTCCTTTCCCGTTCTGTCTCTCTCTCTCTCTTTCCTTTCCTGCTCTGTCTCTCTCTCTCCCTTTCCTTTCCCGCTCTTTCTGTTTCTCTCTTTCCTTTTCCGCTTTGTCTCTCTCCCTTTCCTTTCTAGCTCTGTCTCTCTCTCTTTCCTTTCCCACTATGTCGGTCTCTCTCTCTCTTTCCTTTCCCATTCTGTCTGTCTCTCTCTCTTTCCTTTCCCGCTGTGTCTCTCTCTCGCTCTTTCCTTCCCTGCTCTGTCTCTCTCTCTTTCCTTTCCGGCTCTGTCTCTCTCTCTTTCCATTCCTGCTCTGTCTCTCTCTCTTTCCATTCCTGCTCTGCCCCTCTCTCTTTCCATTCCTGCTCTGTCTGTCTCTCTTTCCTTTCCTGCTCTGTCTGTCTCTCTTTCCTTTCCTGCTCTGTCTCTCTCTCTCTTTCCTTTCCCGCTCTGTCTCAGTCTTTCCTTTCCCAATCTGACTTGCTCTCTCTTTCCTTTCGTGCTCTCTCTCGCTCTTTCATTTCTCATTCTGTCTCTCTCTCTGTCTTTCCTTTCCCGCTCTGTCTCTCTCTTTCCTTTCCCGCTCTGTCTTTCTCTCTCTTTCCTTTCCCGCTCTCTCTCTCGCTCTTTCATTTCTCATTCTGTCTCTCTCTCTCTCTTTCCTTTCCCGCTCTGTCTCTCTCTCTCATTCCCTTCCTGCTCTGTCTCTCTCTCTCTCTTTCCTTTCCTGCTCTATCTTTCTCTCTTACCTTTCGCGTTCTCTCTTTCTCGCTCTTTCTTTTCCCGCTCTGGCTTTCTCTCTCTTTCCTTTCCCGCTTTGTCTCTCTCTCTTTCTGTTCCTGCCATGTCTCTCTCTCTTTCCTTTCCCGCTCTGTCTTTCTCTCTCTTTCTTTTGGCGCTCTCTCTCTCTCTATTTCCTTTCCTGCTCTCTCTCTCTCTCTCTTTCCTTTCCCACTCCATGTCAGTCTTTCCTTTCCCACTGTGTCTCTCTCTCCTTTCCTGCTCTGTCTCTTTCTCACTGCTTTTGTAATCTCTCTGTCCTTACCACTGTCTTTCTCTCTCCTGCTCTCTCTCTGCTTTCCTGCTCTGTCTTTCTCTTTCTCTCTCCTTTTCTGCTCTGTTTCTCGCTCCTTCCCACTCTAACTCTCTCTTTTCCCAAAATGATTCTCTCTCTTTACCGACTCTGATTCTCACTTTCCACTCTTTCTCTCTCTCCCTCTCCTTGCGCAATCTGTGTGTCTATCTTTCCATTCAAGGTGACAAGTGGGGAGAGAGAGGGAGTATGAGGTTGAGGTAGATCAGCCGTGGTCATAGTGAATGGCAGAGCTGGCTCAAGGGGCCGAACGGCCTACCCCACCTCTATTTACTAAGTTCATTCCCACTCCCTCTCTCTCCATTCCCACACTCTCTCTTTCCTTTCCCATTCTGTCTATCTCTCTTTCCTTTCCTGCTCTGTCTGTGTCTCTTTCCTTTCCTGCTTTGTCTGTCTCTCTTTCCTATCTTGCTCTGTCTCTCTCTCTTTCCTTTCTTGCTCTGTATTTCTCTCCTTTCATGCTGTCTCTCTCTCCTTCCGGCTCTGTGTTTCTCTCTCTCTTTCCTTTCCTGCTCTGTCTGTCTCACTTTCATTTCCTGCTCTGTCTGTCTCTCTTTCCTTTCGTGTTCTGTCTGTCCCTATTTTCTTTCCCACTCGGTCTTCTCTCTCTTTCCTTTCCTGTTCTGTCTGTCTCTCTTTCCTTTCCTGATCTGTCTATCTCTCTTTCCTTTCCTGCTCTGTCTCTCTCTCTTTCCATTCCTGTTCTGACTCTCTCTCCTTCCTTTCCTGCTCTGTCTCTCTCTCTTTGCTTTCCTGCTCTGTCTCTCTCTCTTTCCTTTCCTGCTCTGTCTCTCTCTCTTTCCTTTCCTGCTCTGTGTCTCTCTCTTTCCTTTCATGCTGTCTCTCTCTCGTTCCGGCTCTGTGTCTCTCTCTCTCTTTCCTTTCCTGCTCTGTCTGCCTCTCTTTCCTTTCATGCTCTGTCTGTCTCTCTTTCCTATCTTGCTCTGTCTCTCTCTCTTTCCTTTCATGCTCTGTCCGTCTCTGTTTCCTTTGCTGCTTTGTCTGTCTCTCTTTCATTACCTGCTCTGTCTGTCTCTCTTTCCTTTCCTGCTCTGTCTGTCTCTGTCTTTCCTTTCCTGCTATTTTCATCTCTTTCCTTTCCTGCTCTGTTTCTCTCGCTTTCCTTTCCTGCTCTCTCTCTCTCTCTCTCTTTCCATTCCTGCTCTCTCTGTCTCTCTTTCCTTTCCTGCTCTGTCTGTCTCTCATTCCTTTGCTGCTCTGTCTCTCTCTCTTTCCTTTCCTGCTCTGTCTGTCTCTCTTTCCTATCTTGCTCTGTCTCTCTCTCTTTCCTTTCTTCCTCTGTCTCTCTCTCTCTTTCCTTGAATGCTCTGTCTCTCTCTCTTTCCTGTTCTGTCTCTCTCTCCATTTCCTTTCCCGCTCTGTCTCTCTCTCTCCTTCCTTACCCACTTTGTGTCATTCTTTCCATTCCCAATTTGTCTTTCTTTCCTTTCCCTCTGTGTCTCTCTTACCCTTCCCACTGTGTCTCTCTTTCCTTTCCCACTGAGTCTCTCTTTCCTCTCCCTCTGAGTCTCTCTTTCCTTTCCCTCTGTGTCTCTCTTTCCTTTCCTGCTTTGTCTCTCTTTCCATTCCTGCTCTGTCCGTCTCTATTTCCTTTCCTGCTTTGTCTGTCTGTTTCCTCTCCTGCTCTGTCTGTCTCTGTTTCCTTTGTTGCCTTGTCTGTCACTGTTTACTTTCCTGCTCTGTCTGTTTCTCTTTCATTTCCTGCTCTGTCTGTCACTCTTTCATTTCCTGCTCTGTCTGTCTCTCTTTCTTTTCCTGCTCTGTTTGTTTCTCTTTGCTTTCCTGCTCTGTCTGTCTCTCTTTCCTTTCCTGCTCTGTCTCTCTCTCTCTTTACTTTCCTGGTCTGTCTCTCTCTCTTTCCTTTCCCTCTGTTCTTTTTTACCCTTTCCACTGTGTCTCTCTTTCCTTCCCCACTTTGTCTCTCTTTCCTTCCCCACTGTGTCTCATTTTCCTTTCCCACTGAGTCTTTCTTTGCTTTCCCACTGAGTCTCTCTTTCCTTTCCCACTGAGTCTCTCTTTCCTTTCCCACTGAGTCTCTCTTTCCTTTCCCTCTGTGTCTCTCTTTCCTTTCCTGCTCTTTCACTCTTTCATTTCCTGCTCTGTCTGTCTCTCTTTCCTTTCTTGCTCTGTCTGTCTCTTTTTCGTTTCGTGCTCTGTTTCTCTATCTTTCCCTTCCTGCTCCGTCTCTCTCTCTTTTCTTTTCTGCTCTGTCTGTCACTTTTCCTAACATGCTCTCTCTCTCTCTTTCCTTTCATGCTGTCCATCTCTCTTTCCTTTCCTGCTCTGTCTCTCTCTCTTTCCTTTCCTGCTCTGTTTCTCTCTCTTTCCTTTCCTGCTCTGTCTCTCTCTCTCTTTCCTTTCCTGCTCTGTCTGTCTCTCTTTCATTTCATGCTCTGTCTGTCTCTCTTTCCTTTCCTGCTCTGTCTCTGTCTTCTTCCTTTCATGCTCTGTCTCACTCGCTTTCCTTTCCTGCTCTGTCTGTCTCTCTTTTCTTTCATGTTCTGTCTGTCACTCTTTCCTTTCCCGCTCTGTCTTCTCTCTCTTTCCTTTCCTGTTCTGTCTGTCTCTCTTTCCTTTCCTGCTCTGTCTATCTCTCTTTCCTTTCCTGCTCTGTCTCTCTCTCTTTCCTTTCCTGTTCTGACTCTCTCTCCTTCCTTTCATGCTCTGTCTCTCTCACTCTTTCCTGCTCTTTCTCTATCTTGCTCTCTCTTTCCTCTTCTAATGTGCCTCTCTTTCCTCTACCACTGTGCCTCTCTTTCCTTTCCCACTGTGTCTCTCTTTCCTTTCCTGGTCTGTCTGTCTCTCTTTCCTTTCCTGCTCTGTCTGTCTCTCTTTCCTTTCCTGCTCTGTCTGTCTCTCCTTACTTGCCTGCTCTGCCTGTCTCTCTTTCCTTTCCTGCTCTCTCTGTCTCTCATTCCTTTTCTGCTCTGTCTGTCTCTCTTTCCTTTCCTGCTCTGTCTGTCTCTCTTTGCTTTCCTGCTCTGTCTGTCTCTCTTTGCTTTCCTGCTCTGTCTGTCTCTCTTTCCTTCCCTGCTCTGTCTGTCTCTTTTTCCTTTTTTGCTCTCTCTGTCTCGCTTTCCTTTCCTGCTGTCTGTCTCCCTTTCATTTCCTGCTCTGTCTCTCTCCTTCCTATCTTGCTCCTTCTCTCTCTCTTTCCTTTCTTGGTCTGTCTCTCTCTCTTTCCTTTCCTGCTCTGTCTCTCTCTCTTTCCTTTCCTGCTCTGTCTCTCTCTCTTTCCTTTCCTGCTCTGTCTCTCTCTCTTTCCTTTACTGCTCTGTCTCTCTCTCTTTCCTTTCCTGCTCTGTGTCTCTCTCTTTCCTTTCATGCTCTGTCTGTCTCTCTTTCTTTTCCTGCTCTGTCTGTCTCTCTTTCCTATCTTGCTCTGTCTCTCTCTCTTTAATTTCATGCTATGTCTCTCTCTCTTTCCTGCTCTGTCTCTCTCTCTAATTCCTTTCCCGCTCTGTCTCTCTCTCTCCTTCCTTTCCTGCTTTGTGTCATTCTTTCCTTTCCCACTTTTTCTCTCTTTCCTTCCCCACTGAGTTTCTCTTTCCTTTCCCACTGTGTCTCTCTTTCCTTTCCCACTGAGTCTCTCTTTCCTCTCCCACTGAGTCTCTCTTTCCTTTCCCTCTGTGTCTCTCTTTCCTTTCCTGCTCTGTCTCTCTTTCCATTCCTGCTCTGTCCGTCTCTGTTTCCATTCCCGCTCTGTCTGTCTCTGTTTCCTTTCCTGCTCTGTCTGTCTCTGTTTCCTTTGCTGCTTTGTCTGTCTCTCTTTCATTTCCTGCTCAGTCTGTCTCTCTTTCATTTCCTGCTCTGTCAGTCTTTCTTTCCTTTCCTGCTCTGTCTGTCTCTCTTTCCTTTCCTGCTCTGTCTGTCTCTCTTTCCTTTCCTGCTCTGTGTCTCTCTTTCCTTTCCTTCTCTGTCTGTCTCTCTTTCCTTTCCTGCTCTGTCTGTCTCTCTTTCCTTTCCTGCTCTGTCTGTCTCTCATTCCTTTGCTGCTCTGTCTCTCTGTCTTTTCTTTCCTGCTCTATCTGTCTCTTTCTTTCCTTTCCTGCTATGTTTATCTCTCTTTCCTTTCCTGCTCTGTTTCTCTCGCTTTCCTTTCCTGCTCTGTCTCTCGCTCTCTCTTTCCATTCCTGCTCTTTCTGTCTCTCTTTCCTTTCCTGCTCTGTCTGTCTCTCATTCCTTTGCTGCTCTGTCTCTCTCTCTTTCCTTTCCTGCTCTGTCTGTCTCTGCCTTTCCTTTCCTGCTATGTTTATCTCTCTTTCCTGTCCTGCTCTGTTTCTCTCGCTTTCCTTACCTGCTCTGTCTCTCTATCTCTCTCTCTCTTTCCATTCCTGCACTGTCTCTCTCTCTTTCCTTTCCTGGTCTGTCTCTCTCTCTTTCCTTTCCTGCTCTGTTTCTCTCTCTTTCGCTTCATGCTCTGTCTCTCTCTTTCCTTTCATGCTCTGTCTCTCTCTCTTTCCTGCTCTGTCTCTCCCTTCATTTCCTTTCCCGCTTTGTCTCTCTCTCTCCTTCCTTTCCCGCTTTGTGTCAGTCTTTCTTTTCCCACTTTGTCTCACTTTCCTTTCCCTCTGTGTCTCTCTTACCCTTCCCACTTTGTCTCTCTTTCCTTTCCCACTTTGTCTCCCTTTCCTTCCCCACTGTGTCTCATTTTCCTTTCCCACTGAGGCTTTCTTTCCTTTCCCACTGAGTCTCTCTATCCTTTCCCACTGAGTCTCTCTTTCCTTTCCCAGAGTCTCTCTTTCCTTTACAATGAGTCTCTCTTTCCTTTCCCACTGTGTCTCTCTTTCCTTATCTGCTCTGTCTCTCTCTTTCCTATCTTGTTCTTTCTCTCTCTCTTTCCTTTCCTGCTCTGTCTCTCTCTCTTTCCTTTCCTGCTCTGTGTCTCTCTCTTTCCTTTCATTCTGTCTCTCTCTCGTTCCGGCTCTGTGTCTCTCTCTCTCTTTCCTTTCCTGCTCTGTCTGTCTCTCTTTCATTTCCTGCTCTGTCAGTCTTTCTTTCCTTTCCTGCTCTGTCTGTCTCTCTTTCCTTTCCTGCTCTGTCTGTCTCTCTTTCCTTTCCTGCTCTGTGTCTCTCTTTCCTTTCCTTCTCTGTCTGTCTCTCTTTCCTTTCCTGCTCTGTCTGTCTCTCTTTCCTATCTTGCTCTGTCTCTCTCTCTTTCCTTTCATGCTCTGTCTCTCTCTCTTTCCTGCTCTGTCTCTCTCTTTATTTCCTTTCCCGCTCTGTCTCTCTCTCTCCTTCCTTTCCCGCTTTGTGTCATTCTTTCCTTTCCCACTTTTTCTCTCTTTCCTTCCCCACTGAATCTCTCTTTCCTTTCCCACTGAGTCTCTCTATCCTTTCCCACTGCGTCTCTCTTTCCTTTCCCACTGAGTCTCTCTTTCCTTTACAATGAGTGTCTCTTTCCTTTCCCACTGTGTCTCTCTTTCCTTTCCTGCTTTTTCTCTCTTTCATTTCCTGCTCTGTCTGTCTCTCTTTCCTTTCTTGCTCTGTCTGTCTCTTTTTCGTTTCCTGCTCTGTTTCTCTATCTTTCCTTTCCTGCTCCATCTCTCTCTCTTTCCTTTCCTGCTCTGTCTGTCTCTTTTTCCTTTCACGCTTTCCCTCTCTCTCTTTCCTTTCATGCGGTCTCTCTCTGTTTCCTTTCCTGCTCTGTTTCTCTCTCTGTCCTTTCCTCCTTTGTCTATCTCTTTTTCCTTTCATGCTCTGCCTCGCTGTCTTTCCTTTAATGCTGTCTCTCTCTCTTTCCTTTCCTGCTCTGTCTCTCTCTCTTTCCTTTCCTGCTCTGTTTCTCTCTCTTTCCCTTCATGCTCTGTCTCTCTCTCTCTTTCCTTTCATGCTCTGTCTCTCTATTTCCTGCTCTGTCTCTCTCTCCATTTCCTTTCCCACTCTGTCACTCTCTCTCCTTCCTTTCCCGCGTTGTGTCAGTCTTTCCTTTCCCACTTTGTCTCACTTTCCTTTCCCTCTGTGTCTCTCTTACCCTTCCCACTTTGTCTCTCTTTCCTTTCCCACTTTGTCTCCCTTTCCTTCCCCACTGTGTCATTTTCCTTTCCCACTGAGTCTTTCTTTCCTTTCCCACTGAGTCTCTCTATCCTTTTCCACTGAGACTCTCTTTCCTTTCCCACTGAGTCTCTCTTTGCTTTACAATGAGTCTCTCTTTCCTTTCCCACTGTGTCTCTCATTCCTTTCCTGCTTTTTCTCTCTTTCATTTCCTGCTCTGTCTGTCTCTCTTTCCTTTCTTGCTCTGTCTGTCTCTTTTTCGTTTCCTGCTCTATTTCTCTATCTTTCCTTTCCTGCTCAATCTCTCTCTCTTTCCTTTCCTGCTCTGTCTGTCTCTTTTTCCTTTCACGCTTTCTCTCTCTCTTTCCTTTCATGCTGTCTCTCTCTCTTTCCTTTCCTGCTCTGTCTCTCTCTGTTTCCTTTCCTGCTCTGTTTCTCTCTCTTTCCTTTCCTGCTCTGTCTGTCTCATTTTCCTTTCATGCTCTGCCTCGCTGTCTTTCCTTTAACGCTGTCTCTCTCTCTTTCCTTTCCTGCTCTGTCTCTCTCTCTTTCCTTTCCTGCTCTGTTTCTCTCTCTTTCCTTACCTTCTCTGTCTCTCTCTCTCTCTTTCCTTTAATGCTCTGACTCTCTCTATTTCCTGCTCTGTCTCTCTCTCTCTCTTTCCTCTACCACTGTGCCTCTCTTTCCGTTCCCACTGTGTCTCTCTTTCCTTTCCCACCGTACCTCTCTTTCCTTTCCCTCTGTGTCTCACTTTCCTTTCCCTCTGTGTCTCTCTTTCCTTCCCCACTATGTCTCTTTTTCCTTTCCCACTGAGTCTTTCATTCCTTTCCCACTGAGTCTCTCTGTCCTTTCCCTCTGTGTCTCTCTTTCCTTTCCTGCTCTGTCTCTCTTTCCTTTCCTGCTCTGTCTGTCTCTCTTTCCTTTCTTGCTCTGTCTGTCTCTCTTTCGTTTCCCGCTGGTCTCTCTTTCCTTCCTTTCCTGCTCTGCCTGTCTCTCTTTCCTTTCCGGCCCTATCTGTCTCTCTTTCCTTTCCTGCTCTGTCTGTCTCTCTTTCCTTTCTTGCTCTGTCTGTCTCTCTTTCCCTTCATGCTGTCTCTCTCTCGTTCCGGCTCTGTGTCTCTCTCTCTCTCTTTCCTTTCCTGCTCTGTCTGTCGCTCTTCCCTTTCCTGCTCTGTCTGTCTTTCTTTCCTTTCCTGCTCTGTCTGTCTCTCTTTCCTTTCTTGCTCTGTCTCTCTCTCTTTCCTTTCCTGTTCTGTCTGTCTCTCTTTCCTTTCCTGCTCTGTCTGTCTGTTTTTCCTTTCCTGCTCTGTCTGTCTCTCTTTCCTTTCCTGCTCTGTCTGTCTCTCTTTCCTTTCCAGCTCTCTCTCTCTCTGCCTTATCTTGCTTTGTCTCCATCTCTCTCCTTTCCTACTCTGTCTCTTTCTCACTCCTTTTGTACTCTCTCTGTCCTTACCACTCTCTCTCTCTCCTGCTCTCTCTCTCTGCTTTCCTGCTCTGCCTTTCACTCTCTCTCTCCTTTTCTGCTCTGTTTCTCACTCCTTCCCACTCTAACTCTCTCTTTTCCCACTCTGATTCTCTCTGTTTTCCGACTCTGATTCTCTCTTCCCACTCTTTCTCTCTCTCTCCTTCTCCTGGCGCACTCTGTGTGTCTATCTTTCTATTCAAGGTGACAAGTGGGGAGAGAGTGGGAGTATGAGGTTGAGGTAGATCAGCCGTGGTCATAGTGAATGGCAGAGCAGGCTCTAGGGGCCGAATGGCCTACCCCTGCCTCTATTTCCAAAGTTCCTTCCCACTCCGTCTCTCTCCATTCCCACACTCTCTCTTTCCTTTCCCACTCTGTGTCTCTCTTTCCTTTCACGCTCTGTCTCTCTCTCTTTCCTTGCTGGCTCCGTCTCTATCTCTTTCCTTGCCTGCTCTATCTCACTCACTTTCCTTTCCCGCTCTGTCTCACTTTCGTTTCCTGCTCTGTCTCACTTTCCTTTCCCGCTGTCTCAGCTTTTCCTTTCCCATTGTGTCTCTTTCCTTTCCTGCTCTGTCAAACTCTCTTTCCTTTCCTGATCTCTCTGTTTCCTTTCCTGCTCTGTCTCTCCTCCCTTTCCTGCTCTGTCTCAATCTCTTTCCTTTCCCGCTCTTTCTGTCTCTCTTTCCTTTCCCACTGTGTCTCTCTCTCTTTCCTGTTCCGTCTCTCTCTCTCTTTCCTTTCCCACTCTGTCTGTCTCTCTTTCTTTCCTTTCCCGCTCTGTCTGTCTCTCTCTCTTTCCTTTCCCGCTCTGTCTGTCTCTCTCTCTTTCCTTTCCCGCTCTGTCTGTCTCTCTCTCTTTCCTTTCCCGCTCTGTCTCTCTTTCCTTTCCCTCTCTGTCTGTCTCTCTCTCTTTCCTTTCCTGCTCTGCCTGTCTCTCTCTCTTTCCTTTCCTGCTCTATCTGTCTTTCTCTTTCCTTTCCAGCTCTGTCTCTCTCTCTCTTTCCTTTCCCTCTCTGTCTCTCTCTCTTTCCTTTCCTGCTCTGTCTCTCTCTCTCTCTCTTTCCTTTCCCTCCCTGTCATTCTCTCTTTCTTTTCGCGCTCTCTCTTTCCTTTCCCACTCCATGTCTCTCTTTCATTTCCCACTCTGTCTCTCTCTCTCTTTCCTCTCCCGCGCTGTCTGTCTCTCTCTCTTTCCTTTCCCGCTCTGTCAGTCTCTCTCTCTTTCCTTTCCCGCTCTGTCTGTCTCTCTCTCTTTCCTTTCCCGCTCTGTCTGTATCTCTTTCCTTTCCCACTCTGTCTCTCTCTCTTTCCTGCTCTGGCTCTTTCTCTTTCCTGGTCTGTCTCTTTCTCTTTCCTGCTCTGTCTCTTTCTCTTTCCTGCTCTGTCTCTTTCTCTTTCCTGCTCTGTCTCTCTCTCTCTTTTCTTTCCCGCTCTGTTTCTCTTTCCTTTCCTGCTCTGTCTCTCTCTCTTTCCTATCCCGCTCTGTCTCAGTCTTTCCTTTCCCACTCTGTCTTGCTCTCTCTTTCCTTTCGTGCTCTCTCTCGCTCTTTCATTTCTCATTCTGTCTCTCTCTCTGTCTTTCCTTTCCCGCTCTGTCTCTCTCTCTTTCCTTTCCTGCTCTGTCTCTCTCTCTTTCCTGCTCTGGCTCTTTCTCTTTCCTGGTCTGTCTCTTTCTCTTTCCTGCTCTGTCTCTTTCTCTTTCCTGCTCTGTCTCTCTCTCTCTTTTATTTCCCGCTCTGTCTCTCTTTCCTTTCCTGCTCTGTCTCTCTCTCTCTTTCCTTTCCCGCTCTGTCTCAGTCTTTCTTTTCCCACTCTGTCTTGCTCTCTCTTTCCTTTCGTGCTCTCTCTCGCTCTTTCATTTCTCATTCTGTCTCTCTCTCTGTCTTTCCTTTCCCGCTCTGTCTCTCTCTTTCCTTTCCCGCTCTGTCTTTCTCTCTCTTTCCTTTCCCGCTCTCTCTCGCTCTTTCATTTCTCATTCTGTCTCTCTCTCTCTCTTTCCTTTCCCGCTCTGTCTCTCTCTCTCATTCCCTTCCTGCTCTGTCTCTCTCTCTCTCTTTCCTTTCCTGCTCTATCTTTCTCTCTTACCTTTCGCGTTCTCTCTTTCTCGCTCTTTCTTTTCCCGCTCTGGCTTTCTCTCTCTTTCCTTTCCTGCTTTGTCTCTCTCTCTTTCTGTTCCCGCCATGTCTCTCTCTCTTTCCTTTCCCGCTCTGTCTTTCTCTCTCTTTCTTTTGGCGCTCTCTCTCTCTCTATTTCATTTCCTGCTCTCTCTCTCTCTCTCTCTTTCCTTTCCCACTCCATGTCAGTCTTTCCTTTCCCACTGTGTCTCTCTCTCCTTTCCTGCTCTGTCTCTTTCTCACTGCTTTTGTAATCTCTCTGTCCTTACCACTGTCTTTCTCTCTCCTGCTCTCTCTCTGCTTTCCTGCTCTGTCTTTCTCTTTCTCTCTCCTTTTCTGCTCTGTTTCTCGCTCCTTCCCACTCTAACTCTCTCTTTTCCCAAAATGATTCTCTCTCTTTACCGACTCTGATTCTCACTTTCCACTCTTTCTCTCTCTCCCTCTCCTTGCGCAATCTGTGTGTCTATCTTTCCATTCAAGGTGACAAGTGGGGAGAGAGAGGGAGTATGAGGTTGAGGTAGATCAGCCGTGGTCATAGTGAATGGCAGAGCTGTTTCAAGGGGCCGAACGGCCTACCCCACCTCTATTTACTAAGTTCATTCCCACTCCCTCTCTCTCCATTCCCACACTCTCTCTTTCCTTTCCCATTCTGTCTGTCCCTCTCTCCTTTCCCACTTTGTGTCTCTTTCCTTTCCTGCTCTGTGTCTCTCTTTCCTTTCCCGCTCTGTCTCTCTCTCTTTCCTTTCACGCTCTGTCTTTCTCTCTTTCCTGCTCTGTCTCTCTCTCTCTATGTCCTTCCCGCTCTGTCTCTCTCCCTCTTTCCTTTTCTGCTCTGTCTCTCTCTCTTTCCTTTCCCGCCCTTTCTCTCTGTCTTTCCTTTCCCGCTCTGTCTCTCTCTCTTTCCTTTCCAGCTCTGTGTCTCTCTCTCTTACCTTTCCCGTTATGTCTCTCTCTCTTTCCTTTCCAGCTCTCTCCCTCTCTCTCTTTCCTTTCCTGCTCTGTCTCTCTCTCTTTCCTTTCCTGCTCTGTCTCTCTCTCTCTATTTCCTTCCCGCTCTGTCTCTCTCTCTCTTTCCTTTTCTGCTCTCTCTCTCCCTTACCTTTCCCGTTATGTCTCTCTCTCTTTCCTTTCCAGCTCTCTCCCTCTCTCTCTTTCCTTTCCCGCTCTGTCTCTCTCTCTTTCCTTTCACGCTCTGTCTTTCTCTCTTTCCTGCTCTGTCTCTCTCTCTCTTTCCTTTTCTGCTCTCTCTCTCTCTTTCCTTTCCTACCCTGTCTCGCTCTTTCCTTTCCCACCATGTCTCTCTCTCTTTCCTTTCCCGCTCTGTCTCTCTCTCTCTTTCCTCTCCCGCTCTGTCTCTCTCTCTCTCTCTTTCCTTTCCCGCTCTGTCTCTCTCTCTCTTTCCTTTCCCGCTCTGTCTCTCTCTCTTTCCTTTTCCGCTATGTCTCTCCCTCTTTCCGTTCCTGCTCTGTCTCTCTCTCTTTCCTTTCCCGCTCTGCCTCTCTCTCTTTCCTTTCCCGCTCTCTCTTTCTCTCTCTTTCCTTTCCTGCTCTGTCTCTCTCTCTCTTTCCTTTCCTGCACTGTCTCCCTCTCTTTCCTTTCCCACTCTGTCTCTCTCTCTTTCCTTATCCGCTCTGTCTTGCTCTCTCTTTGCTTTCGCGCTCTCTCTCCTTCTTTCATTTCTCGTTCTGTCTCTCTCTCTCTCTTTCCTTTTCCACTCTGTCTGTTTCTCTCTTTCCTTTCCCGCTTTGTCTCTCTCCCTTTCCTTTCCCATTCTGTCTTTCTCTCTCTTTCCTCTCATGCTCTCTCTCTTTCATTTCTCATTCTGTCTCTCTCACTCTTTCCTTTCCTGCTATGTCTCTCTCTCTTTCCTTTCCAGCTCTGCCTCTCTCTCTTTCCTTTCCAGCTCTGTCTCTCTCTCTTTCCTTTCCTGCTCTGCCTGTCTCTCTCTCTTTCCTTTCCTGCTCTATCTGTCTCTCTCTTTCCTTTCCCTCTCTGTCTCTCTCTCTTTCCTTTCCTGCTCTGTCTCTCTCTCTCTCTCTCTTTCCTTTCCCTCTCTGTCATTCTCTCTTTCTTTTCGCGCTCTCTCTTTCTCTCTCTTTCCTTTCCCACTCTATCTCTCTCTTTCATTTCCCACTCTGTCTCTCTCTCTCTTTCCTTTCCCGCGCTGTCTGTCTCTCTCTCTTTCCTTTCCCGCTCTGTCAGTCTCTCTCTCTTTCCTTTCCTGCTCTGTCAGTCTCTCTCTGGTTCCTTTCCCGCTCTGTCTGTCTCTCTCTCTTTCCTTTCCCGCTCTGTCAGTCTCTCTCTGGTTCCTTTCCCGCTCTGTCTGTCTCTCTCTCTTTCCTTTCCCGCTCTGTCTGTCTCTCTTTCCTTTCCCACTCTGTCTCTCTCTCTTTCCTGCTCTGGCTCTTTCTCTTTCCTGGTCTGTCTCTTTCTCTTTCCTGCTCTGTCTCTTTCTCTTTCCTGCTCTGTCTGTCTCTCTTTTATTACCCGCTCTGTCTCTCTTTCCTTTCCTGCTCTGTCTCTCTCTCTTTCCTGCTCTGGATCTTTCTCTTACCTGGTCTGTCTCTTTCTCTTTCCTGCTCTGTCTCTCTCTCTCTTTTATTTCCCGCTCTGTCTCTCTCTCTTTCCTTTCCTGCTCTGTCTCTCTCTCTTTCCTGCTCTGGCTCTTTCTCTTTCCTGGTCTGTCTCTTTCTCTTTCCTGCTCTGTCTCTTTCTCTTTCCTGCTCTGTCTCTCTCTCTCTTTTATTTCCCGCTCTGTCTCTCTTTCCTTTCCTGCTCTGTCTCTCTCTCTTTCCTTTCCCGCTCTGTCTCAGTCTTTCCTTTCCCACTCTGTCTTGCTCTCTCTTTCCTTTCGTGCTCTCTCTCGCTCTTTCATTTCTCATTCTGTCTCTCTCTCTGTCTTTCCTTTCCCGCTCTGTCTCTCTCTCTTTCCTTTCCTGCTCTGTCTCTCTCTTTCCTTTCCCGCTCTGTCTTTCTCTCTCTTTGCTTTCCCGCTTTGGCTCTCTCTCTTTCTGTTCCCGCCATGTCTCTCTCTCTTTCCTTTCCCGCTCTGTCTTTCTCTCTCTTTCTTTTTGCGCGCTCTCTCTCTCTATTTCCTTTCCTGCTCTCTCTCTCTCTCTCTTTCCTTTCCCACTCCATGTCAGTCTTTCCTTTCCCACTGTGTCTCTCTCTCCTTTCCTGCTCTGTCTCTTTCTCACTGCTTTTGTAATCTCTCTGTCCTTACCACTGTCTTTCTCTCTCCTGCTCTCTCTCTGCTTTCCTGCTCTGTCTTTCTCTCTCTCTCTCCTTTTCTGCTCTGTTTCTCGCTCCTTCCCACTCTAACTCTCTCTTTTCCCAAAATGATTCTCTCGCTTTACCGACTCTGATTCTCACTTTCCACTCTTTCTCTCTCTCCCTCTCCTTGCGCAATCTGTGTGTCTATCTTTCCATTCAAGGTGACAAGTGGGGAGAGAGAGGGAGTATGAGGTTGAGGTAGATCAGCCGTGGTCATAGTGAATGGCAGAGCTGGCTCAAGGGGCCGAACGGCCTACCCCACCTCTATTTACTAAGTTCATTCCCACTCCCTCTCTCTCCATTCCCACACTCTCTCTTTCCTTTCCCATTCTGTCTGTCCCTCTCTCCTTTCCCACTTTGTGTCTCTTTCCTTTCCTGCTCTGTGTCTCTCTTTCCTTTCCCGCTCTGTCTCCCTCTCTTTCCTTTCACGCTCTGTCTTTCTCTCTTTCCTGCTCTGTCTCTCTCTCTCTATGTCCTTCCCGCTCTGTCTCTCCCCCTCTTTCCTTTTCTGCTCTGTCTCTCTTTCCTTTCCTGCTCTGTCTCTCTCTCTTTCCTTTCCCGCCCTTTCTCTCTCTCTTTCCGTTCCCGCTCTGTCTCTCTCTCTTTCCTTTCCCGCTCTGTGTCTCTCTCTCTTACCTTTCCCGTTATGTCTCTCTCTCTTTCCTTTCCAGCTCTCTCCCTCTCTCTCTTTCCTTTCCTGCTCTGTCTCTCTCTCTCTATTTCCTTCCCGCTCTGTCTCTCTCTCTCTTTCCTTTTCCGCTCTCTCTCTCTCTTACCTTTCCCGTTATGTCTCTCTCTCTTTCCTTTCCAGCTCTCTCCCTCTCTCTCTTTCCTTTCCCGCTCTGTCTCTCTCTCTTTCCTTTCATGCTCTGTCTTTCTCTCTTTCCTGCTCTGTCTCTCTCTCTCTCTTTCCTTTTCCGCTCTCTCTCTCTCTTTCCTTTCCTACCCTGTCTCCCTCTTTCCTTTCCCACCATGTCTCTCTCTCTTTCCTTTCCCGCTCTGTCTCTCTCTCTCTTTCCTTTCCCGCTCTGTCTCTCTCTCTCTTTCCGTTCCTGCTCTGTCTCTCTCTCTTTCCTTTCCCGCTCTGTCTTTCTCTCTTTCCTTTCCCGCTCTCTCTTTCTCTCTCTTTCCTTTCCTGCTCTGTCTCTCCCTCTCTTTCCTTTCCCGCTCTGTCTCTCTCTCTTTCCTTTTCCGCTCTGTCTTGCTCTCTCTTTGCTTTCGCGCTCTCTCTCCTTCTTTCATTTCTCGTTCTGTCTCTCTCTCTCTCTTTCCTTTTCCACTCTGTCTGTTTCTCTCTTTCCTTTCCCGCTTTGTCTCTCTCCCTTTCCTTTCCCATTCTGTCTTTCTCTCTCTTTCCTCTCATGCTCTCTCTCTTTCATTTCTCATTCTGTCTCTCTCACTCTGTCCTTTCCTGCTATGTCTCTCTCTCTTTCCTTTCCAGCTCTGTCTCTCTCTCTTTCCTTTCCAGCTCTGTCTCTCTCTCTTTACTTTCCAGCTCTGTCTTACTCTCTCTCTTTCCTTTCCCGCTCTGTCTGCCTCTCTTTCCTTTCCCTCTCTGTCTGTCTCTCTCTCTTTCCTTTCCTGCTCTGCCTGTCTCTCTCTCTTTCCTTTCCTGCTCTATCTGTCTTTCTCTTTCCTTTCCAGCTCTGTCTCTCTCTCTCTTTGCTTTCCCTCTCTGTCTCTCTCTCTTTCCTTTCCTGCTCTGTCTCTCTCTCTCTCTCTTTCCTTTCCCTCTCTGTCATTCTCTCTTTCTTTTCCCGCTCTCTCTTTCTCTCTCTTTCCTTTCCCACTCTATCTCTCTCTTTCCTTTCCCACTCTGTCTCTCTCTCTCTTTCCTTTCCCGCGCTGTCTGTCTCTCTCTCTTTCCTTTCCCGCTCTGTCAGTCTCTCTCTCTTTCCTTTCCCGCTCTGTCAGTCTCTCTCTGGTTCCTTTCCCGCTCTGTCTGTCTCTCTCTCTTTCCTTTCCCGCTCTGTCTGTCTCTCTTTCCTTTCCTGCTCTGTCTCTCTCTCTTTCCTGCTCTGGCTCTTTCTCTTTCCTGGTCTGTCTCTTTCTCTTTCCTGCTCTGTCTCTTTCTCTTTCCTGCTCTGTCTCTCTCTCTCTTTTATTTCCCGCTCTGTCTCTCTTTCCTTTCCTGCTCTGTCTCTCTCTCTTTCCTGCTCTGGCTCTTTCTCTTTCCTGCTCTCTCTCTCTCTCTCTTTTATTTCCCGCTCTCTCTCTCTTTCCTTTCCTGCTCTGTCTCTCTCTCTTTCCATTCCTGCTCTGTCTGTCTCTCCTTCCTTTCCTGCTCTGTCTGTCTCTCTTTCCTTTCCTGCTCTGTCTCTCTCTCTTTTATTTCCCGCTCTGTCTCTCTTTCCTTTCCTGCTTTGTCTCTCTCTCTTTCCTTTCCCGCTCTGTCTCAGTCTTTCCTTTCCCACTCTGTCTTGCTCTCTCTTTCCTTTCGTGCTCTCTATCGCTCTTTCATTTCTCATTCTGTCTCTCTCTCTGTCTTTCCTTTCCCGCTCTGTCTCTCTCTCTTTCCTTTCCTGCTCTGTCTCTCTCTTTCCTTTCCCACTCTGTCTTTCTCTCTCTTTCCTTTCCCGCTCTCTCTCTCTCTTTCATTTCTCATTCTGTCTCTCTCTCTCTCTTTCCTTTCCCGCTCTGTCTCTCTCTCTCTTTCCTTTCCCGCTCTGTCTCTCTCTCTCATTCCCTTCCTGCTCTGTTTCTCTCTCTTTCCTTTCCTGCTCTATCTTTCTCTCTTACCTTTCGCGTTCTCTCTTTCTCGCTGTTTCCTTTCCCGCTCTGTCTTTCTCTCTCTTTCCTTTCCCGCTTTGTCTCTCTCTCTTTCTGTTCCCACCATGTCTCCCTCTCTTTCCTTTCCCGCTCTGTCTTTCTCTCTCTTTCTTTTTGTGCTCTCTGTCTCTCTATTTCCTTTCCTGCTCTCTCTCTCTCTCTTTCCTTTCCCACTCCATGTCAGTCTTTCCTTTCCCACTGTGTCTCTCTCTCCTTTCCTGCTCTGTCTCTTTCTCACTGCTTTTGTAATCTCTCTGTCCTTACCACTGTCTTTCTCTCTCCTGCTCTCTCTCTCTGCTTTCCTGCTCTGTCTTTCTCTCTCTCTCTCCTTTTCTGCTCTGTTTCTCGCTCCTTCCCACTCTAACTCTCTCTTTTCCCAAAATGATTCTCTCTCTTTACCGACTCTGATTCTCACTTTCCACTCTTTCTCTCTCTCCCTCTCCTTGCGCAATCTGTGTGTCTATCTTTCCATTCAAGGTGACAAGTGGGGAGAGAGAGGGAGTATGAGGTTGAGGTAGATCAGCCGTGGTCATAGTGAATGGCAGAGCTGGCTCAAGGGGCCGAACGGCCTACTCCACCTCTATTTACTAAGTTCATTCCCACTCCATCTCTCTCCATTCCCACACTCTCTCTTTGCTTTCCCATTCTGTCTTTCCCTCTCTCCTTTCCCACTTTGTGTCTCTTTCCTTTCCTGCTCTGTGTCTCTCTTTCCTTTCCCGCTCTGTCTCTCTCTCTTTCCTTTCACGCTCTGTCTTTCTCTCTTTCCTGCTCTGTCTCTCTCTCTCTATGTCCTTCCCGCTCTGTCTCTCTCCCTCTTTCCTTTTCTGCTCTGTCTCTCTTTCCTTTCCTGCTCTGTCTCTCTCTCTTTCCTTTCCCGCCCTTTCTCTCTCTCTTTCCTTTCCCGCTCTGTCTCTCTCTCTTTCCTTTCCCGCTCTGTGTCTCTCTCTCTTACCTTTCCCATTATGTCTCTCTCTCTTTCCTTTCCAGCTCTCTCCCTCTCTCTCTTTCCTTTCCTGCTCTGTCTCTCTCTCTTTCCTTTCCTGCTCTGTCTCTCTCTCTCTATTTCCTTCCCGCTCTGTCTCTCTCTCTCTTTCCTTTTCCGCTCTCTCTCTCTCTTACCTTTCCCGTTATGTCTCTCTCTCTTTCCCTTCCAGCTCTCTCCCTCTCTCTCTTTCCTTTCCTGCTCTGTCTCTCTCTCTTTCCTTTCACTCTCTGTCTTTCTCTCTTTCCTGCTCTGTCTCTCTCTCTCTTTCCTTTTCCGCTCTCTATCTCTCTTTCCTTTCCTACCCTGTCTCCCTCTTTCCTTTCCCACCATGTCTCTCTCTCTTTCCTTTCCCGCTCTGTCTCTCTCTCTCTTTCCTTTCCCGCTCTCTCTCTCTCTCTCTTTCCTTTCCCGCTCTGTCTCTCCCTCTTTCCTTTCCTGCTCTGTCTCTCTCTCTTTCCTTTCCCGCTCTGTCTTTCTCTCTTTCCTTTCCCGCTCTCTCTTTCTCCCTCTTTCCTTTCCTGCTCTGTCTCTCCCTCTCTTTCCTTTCCCGCTCTGTCTCTCTCTCTTTCCTTATCCGCTCTGTCTTGCTCTCTCTTTCCTTTCGCACTCTCTCTCCTTCTTTCATTTCTCGTTCTGTCTCTCTCTCTCTCTTTCCTTTTCCACTCTGTCTGTTTCTCTCTTTCCTTTCCCGCTTTGTCTCTCTCCCTTTCCTTTCCCATTCTGTCTTTCTCTCTCTTTCCTCTCATGCTCTCTCTCTTTCATTTCTCATTCTGTCTCTCTCACTCTGTCCTTTCCTGCTATGTCTCTCTCTCTTTCCTTTCCAGCTCTGTCTCTCTCTCTTTCCTTTCCAGCTCTGTCTCTCTCTCTTTCCTTTCCAGCTCTCTCTCTCTCTGCCTTATCCTGCTTTGTCTCCATCTCTCTTCTTTCCTGCTCTGTCTCTTTCTCCCTCCTTTTGCACTCTTTCTGTCCTTACCACTCTCTCTCTCCTGCTCTCTCTCTGCTTTCCTGCTCTGTCTTTCTCTCTCTCTCTCCTGTTTCTCGCTCCTTCCCACTCTAACTCTCTCTTTTCCCACTCTGATTCTCTCTCTTTTCCGAATCTGATTCTCTCTTCCCACTCTTTCTCTCTCTCTCCCTCTCCTTGTGCACTCTGTGTGTCTATTTTTCCATTCAAGGTGACAATTGGGGAGAGAGTGGGAGTATGAGGTTGAGGTAGGTCAGCAGTGGTCATATTGAATGGCACAGCAGGCTCAAGGTTCCGAATGGCCTACCCCTGCCTTTATTTCCTAAGTACCTTAACACTCCCTCTCACTCCATTCCCACACTCTCTCTTTCCTTTAACACTCTGTCTGTCCCGCTTTCCTTTCCCAATCTGTGTCTCTTTCCTTTCCTGCTCTGTCTGTCTCTCTTTCCTTTCCTGCACTGTCTCTCTCTCTTTCCTTTCCTGCTCTGTCTCTCTCTCTTTCCTTTCCTGCCCTGTCTCTCTCTTTCTTTTCCTGTCCTCTCTCTCTCTTTCCATTCCTGCCCTGTCTCTCTCTTTCCTTTCACACTCTGTCTCTCTCTCTTTCCTTTCCCGTTCTGTCTTTCTCTCCCTTTCCTTTCATGCGCTCTCTCTTTCATATCTCATTCTGTCCCTCTCTCTCTTTCCTTCCCTACTCTGTCTCTCTCTCTTTCCTTTCCCGCTCTGTCGCTCTCTCTCTCTCTTTCCTTTCCTGCTCTGTCTCTCTCTCTCTCTTTCCTTTCCCACTCTGTCTCTCTCTCTCTTTCCTTTCCCGCTCTGTCTGTCTCTCTCTTTTTCCTTTCCTGCTCAGTCTGTCTCTCTCTTTCCTTTCCCTCTCTGTCTATCTCTTTCCCTTCCCGCTCTGTCTTTCTCTCTTTCCTTTCCCACTCTCTCTTTCTCTCTTTCCTTTCCTGCTCTGTCTCTCTCTCTTTCCTTTCCCGCTCTCTCTCACTTTCCGTTCCCGCTCTGTCTCTCTCTCTTTCCTTTCCTGCTCTGTCTCTCTCTCTCTTTCCTTTCCCACTCTGTCTCTCTCTCTTTCCTTTCCCGCTCTGTCTCTCTCCCTCTTTCCTTTCCCGCTCTGTCTCTTTCTCCCTCTTTCCTTTCCTGCTCTGTCTCTCTCTCTCTTTCCTTTCCCGGTCTGTCTCTCTCTCTTTCCTTTCCCGCTCTCTCTCTCTCTTTCCTTTCCTGCTCTGTCTATCTCTCTCTTTCCTTTCCCGCTCTGTGTCTTTCTCTCTTTCTCTCTCTTTCCTTTCCCGCTCTGTCTCTCTCTCTCTTTCCTTTCCCGCTCTGTCTCTCTCTCTTTCCTTACTCGCTCTGTCTTTCCCTCTCTTTCCTTTCGTGCTCTTTCTCGCTCCTTCATTTCTCTTTCTCTCTCTCTCTCTCTCTTTCCTTTCCCGGTCTGTCTGTCTCTCTCTTTCCTTTCCAGCTCTGTCTCTCTCTCTTTCCTTTCACTGTCTGTCATTCCCTCTGTTTCTTTTCCCGCTCTGTCTCTCTGTCTCTCTTTCCTTGCCCGCTCTGTCTCTCTCTCTCTTTCCTTGCCCATTCTGTCTCTCTCTCTCTTTCCTTTCCGGCTTTGTCTCTCTCTCTTTCCTTACCCGCTCTGTCTTTCTCTCTCTTTCCTTTCGCGTTCTCTCTCACTCTTTCCTTTCCCGCTCTGTCTTTCTCTCTCTTTCCTTTCGCAATCTCTCTCTCTCTCTTTCATTTCTCATTCTGTCTCTCTCTCTCTCTGTCCTTTCCCGCTCTGTCTCTCTCTCTTTCCTTTCCAGCTCAGTCTCTCTCGCTTTCCTTTCCAGCTCTATCTCTCTGCTTTATCCTGCTTTGTCTCCATCACTCTCCTTTCCTGCTCTGTCTCTTTCTCCCTCCTTTTGCACTCTCTCTGTCCTTACCACTGTCTCTCTCTGCTGCTCTCTCTCTCTCTTTCCTGCTCTGTCTTTCTCTCTCTCTCCTTTTCTGCTCTGTTTCTCTCTCCTTCCCACTTTAACTCTCTCTTTTCCCACTCTGTTTCTCTCTTCCCACTCTTTCTCTCTCTCTCCCTCTCCTTGCGCACTCTGTGTGTCTATCTTTCCATTCAAGGTGACAAGTGGGGAGAGAGTGGGAGTATGAGGTTGATGTAGATCGGCGGTGGTCATAGTGAATGGCACAGCAGGCTCAAGGTGCCGAATGGCCTACCCCTGCATCTATTTCCCAAGTTCCTTACCACTCCCTCTCACTCCATTCCCACACTCTCTCTTTCCTTTCCCACTCTGTCCCTCTCTCCTTTCCCACTCTGTGTCTCTTTCCTTTCCTGCTCTGTCTGTCTCTCCTTCCTTTCCTGCTCTGTCTCTCTTTCCTTTCCTGCTCTGTCTCTCTCTCTTTCAATTCCCACTCTGTCTCTCTTTCCTTTCCTGCTCTGTTTGTCTCTCTTTCCTTTCCCACTCTTTCTCTCTCTCTCTTTCCTTTCCCACTCCGTGTCAGTCTTTCCTTTCCCACTCCGTGTCAGTCTTTCCTTTCCCACTGTGTCTCTCTTTCCTTTCCTGCTCTGTCTTCCTCTCTCTTTCCTTTCCTGCTCTGTCTCTCTCTCTCTCTCTTTCCTTTCCCGCTCTGTCTCACTGTCTTTCCTTTCCCACTCAGTCTCAATTTACTTTCCCGCTGTCTCAGTCTTTCCTTTCCCACTGTGTCTCTTTCCTTTCCTGGTCTGTCACTCCTTCCTTTCCCACTCTGCCTGTCTCTCTTTCCTTTCCCACTGTGTCTCTCTCTCTTTCCTGCTCTGTCTCTCTCTCTCTCTCTTTCCTTTCCCGCTCTGTCTTTCTCTCTCTCTCTTTCCTTTCCCGCTCTGTGTCAATCTTTCCTTTCCCACTGTGTCTCTCTTTCCTTTCCCGCTCTGTCTCTCTTTCCTTTCCTGCTCTCTCTCTCTTTCCTTTCCTGCTCCATGTCAGTCTTTCCTTTCCCAATGTGTCTCTATTTCCTTTCCTTCTCTGTCTCTCTCTTTCCCGCTCTGTCTCTCTCTCTTTCCTTTCACGCTCTGTCTCTCTCTCTTTCCATTCCCGCTCTGTCTCTCTCTCTTTCGTTTCCCGCTCTGTCTCTCTCTCTTTCCATTCCCGCTCAGTCTCACTCTCTTTCCTTTCCCGCTCTGTCTCACTCTCCTTTCCCGCTCTGTCTCAGTCTTTCCTTTCCCATTGTGTCTCTTTCCTTTCCTGCTCTGTCACGCTCTCTGTCCTTTCCCGCTCTGTCTCTCCTTCCTTTCCCGCTCTGTATCAGTCTCTTTCCTATCCTGCTCTGTCTGTCTCTCTTTCCGTTCCCACTGTGTCCCTCTCTCTTTCCTGCTGTCTCTCTCTCTTTCCTTTCCCGCTCTGTCTCTCTCTCTCTCTCTCTTTCCTTTCCCGCTCTGTGTCAGTCTTTCCTTTCCCACTGTGTCTCTTTAAATTCCCACTCTGTCTCTTTCCTTTCCTGCTCTGTCTCTCTCTTTCCTGCTCTGTCTCTCACTCTCTTTCCTTTCCTGCTCTGTCTCTCTCTCTCTCTTTCCTTTCCCACTATGTCTGTCTCTCTCTCTCTTTCATTTCCCATTCTGTCTGTCTCTCTCTCTTTCCTTTCCCGCTCTGTCTCTCTCTCTCTTTCCTTTCCCGCTCTGTCTCTCTCTCTCTTTCCTTACCCGCTCTATCTTTCTCTCTCTTTCCTTTCGCGCTGTCTCTCGCTCTTTCATTTCCCGCTCTGTCTTTCTCTCTCTTTCCTTTCCAGCAATGTCTCTCTCTCTTTCCTTTCCAGCTCTATCTCTCTGCCTTATCCTGCTTTGTCTCCATCTCTCTCCTTTCCTGCTCTGTCTCTTTCTCCCTCATTTTGCACTCTCTCTGTCTTTCCCACTGCCTCTCTCTCTCTGCTGCTCTCTCTCTGCTTTCCTGCTCTGTCTTGCTCTCTCTCTCTCCTTTACTGCTCTGTTTCTCACTCCTTCCCACTTTAACGCTATCTTTTCCCACTCTGATTCTCTCTGTTTTCCGACTCTGATTCTCTCTTCCCACTCTTTCTCTCTCTCTCCCTCTCCTTGCGCACTCTGTGTGTCTATCTTTCCATTCAAGGTGACAAGTGGGGAGAGAGTGGGAGT
Organism: Carcharodon carcharias; assembly: GCF_017639515.1. Classification (NCBI taxonomy): domain Eukaryota; kingdom Metazoa; phylum Chordata; class Chondrichthyes; order Lamniformes; family Lamnidae; genus Carcharodon; species Carcharodon carcharias. The sequence continues at coordinate 223,507 of NW_024470627.1, read as the reverse complement.
ATGAGGTTGAGGTAGATCAGCTGTTGTCATAGTGAATAGCACAGCAGGCTCAAGAGGCCGAATGGCCTACCCATGCCTCTATTTCCTAAGTCCCTTAACACTCCCTTTCACTCCATTCCCACACTCTCTCTTTCCTTTCCCATTCTGTCTGTCCCTCCCTCCTTTCCCACTCTGTGTCTCTCCTTTCTTGCTCTGTCTGTCTCTCTTTCCTTTCCTGCTCTGTCTGTCTCTCTTTCCTTTCCTGCTCTGTCTCTCTCTCTTTCCTGCTCTGTCTCACTCTCTTTCCTTTCCCACTCTGTCTCTCTTTCCTTTGCTGCTCTGTCTCTCTCTCTCTTTCCTTTCCGACTCCATGTCAGTCTTTCCTTTCCCACTGTGTCTCTCTTTCCTTTGCTGCTCTGTCTTCCTCTCTCTTTCCTTTCCAGCTCTGTCTCTCTCTCTCTCTTTCCTTTCCCGCTCTGTCTCACTGTCTTTCCTTTCCCACTCTGTCGCACTTTCCTTTCCCGCTGTCTCAGTCTTTCCTTTCCCACTGTGAGTCTCTCTCTTTCCTGCTCTGTCTCTCTCTCTCTATCCTTTCCCACTGTGCCTCTCTTTCCTTTCCCACTCTGTCTCTCTTTCCTTTCCCTCTCTGTCTGTCTCTTTCCTTTCCTGCTCTGTCTCTCCCTTTCCTTTCCTGCTCTGCCTCTCTCTTTCCTTTCCTGATCTGTCTCTCTATTTCCTTTCCTGCTCTGTCTCTCTCTTTCCTTCCCTGCTCTGCCTCTCTTTCTTTCCCGCTCTGTCGCTCTCTCTTTCCTTTCATGCTCTGTCTCTCTCTCTCTATTTCCTTTCCTGCTCTGTCTCCCTCCCTCTTTCATTTCCTGCTCTGTCTCTCTCTCTCTCTTTCATTTCCCTCTCTGTCTCTCTCTCTTTCCTTTCTCGCTCTGTCTCTCTCTCTCTTTCCTTTCTCGCTCTGTCTCTCTCTCTCTCTTTCCTTTCTCGCTCTATCTCTCTCTCTTTCCTTTCCCGCTCTGTCTCTCTCTCTTTCCTCTCCCGCTCTGTCTCTCTCTCTTTCCTTTCCCGCTCTGTCTCTAACTCTTTCCTTTCCCGCTCTGTCTTTCTCTCTTTCCTTTCCTGCTCTGTCTCTCCTTCCTTTCCTGCTCTGTCTCTCTCTCTCTTTCCTTTCCCGCTCTGTCTCACTGTCTTTCCTTTCCCACTCTGTCTCACTTTCCTTTCCCGCTGTCTCAGTCTTTCCTTTCCCACTGTGTGTCTCTCTCTTTCCTGCTCTGTCTCTCTCTCTCTCTATCCTTTCCCACTGTGCCTCTCTTTCCTTTCCCACTCTGTCTCTCTTTCCTTTCCCTCTCTGTCTGTCTCTTTCCTTTCCTGCTCTGTCTCTCTCTTTCCTTTCCTGCTCTGCCTCTCTATTTCCTTTCCTGATCTGTCTCTCTATTTCCTTTCCTGCTCTGTCTCCCTCCCTCTTTCATTTCCTGCTCTGTCTCTCTCTCTCTCTTTCCTTTCCCGCTCTGTCTCTCTCTCTCTTTCCTTTCCCGCTCTGTCTCTCTCTCTTTCCTTTCTCGCTCTGTCTCTCTCTCTCTCTTTCCTTTCCCGCTCTATCTCACTCTCTCTTTCCTTTCCCGCTCTGTCTCACTCTCTCTTTCCTTTCCCGCTCTGTCTCTCTCTCTCTTTCCTTTCCCGCTCTGTCTCTCTCTCTTTCCTTTCTCGCTCTGTCTCTTGCTCTCTTTCCTTTCTCGCTCTGTCTCCCTCTCTCTCTTTCCTTTCTCGTTCTATCTCTCTCTCTTTACTTTCCCGCTCTGTCTCTCTCTCTTTCCTTTCCCGCTCTGTCTCTCTCTCTTTCCTTTCCCGCTCTGTCTCTAACTCTTTCCTTTCCGGCTCTGTCTTTCTCTCTTTCCTTTCCTGCTCTGTCTCCCCTTCCTTTCCCACTCTGTCTGTCTCTCTTTCCTTTCCCACTGTGTCTCTCTCTCTTTCCTGCTCTGTCGCTCTCTCTCTCTTTCATTTTCCGCTCTGTCTCTCTCTCTTTCCTTTCCCGCTCTGTCTCTCTCTCTTTCCTTTCACGCTCTGTCTTTCTCTCTTTCCTTCCTTCTGTGTCTCTCTCTCTCTTTCCTTTCCTGCTCTGTCTCTCTCTCTCCCTTTCCTTTCCCGCTCTGTCTGTTTCTCTCTTTCCTTTCCCGCTTTGTCTCTCTCCCTTTCCTTTCCCACTCTGTCTTTCTCTCTCTTTCCTTTCGTGCTCTCTCTCGCTCTTTTATTTCTCATTCTGTCTCTCTCTCTCTTTCCTTTCCCACTCTGTCTTTCTCTATCTTTCCTTTCGCGCTCTCTCTCACTCTTTCATTTCTCATTCTGTCTCTCTCTCTCTCTTTCCTTTCCCGCTCTGTTTCTCTCTTTCCTTTCCCGCTCTTTCCCTCTTTCCTTTCGCGCTCTCTCTCTTTCATTTCTCATTCTGTCTCTCTCTCTCTCTGTCCTTTCCCGCTCTGTCTCTCTCTCTTTCCTTTCCAGCTCTGTCTCTCTCTCTTTCCTTTCCAGCTCTCTCTCTGTCTGCCTTATCCTGCTTTGTCTCCATCTCTCTCCTTTTCTGCTCTGTCTCTTTCTCCCTCCTTTTGCACTCTCTCTGTCCTTACCACTGTCTCTCTCTCTGCTGCTCTCTCTTTGCTTTCCTGCTCTGTCTTTCTCTCTCTCTCTCCTTTTCTGTTCTGTTTCTCGCTCCTTCTCACTCTAACTCTCTCTTTTCCCACTCTGATTCTCTCTCTTTTCCGACTCTGATTCTCTCTTCCCACTCTTCCTCTCTCTCTCCCTCTCCTTGCACACTCTGTGTGTCTATCTTTCTATTCAAGGTGACAAGTGTGGAGAGAGTGGGAGTATGAGGTTGAGGTAGATCAGCCGTGGTCATAGTGAATGGCAGAGCAGGCTCAAGGGGCCGAATGGCCTACCCCTGCCTCTATTTCCTAAGTTCCTTCCCACTCCCTCTCTCTCCATTCCCAAGCTCTCTCTTTCCTTTTCCACTCTGTCTGTCCCTCTCTCCTTTCCCACTCTGTGTTTCTTTCCTTTCCTGCTTTGTCTCTCTCTCTTTACTGCTCTGTCTCTCTCGCTCTCTCTTTCGTTTCCTGCTCTGTCCTGCTCTCTTTCCTTTCCTGCTCTGTCTCTCTCTTTCCTGTTCTGTCTCTGTCTCTCTTTCCTTTCCCACGGTGTCGCTCTTTCCTTTCCCACTGTGTCTCTCTTTCCTTTCCTGCTCTGTCTCTGTCTCTCTTTCCTTTCCTGCTCTGTCTCTCTCTTTCCTTCCCCGCTCTGTCTCACTGTCTTTCCTTTCCCGCTCTCTCACTTTCCTTTCCCGCTGTCTCAGTCTTTCCTTTCCCACTGTGTCTCTTTCCTTTCCTGCTCTGTCTCACTCTCTTTCCTTTCCTGCTCTGTCTCTCTCTCTTTCCTTTCCTGCTCTTTCTCTCTTTCCTGCTGTCTCTGTCTCTCTTTCCTTTCCCACTCCGTGTCAGTATTTCCTTTCCCACTGTGTCTCTCTTTCCTTTCCTGCTCTGTCTCTCTCTCTTTCCTTTCCTGCTCTGTCTCTCTCTCTTTACTTTCCCGCCCTGTCTCTCTCTTTCCTTTCCCACTCTGTCTGTTTCTCTCTTTCCTTTCCCGCTTTGTCTCTCTCCCTTTCCTTTCTTGCTCTGTCTCTCTCTCTTTCCTTTCCCACTATGTCTGTCTCTCTCTCTCTTTCCTTTCCTGCTCTGACTGTCTTTCTCTCTTTCCTTTCCTGCTCTGTCTCTCCTTCCTTTCCCGCTCTGTCTCTCTCTCTTTCCTTTCCCATTGTGTCTCTCTCTCTTTCCTGCTCTGTCTGTGTCTCTCTCTTTCCTTTCCCGCTCTGTCTCTCTCTCTCTCTTTCCTTTCCTGCTCTGTCTCTCTCTCTCCCTTTCCTTTCCCGCTCTGTCTGTTTCTCTCTTTCCTTTCCCGCCTTGTCTCTCTCCCTTTCCTTTCCCACTCTGTCTTTCTCTCTCTTTCCTTTCGTGCTCTCTCTCGCTCTTTTATTTCTCATTCTGTCTCTCTCTCTCTTTCCTTTCCCGCTGTGTCTCTCTCTCTTTCCTTTCGCGCTCTCTCTCACTCTTTCATTTCTCATTCTGTCTCTCTCTCTCTCTTTCCTTTCCCGCTCTGTTTCTCTCTTTCCTTTCCCGCTCTTTCTCTCTTTCCTTTCGCGCTCTCTCTCTTTCATTTCTCATTCTCTCTCTCTCTCTCTCTGTCCTTTCCCGCTCTGTCTCTCTCTCTTTCCTTTCCAGCTCTGTCTCTCTCTCTTTCCTTTCCAGCTCTCTCTCTGTCTGCCTTATCCTGCTTTGTCTCCATCTCTCTCCTTTTCTGCTCTGTCTCTTTCTCCCTCCTTTTGCACTCTCTCTGTCCTTACCACTGTCTCTCTCTCTGCTGCTCTCTCTTTGCTTTCCTGCTCTGTCTTTCTCTCTCTCTCTCCTTTTCTGTTCTGTTTCTCGCTCCTTCTCACTCTAACTCTCTCTTTTCCCACTCTGATTCTCTCTCTTTTCCGACTCTGATTCTCTCTTCCCACTCTTCCTCTCTCTCTCCCTCTCCTTGCACACTCTGTGTGTCTATCTTTCTATTCAAGGTGACAAGTGGGGAGAGAGAGGGAGTATGAGGTTGAGGTAGATCAGCCGTGGTCATAGTGAATGGCAGAGCAGGCTCAAGGGGCCGAATGGCCTACACCTGCCTCTATTTCCTAAGTTCCTTCCCACTCCCTCTCTCTCCATTCCCAAGCTCTCTCTTTCCTTTTCCACTCTGTCTGTCCCTCTATCCTTTCCCAATCTGTGTCTCTTTCCTTTCCTGCTTTGTCTCTCTCTCTTTACTGCTCTAACTCTCGCTCTCTCTTTCCTTTCCTGCTCTGTCCTGCTCTCTTTCCTTTCCTGCTCTGTCTCTCTCTTTCCTGTTCTGTCTCTGTCTCTCTTTCATTTCCCACGGTGTCGCTCTTTCCTTTCCCACTGTGTCTCTCTTTCCTTTCCTGCTCTGTCTCTGTCTCTCTTTCCTTTCCTGCTCTGTCTCTCTCTTTCCTTCCCCGCTCTGTCTCACTGTCTTTCCTTTCCCGCTCTCTCACTTTCCTTTCCCGCTGTCTCAGTCTTTCCTTTCCCACTGTGTCTCTTTCCTTTCCTGCTCTGTCTCACTCTCTTTCCTTTCCTGCTCTGTCTCTCTCTCTTTCCTTTCCTGCTCTCTCTCTCTTTCCTGCTGTCTCTGTCTCTCTTTCCTTTCCCAATCCGTGTCAGTATTTCCTTTCCCACTGTGTCTCTCTTTCCTTTCCTGCTCTGTCTCTCTCTCTTTCCTTTCCTGCTCTGTCTCTCTCTCTTTACTTTCCCGCCCTGTCTCTCTCTTTCCTTTCCCACTCTGTCTCTCTCTCTTTCCTTTCGCGTTCTGTCTTTCAATCTCTTTCCTTTCGCGCGCTCTCTTTCATTTCTCATTCTGTCTCTTTCTCTCTATTTCATTTCCTGCTGTCTCTCACTCTCTCATTTCCCGATCTGTCTCTCTATTTCCTTTCCCGCTCTGTCTCTCTCTTTCCTTTCTCGCTCTGTCTCTCTCTCTTTCCTTTCTCGCTCTGTCTCTCTTTCTCTTTGCTTTCTCGCTCTGTCTCTCTCTCTCTTTCCTTTCCCACTCTGTCTGTGTCTCTCTCTTTCCTTTCCTGCTCCGTCTCTCTCTCTTTCCTTTCCTGCTCTGTCTCTCTCTCTTTCCTTTCCCACTCTGTCTCTCTCTCTTTCCTTTCACGCTCTGTCTTTCTCTCTTTCCTTCCTTCTGTGTCTCTCTCTCTCTTTCCTTTCCTGCTCTGTCTCTCTCTCTCTCTTTCCTTTCCTGCTCTGTCTCTCTCTCCCTTTCCTTTCCCGCTCTGTCTGTTTCTCTCTTTCCTTTCCCGCTTTGTCTCTCTCCCTTTCCTTTCCCACTCTGTCTTTCTCTCTCTTTCCTTTCGTGCTCTCTCTCGCTCTTTTATTTCTCATTCTGTCTCTCTCTCTCTTTCCTTTCCCGCTGTGTCTCTCTCTCTTTGCTTTCACGCTCTCTCTCACTCTTTCATTTCTCATTCTGTCTCTCTCTCTCTCTTTCCTTTCCCGCTCTGTTTCTCTCTTTCCTTTCCCGCTCTTTCCCTCTTTCCTTTCGCGCTCTCTCTCTTTCATTTCTCATTCTGTCTCTCTCTCTCTCTGTCCTTTCCCGCTCTGTCTCTCTCTCTTTCCTTTCCAGCTCTGTCTCTCTCTCTTTCCTTTCCAGCTCTCTCTCTGTCTGCCTTATCCTGCTTTGTCTCCATCTCTCTCCTTTTCTGCTCTGTCTCTTTCTCCCTCCTTTTGCACTCTCTCTGTCCTTACCACTGTCTATCTCTCTGCTGCTCTCTCTTTGCTTTCCTGCTCTGTCTTTCTCTCTCTCTCTCCTTTTCTGTTCTGTTTCTCGCTCCTTCTCACTCTAACTCTCTCTTTTCCCACTCTAATTCTCTCTCTTTTCCGACTCTGATTCTCTCTTCCCACTCTTCCTCTCTCTCTCCCTCTCCTTGCACACTCTGTGTGTCTATCTTTCTATTCAAGGTGACAAGTGGGGAGAGAGTGGGAGTATGAGGTTGAGGTAGATCAGCCGTGGTCATAGTGAATGGCAGAGCAGGCTCAAGGGGCCGAATGGCCTACCCCTGCCTCTATTTCCTAATTTCCTTCCCACTCCCTCTCTCTCCATTCCCAAGCTCTCTCTTTCCTTTTCCACTCTGTCTGTCCCTCTCTCCTTTCCCACTCTGTGTCTCTTTCCTTTCCTGCTTTGTCTCTCTCTCTTTACTGCTCTGTCTCTCTAGCTCTCTCTTTCCTTTCCTGCTCTGTCCTGCTCTCTTTCCTTTCCTGCTCTGTCTCTCTCTTTCCTGCTCTGTCTCTGTCTCTCTTTCCTTTCCCACGGTGTCGCTCTTTCCTTTCCCACTGTGTCTCTCTTTCCTTTCCTGCTCTGTCTCTGTCTCTCTTTCCTTTCCTGCTCTGTCTCTCTCTTTCCTTCCCCGCTCTGTCTCACTGTCTTTCCTTTCCCGCTCTCTCACTTTCCTTTCCCGCTGTCTCAGTCTTTCCTTTCCCACTGTGTCTCTTTCCTTTCCTGCTCTGTCTCACTCTCTTTCCTTTCAAGCTCTGTCTCTCTCTCTTTCCTTTCCTGCTCTGTCTCTCTCTCTTTACTTTCCCGCCCTGTCTCTCTCTTTCCTTTCCCACTCTGTCTGTTTCTCTCTTTCCTTTCCCGCTTTGTCTCTCTCCCTTTCCTTTCTTGCTCTGTCTCTCTCTCTTTCCTTTCCCACTATGTCTGTCTCTCTCTCTCTTTCCTTTCCTGCTCTGACTGTCTTTCTCTCTTTCCTTTCCTGCTCTGTCTCTCCTTCCTTTCCCGCTCTGTCTCTCTCTCTTTCCTTTCCCATTGTGTCTCTCTCTCTTTCCTGCTCTGTCTGTGTCTCTCTCTTTCCTTTCCCGCTCTGTCTCTCTCTCTCTCTTTCCTTTCCTGCTCTGTCTCTCTCTCTCCCTTTCCTTTCCCGCTCTGTCTGTTTCTCTCTTTCCTTTCCCGCCTTGTCTCTCTCCCTTTCCTTTCCCACTCTGTCTTTCTCTCTCTTTCCTTTCGTGCTCTCTCTCGCTCCTTTATTTCTCATTCTGTCTCTCTCTCTCTTTCCTTTCCCGCTGTGTCTCTCTCTCTTTCCTTTCGCGCTCTCTCTCACTCTTTCATTTCTCATTCTGTCTCTCTCTCTCTCTTTCCTTTCCCGCTCTGTTTCTCTCTTTCCTTTCCCGCTCTTTCCCTCTTTCCTTTCGCGCTCTCTCTCTTTCATTTCTCATTCTGTCTCTCTCTCTCTCTGTCCTTTCCCGCTCTGTCTCTCTCTCTTTCCTTTCCAGCTCTGTCTCTCTCTCTTTCCTTTCCAGCTCTCTCTCTGTCTGCCTTATCCTGCTTTGTCTCCATCTCTCTCCTTTTCTGCTCTGTCTCTTTCTCCCTCCTTTTGCACTCTCTCTGTCCTTACCACTGTCTATCTCTCTGCTGCTCTCTCTTTGCTTTCCTGCTCTGTCTTTCTCTCTCTCTCTCCTTTTCTGTTCTGTTTCTCGCTCCTTCTCACTCTAACTCTCTCTTTTCCCACTCTAATTCTCTCTCTTTTCCGACTCTGATTCTCTCTTCCCACTCTTCCTCTCTCTCTCCCTCTCCTTGCACACTCTGTGTGTCTATCTTTCTATTCAAGGTGACAAGTGGGGAGAGAGTGGGAGTATGAGGTTGAGGTAGATCAGCCGTGGTCATAGTGAATGGCAGAGCAGGCTCAAGGGGCCGAATGGCCTACCCCTGCCTCTATTTCCTAAGTTCCTTCCCACTCCCTCTCTCTCCATTCCCAAGCTCTCTCTTTCCTTTTCCACTCTGTCTGTCCCTCTCTCCTTTCCCACTCTGTGTCTCTTTCCTTTCCTGCTTTGTCTCTCTCTCTTTACTGCTCTGTCTCTCTAGCTCTCTCTTTCCTTTCCTGCTCTGTCCTGCTCTCTTTCCTTTCCTGCTCTGTCTCTCTCTTTCCTGCTCTGTCTCTGTCTCTCTTTCCTTTCCCACGGTGTCGCTCTTTCCTTTCCCACTGTGTCTCTCTTTCCTTTCCTGCTCTGTCTCTGTCTCTCTTTCCTTTCCTGCTCTGTCTCTCTCTTTCCTTCCCCGCTCTGTCTCACTGTCTTTCCTTTCCCGCTCTCTCACTTTCCTTTCCCGCTGTCTCAGTCTTTCCTTTCCCACTGTGTCTCTTTCCTTTCCTGCTCTGTCTCACTCTCTTTCCTTTCCTGCTCTGTCTCTCTCTCTTTCCTTTCCTGCTCTCTCTCTCTTTCCTGCTGTCTCTGTCTCTCTTTCCTTTCCCACTCCGTGTCAGTATTTCCTTTCCCACTGTGTCTCTCTTTCCTTTCCTGCTCTGTCTCTCTCTCTTTCCTTTCCTGCTCTGTCTCTCTCTCTTTACTTTCCCGCCCTGTCTCTCTCTTTCCTTTCCCACTCTGTCTGTTTCTCTCTTTCCTTTCCCGCTTTGTCTCTCTCCCTTTCCTTTCTTGCTCTGTCTCTCTCTCTTTCCTTTCCCACTATGTCTGTCTCTCTCTCTCTTTCCTTTCCTGCTCTGACTGTCTTTCTCTCTTTCCTTTCCTGCTCTGTCTCTCCTTCCTTTCCCGCTCTGTCTCTCTCTCTTTCCTTTCCCATTGTGTCTCTCTCTCTTTCCTGCTCTGTCTGTGTCTCTCTCTTTCCTTTCCCGCTCTGTCTCTCTCTCTCTCTTTCCTTTCCTGCTCTGTCTGTTTCTCTCTTTCCTTTCCCGCCTTGTCTCTCTCCCTTTCCTTTCCCACTCTGTCTTTCTCTCTCTTTCCTTTCGTGCTCTCTCTCGCTCTTTTATTTCTCATTCTGTCTCTCTCTCTCTTTCCTTTCCCGCTGTGTCTCTCTCTCTTTCCTTTCGCGCTCTCTCTCACTCTTTCATTTCTCATTCTGTCTCTCTCTCTCTCTTTCCTTTCCCGCTCTGTTTCTCTCTTTCCTTTCCCGCTCTTTCTCTCTTTCCTTTCGCGCTCTCTCTCTTTCATTTCTCATTCTGTCTCTCTCTCTCTCTGTCCTTTCCCGCTCTGTCTCTCTCTCTTTCCTTTCCAGCTCTGTCTCTCTCTCTTTCCTTTCCAGCTCTCTCTCTGTCTGCCTTATCCTGCTTTGTCTCCATCTCTCTCCTTTTCTGCTCTGTCTCTTTCTCCCTCCTTTTGCACTCTCTCTGTCCTTACCACTGTCTCTCTCTCTGCTGCTCTCTCTTTGCTTTCCTGCTCTGTCTTTCTCTCTCTCTCTCCTTTTCTGTTCTGTTTCTCGCTCCTTCTCACTCTAACTCTCTCTTTTCCCACTCTGATTCTCTCTCTTTTCCGACTCTGATTCTCTCTTCCCACTCTTCCTCTCTCTCTCCCTCTCCTTGCACACTCTGTGTGTCTATCTTTCTATTCAAGGTGACAAGTGGGGAGAGAGTGGGAGTATGAGGTTGAGGTAGATCAGCCGTGGTCATAGTGAATGGCAGAGCAGGCTCAAGGGGCCGAATGGCCTACACCTGCCTCTATTTCCTAAGTTCCTTCCCACTCCCTCTCTCTCCATTCCCAAGCTCTCTCTTTCCTTTTCCACTCTGTCTGTCCCTCTATCCTTTCCCAATCTGTGTCTCTTTCCTTTCCTGCTTTGTCTCTCTCTCTTTACTGCTCTGACTCTCTCGCTCTCTCTTTCCTTTCCTGCTCTGTCCTGCTCTCTTTCCTTTCCTGCTCTGTCTCTCTCTTTCCTGTTCTGTCTCTGTCTCTCTTTCATTTCCCACGGTGTCGCTCTTTCCTTTCCCACTGTGTCTCTCTTTCCTTTCCTGCTCTGTCTCTGTCTCTCTTTCCTTTCCTGCTCTGTCTCTCTCTTTCCTTCCTCGCTCTGTCTCACTGTCTTTCCTTTCCCGCTCTCTCACTTTCCTTTCCCGCTGTCTCAGTCTTTCCTTTCCCACTGTGTCTCTTTCCTTTCCTGCTCTGTCTCACTCTCTTTCCTTTCCTGCTCTGTCTCTCTCTCTTTCCTTTCCTGCTCTCTCTCTCTTTCCTGCTGTCTCTGTCTCTCTTTCCTTTCCCAATCCGTGTCAGTATTTCCTTTCCCACTGTGTCTCTCTTTCCTTTCCTGCTCTGTCTCTCTCTCTTTCCTTTCCTGCTCTGTCTCTCTCTCTTTACTTTCCCGCCCTGTCTCTCTCTTTCCTTTCCCACTCTGTCTCTCTCTCTTTCCTTTCGCGTTCTGTCTTTCCCTCTCTTTCCTTTTGCGCGCTCTCTTTCATTTCTCATTCTGTCTCTTTCTCTCTATTTCCTTTCCTGCTGTCTCTCACTCTCTCATTTCCCGATCTGTCTCTCTATTTCCTTTCCCGCTCTGTCTCTCTCTTTCCTTTCTCGCTCTGTCTCTCTCTCTTTCCTTTCTCGCTCTGTCTCTCTTTCTCTTTGCTTTCTCGCTCTGTCTCTCTCTCTCTTTCCTTTCCCACTCTGTCTGTGTCTCTCTCTTTCCTTTCCTGCTCCGTCTCTCTCTCTTTCCTTTCCTGCTCTGTCTCTCTCTCTTTCCTTTCCCACTCTGTCTCTCTCTCTTTCCTTTCACGCTCTGTCTTTCTCTCTTTCCTTCCTTCTGTGTCTCTCTCTCTCTTTCCTTTCCTGCTCTGTCTCTCTCTCTCTCTTTCCTTTCCTGCTCTGTCTCTCTCTCCCTTTCCTTTCCCGCTCTGTCTGTTTCTCTCTTTCCTTTCCCGCCTTGTCTCTCTCCCTTTCCTTTCCCACTCTGTCTTTCTCTCTCTTTCCTTTCGTGCTCTCTCTCGCTCTTTTATTTCTCATTCTGTCTCTCTCTCTCTTTCCTTTCCCGCTGTGTCTCTCTCTCTTTGCTTTCGCGCTCTCTCTCACTCTTTCATTTCTCATTCTGTCTCTCTCTCTCTCTTTCCTTTCCCGCTCTGTTTCTCTCTTTCCTTTCCCGCTCTTTCTCTCTTTCCTTTCGCGCTCTCTCTCTTTCATTTCTCATTCTGTCTCTCTCTCTCTCTGTCCTTTCCCGCTCTATCTCTCTCTCTTTCCTTTCCAGCTCTGTCTCTCTCTCTTTCCTTTCCAGCTCTCTCTCTGTCTGCCTTATCCTGCTTTGTCTCCATCTCTCTCCTTTTCTGCTCTGTCTCTTTCTCCCTCCTTTTGCACTCTCTCTGTCCTTACCACTGTCTCTCTCTCTGCTGCTCTCTCTTTGCTTTCCTGCTCTGTCTTTCTCTCTCTCTCTCCTTTTCTGTTCTGTTTCTCGCTCCTTCTCACTCTAACTCTCTCTTTTCCCACTCTGATTCTCTCTCTTTTCCGACTCTGATTCTCTCTTCCCACTCTTCCTCTCTCTCTCCCTCTCCTTGCACACTCTGTGTGTCTATCTTTCTATTCAAGGTGACAAGTGGGGAGAGAGTGGGAGTATGAGGTTGAGGTAGATCAGCCGTGGTCATAGTGAATGGCAGAGCAGGCTCAAGGGGCCGAATGGCCTACACCTGCCTCTAATTCCTAAGTTCCTTCCCAATTCCTCTCTCTCCATTCCCAAGCTCTCTCTTTCCTTTTCCACTCTGTCTGTCCCTCTATCCTTTCCCAATCTGTGTCTCTTTCCTTTCCTGCTTTGTCTCTCTCTCTTTACTGCTCTGACTCTCTCGCTCTCTCTTTCCTTTCCTGCTCTGTCCTGCTCTCTTTCCTTTCCTGCTCTGTCTCTCTCTTTCCTGTTCTGTCTCTGTCTCTCTTTCCTTTCCCACGGTGTCGCTCTTTCCTTTCCCACTGTGTCTCTCTTTCCTTTCCTGCTCTGTCTCTGTCTCTCTTTCCTTTCCTGCTCTGTCTCTCTCTTTCCTTCCCCGCTCTGTCTCACTGTCTTTCCTTTCCCGCTCTCTCACTTTCCTTTCCCGCTGTCTCAGTCTTTCCTTTCCCACTGTGTCTCTTTCCTTTCCTGCTCTGTCTCACTCTCTTTCCTTTCCTGCTCTGTCTCTCTCTCTTTCCTTTCCTGCTCTCTCTCTCTTTCCTGCTGTCTCTGTCTCTCTTTCCTTTCCCACTCCGTGTCAGTCTTTCCTTTCCCACTGTGTCTCTCTTTCCTTTCCTGCTCTGTCTCTCTCTCTTTCCTTTCCTGCTCTGTCTCTCTCTCTTTACTTTCCCGCCCTGTCTCTCTCTTTCCTTTCCCACTCTGTCTCTCTCTCTTTCCTTTCGCGTTCTGTCTTTCCCTCTCTTTCCTTTCGCGCGCTCTCTTTCATTTCTCATTCTGTCTCTTTCTCTCTATTTCCTTTCCTGCTGTCTCTCACTCTCTCATTTCCCGATCTGTCTCTCTATTTCCTTTCCCGCTCTGTCTCTCTCTTTCCTTTCTCGCTCTGTCTCTCTCTCTTTCCTTTCTCGCTCTGTCTCTCTTTCTCTTTCCTTTCCCGCTCTGTCTCTCTCTCTCTTTCCTTTCCCGCTCTGTCTCTCTCTCTTTCCTTTCTCGCTCTGTCTCTTGCTCTCTTTCCTTTCTCGCTCTGTCTCCCTCTCTCTCTTTCCTTTCTCGTTCTATCTCTCTCTCTTTCCTTTCCCGCTCTGTCTCTCTCTCTTTCCTTTCCCGCTCTGTCTCTCTCTCTTTCCTTTCCCGCTCTGTCTCTAACTCTTTCCTTTCCGGCTCTGTCTTTCTCTCTTTCCTTTCCTGCTCTGTCTCCCCTTCCTTTCCCGCTCTGTCTGTCTCTCTTTCCTTTCCCACTGTGTCTCTCTCTCTTTCCTGCTCTGTCGCTCTCTCTCTCTTTCCTTTTCCGCTCTGTCTCTCTCTCTTTCCTTTCCCGCTCTGTCTCTCTCTCTTTCCTTTCACGCTCTGTCTTTCTCTCTTTCCTTCCTTCTGTGTCTCTCTCTCTCTTTCCTTTCCTGCTCTGTCTCTCTCTCTCCCTTTCCTTTCCCGCTCTGTCTGTTTCTCTCTTTCCTTTCCCGCTTTGTCTCTCTCCCTTTCCTTTCCCACTCTGTATTTCTCTCTCTTTCCTTTCACGCTCTCTCTCGCTCTTTTATTTCACATTCTGTCTCTCTCTCTCTTTCCTTTCCCACTCTGTCTTTCTCTATCTTTCCTTTCGCGCTCTCTCTCACTCTTTCATTTCTCATTCTGTCTCTCTCTCTCTCTTTCCTTTCCCGCTCTGTTTCTCTCTTTCCTTTCCCGCTCTTTCCCTCTTTCCTTTCGCGCTCTCTCTCTTTCATTTCTCATTCTGTCTCTCTCTCTCTCTGTCCTTTCCCGCTCTGTCTCTCTCTCTTTCCTTTCCAGCTCTGTCTCTCTCTCTTTCCTTTCCAGCTCTCTCTCTGTCTGCCTTATCCTGCTTTGTCTCCATCTCTCTCCTTTTCTGCTCTGTCTCTTTCTCCCTCCTTTTGCACTCTCTCTGTCCTTACCACTGTCTCTCTCTCTGCTGCTCTCTCTTTGCTTTCCTGCTCTGTCTTTCTCTCTCTCTCTCCTTTTCTGTTCTGTTTCTCGCTCCTTCTCACTCTAACTCTCTCTTTTCCCACTCTGATTCTCTCTCTTTTCCGACTCTGATTCTCTCTTCCCACTCTTCCTCTCTCTCTCCCTCTCCTTGCACACTCTGTGTGTCTATCTTTCTATTCAAGGTGACAAGTGTGGAGAGAGTGGGAGTATGAGGTTGAGGTAGATCAGCCGTGGTCATAGTGAATGGCAGAGCAGGCTCAAGGGGCCGAATGGCCTACCCCTGCCTCTATTTCCTAAGTTCCTTCCCACTCCCTCTCTCTCCATTCCCAAGCTCTCTCTTTCCTTTTCCACTCTGTCTGTCCCTCTATCCTTTCCCAATCTGTGTCTCTTTCCTTTCCTGCTTTGTCTCTCTCTCTTTACTGCTCTGAGTCTCTCGCTCTCTCTTTCCTTTCCTGCTCTGTCCTGCTCTCTTTCCTTTCCTGCTCTGTCTCTCTCTTTCCTGTTCTGTCTCTGTCTCTCTTTCATTTCCCACGGTGTCGCTCTTTCCTTTCCCACTGTGTCTCTCTTTCCTTTCCTGCTCTGTCTCTGTCTCTCTTTCCTTTCCTGCTCTGTCTCTCTCTTTCCTTCCCCGCTCTGTCTCACTGTCTTTCCTTTCCCGCTCTCTCACTTTCCTTTCCCGCTGTCTCAGTCTTTCCTTTCCCACTGTGTCTCTTTCCTTTCCTGCTCTGTCTCACTCTCTTTCCTTTCCTGCTCTGTCTCTCTCTCTTTCCTTTCCTGCTCTCTCTCTCTTTCCTGCTGTCTCTGTCTCTCTTTCCTTTCCCAATCCGTGTCAGTATTTCCTTTCCCACTGTGTCTCTCTTTCCTTTCCTGCTCTGTCTCTCTCTCTTTCCTTTCCTGCTCTGTCTCTCTCTCTTTACTTTCCCGCCCTGTCTCTCTCTTTCCTTTCCCACTCTGTCTCTCTCTCTTTCCTTTCGCGTTCTGTCTTTCAATCTCTTTCCTTTCGCGCGCTCTCTTTCATTTCTCATTATGTCTCTTTCTCTCTATTTCATTTCCTGCTGTCTCTCACTCTCTCATTTCCCGATCTGTCTCTCTATTTCCTTTCCCGCTCTGTCTCTCTCTTTCCTTTCTCGCTCTGTCTCTCTCTCTTTCCTTTCTCGCTCTGTCTCTCTTTCTCTTTGCTTTCTCGCTCTGTCTCTCTCTCTCTTTCCTTTCCCACTCTGTCTGTGTCTCTCTCTTTCCTTTCCTGCTCCGTCTCTCTCTCTTTCCTTTCCTGCTCTGTCTCTCTCTCTTTCCTTTCCCACTCTGTCTCTCTCTCTTTCCTTTCACGCTCTGTCTTTCTCTCTTTCCTTCCTTCTGTGTCTGTCTCTCTCTTTCCTTTCCTGCTCTGTCTCTCTCTCTCTCTTTCCTTTCCTGCTCTGTCTCTCTCTCTCCCTTTCCTTTCCCGCTCTGTCTGTTTCTCTCTTTCCTTTCCCGCCTTGTCTCTCTCCCTTTCCTTTCCCACTCTGTCTTTCTCTCTCTTTCCTTTCGTGCTCTCTCTCGCTCTTTTATTTCTCATTCTGTCTCTCTCTCTCTTTCCTTTCCCGCTGTGTCTCTCTCTCTTTCCTTTCGCGCTCTCCCTCACTCTTTCATTTCTCATTCTGTCTCTCTCTCTCTCTTTCCTTTCCCGCTCTGTTTCTCTCTTTCCTTTCCCGCTCTTTCTCTCTTTCCTTTCGCGCTCTCTCTCTTTCATTTCTCATTCTGTCTCTCTCTCTCTCTGTCCTTTCCCGCTCTGTCTCTCTCTCTTTCCTTTCCAGCTCTGTCTCTCTCTCTTTCCTTTCCAGCTCTCTCTCTGTCTGCCTTATCCTGCTTTGTCTCCATCTCTCTCCTTTTCTGCTCTGTCTCTTTCTCCCTCCTTTTGCACTCTCTCTGTCCTTACCACTGTCTCTCTCTCTGCTGCTCTCTCTTTGCTTTCCTGCTCTGTCTTTCTCTCTCTCTCTCCTTTTCTGTTCTGTTTCTCGCTCCTTCTCACTCTAACTCTCTCTTTTCCCACTCTGATTCTCTCTCTTTTCCGACTCTGATTCTCTCTTCCCACTCTTCCTCTCTCTCTCCCTCTCCTTGCACACTCTGTGTGTCTATCTTTCTATTCAAGGTGACAAGTGGGGAGAGAGTGGGAGTATGAGGTTGAGGTAGATCAGCCGTGGTCATAGTGAATGGCAGAGCAGGCTCAAGGGGCCGAATGGCCTACACCTGCCTCTATTTCCTAAGTTCCTTCCCACTCCCTCTCTCTCCATTCCCAAGCTCTCTCTTTCCTTTTCCACTCTGTCTGTCCCTCTATCCTTTCCCAATCTGTGTCTCTTTCCTTTCCTGCTTTGTCTCTCTCTCTTTACGGCTCTGACTCTCTCGCTCTCTCTTTCCTTTCCTGCTCTGTCCTGCTCTCTTTCCTTTCCTGCTCTGTCTCTCTCTTTCCTGTTCTGTCTCTGTCTCTCTTTCCTTTCCCACGGTGTCGCTCTTTCCTTTCCCACTGTGTCTCTCTTTCCTTTCCTGCTCTGTCTCTGTCTCTCTTTCCTTTCCTGCTCTGTCTCTCTCTTTCCTTCCCCGCTCTGTCTCACTGTCTTTCCTTTCCCGCTCTCTCACTTTCCTTTCCCGCTGTCTCAGTCTTTCCTTTCCCACTGTGTCTCTTTCCTTTCCTGCTCTGTCTCACTCTCTTTCCTTTCCTGCTCTGTCTCTCTCTCTTTCCTTTCCTGCTCTCTCTCTCTTTCCTGCTGTCTCTGTCTCTCTTTCCTTTCCCAATCCGTGTCAGTATTTCCTTTCCCACTGTGTCTCTCTTTCCTTTCCTGCTCTGTCTCTCTCTCTTTCCTTTCCTGCTCTGTCTCTCTCTCTTTACTTTCCCGCCCTGTCTCTCTCTTTCCTTTCGCGTTCTGTCTTTCCCTCTCTTTCCTTTCGCGCGCTCTCTTTCATTTCTCATTCTGTCTCTTTCTCTCTATTTCCTTTCCTGCTGTCTCTCACTCTCTCATTTCCCGATCTGTCTCTCTATTTCCTTTCCCGCTCTGTCTCTCTCTTTCCTTTCTCGCTCTGTCTTTCTCTCTTTCCTTTCTCGCTCTGTCTCTCTTTCTCTTTGCTTTCTCGCTCTGTCTCTCTCTCTCTTTCCTTTCCCACTCTGTCTGTGTCTCTCTCTTTCCTTTCCTGCTCCGTCTCTCTCTCTTTCCTTTCCTGCTCTGTCTCTCTCTCTTTCCTTTCCCACTCTGTCTCTCTCTCTTTCCTTTCACGCTCTGTCTTTCTCTCTTTCCTTCCTTCTGTGTCTGTCTCTCTCTTTCCTTTCCTGCTCTGACTCTCTCTCTCTCTTTCCTTTCCTGCTCTGTCTCTCTCTCCCTTTCCTTTCCCGCTCTGTCTGTTTCTCTCTTTCCTTTCCCGCTTTGTCTCTCTCCCTTTCCTTTCCCACTCTGTCTTTCTCTCTCTTTCCTTTCGTGCTCTCTCTCGCTCTTTTATTTCTCATTCTGTCTCTCTGTCTCTTTCCTTTCCCGCTGTGTCTCTCTCTCTTTCCTTTCGCGCTCTCTCTCACTCTTTCATTTCTCATTCTGTCTCTCTCTCTCTCTTTCCTTTCCCGCTCTGTTTCTCTCTTTCCTTTCCCGCTCTTTCCCTCTTTCCTTTCGCGCTCTCTCTCTTTCATTTCTCATTCTGTCTCTCTCTCTCTCTGTCCTTTCCCGCTCTGTCTCTCTCTCTTTCCTTTCCAGCTCTGTCTCTCTCTCTTTCCTTTCCAGCTCTCTCTCTGTCTGCCTTATCCTGCTTTGTCTCCATCTCTCTCCTTTTCTGCTCTGTCTCTTTCTCCCTCCTTTTGCACTCTCTCTGTCCTTACCACTGTCTCTCTCTCTGCTGCTCTCTCTTTGCTTTCCTGCTCTGTCTTTCTCTCTCTCTCTCCTTTTCTGTTCTGTTTCTCGCTCCTTCTCACTCTAACTCTCTCTTTTCCCACTCTGATTCTCTCTCTTTTCCGACTCTGATTCTCTCTTCCCACTCTTCCTCTCTCTCTCCCTCTCCTTGCACACTCTGTGTGTCTATCTTTCTATTCAAGGTGACAAGTGTGGAGAGAGTGGGAGTATGAGGTTGAGGTAGATCAGCCGTGGTCATAGTGAATGGCAGAGCAGGCTCAAGGGGCCGAATGGCCTACCCCTGCCTCTATTTCCTAAGTTCCTTCCCACTCCCTCTCTCTCCATTCCCAAGCTCTCTCTATCTCTTTCCTGCTCTGTCTCTGTCTCTCTTTCCTTTCCCACGGTGTCGCTCTTTCCTTTCCCACTGTGTCTCTCTTTCCTTTCCTGCTCTGTCTCTGTCTCTCTTTCCTTTCCTGCTCTGTCTCTCTCTTTCCTTCCCCGCTCTGTCTCACTGTCTTTCCTTTCCCGCTCTCTCACTTTCCTTTCCCGCTGTCTCAGTCTTTCCTTTCCCACTGTGTCTCTTTCCTTTCCTGCTCTGTCTCACTCTCTTTCCTTTCCTGCTCTGTCTCTCTCTCTTTCCTTTCCTGCTCTCTCTCTCTTTCCTGCTGTCTCTGTCTCTCTTTCCTTTCCCACTCCGTGTCAGTATTTCCTTTCCCACTGTGTCTCTCTTTCCTTTCCTGCTCTGTCTCTCTCTCTTTCCTTTCCTGCTCTGTCTCTCTCTCTTTACTTTCCCGCCCTGTCTCTCTCTTTCCTTTCCCACTCTGTCTGTTTCTCTCTTTCCTTTCCCGCTTTGTCTCTCTCCCTTTCCTTTCTTGCTCTGTCTCTCTCTCTTTCCTTTCCCACTATGTCTGTCTCTCTCTCTCTTTCCTTTCCTGCTCTGACTGTCTTTCTCTCTTTCCTTTCCTGCTCTGTCTCTCCTTCCTTTCCCGCTCTGTCTCTCTCTCTTTCCTTTCCCACTGTGTCTCTCTCTCTTTCCTGCTCTGTCTGTGTCTCTCTCTTTCCTTTCCCGCTCTGTCTCTCTCTCTCTCTTTCCTTTCCTGCTCTGTCTCTCTCTCTCCCTTTCCTTTCCCGCTCTGTCTGTTTCTCTCTTTCCTTTCCCGCTTTGTCTCTCTCCCTTTCCTTTCCCACTCTGTCTTTCTCTCTCTTTCCTTTCACGCTCTCTCTCGCTCTTTTATTTCTCATTCTGTCCCTCTCTCTCTTTCCTTTCCCGCTGTGTCTCTCTCTCTTTCCTTTCGCGCTCTCTCTCGCTCTTTCATTTCTCATTCTGTCTCTCTCTCTCTCTTTCCTTTCCCGCTCTGTTTCTCTCTTTCCTTTCCCGCTCTTTCTCTCTTTCCTTTCGCGCTCTCTCTCTTTCATTTCTCATTCTGTCTCTCTCTCTCTCTGTCCTTTCCCGCTCTGTCTCTCTCTCTTTCCTTTCCAGCTCTGTCTCTCTCTCTTTCCTTTCCAGCTCTCTCTCTGTCTGCCTTATCCTGCTTTGTCTCCATCTCTCTCCTTTTCTGCTCTGTCTCTTTCTCCCTCCTTTTGCACTCTCTCTGTCCTTACCACTGACTCTCTCTCTGCTGCTCTCTCTTTGCTTTCCTGCTCTGTCTTTCTCTCTCTCTCTCCTTTTCTGTTCTGTTTCTCGCTCCTTCTCACTCTAACTCTCTCTTTTCCCACTCTGATTCTCTCTCTTTTCCGACTCTGATTCTCTCTTCCCACTCTTCCTCTCTCTCTCCCTCTCCTTGCACACTCTGTGTGTCTATCTTTCTATTCAAGGTGACAAGTGGGGAGAGAGTGGGAGTATGAGGTTGAGGTAGATCAGCCGTGGTCATAGTGAATGGCAGAGCAGGCTCAAGGGGCCGAATGGCCTACACCTGCCTCTATTTCCTAAGTTCCTTCCCACTCCCTCTCTCTCCATTCCCAAGCTCTCTCTTTCCTTCTCCACTCTGTCTGTCCCTCTATCCTTTCCCAATCTGTGTCTCTTTCCTTTCCTGCTTTGTCTCTCTCTCTTTACTGCTCTGACTCTCTCGCTCTCTCTTTCCTTTCCTGCTCTGTCCTGCTCTCTTTCCTTTCCTGCTCTGTCTCTCTCTTTCCTGTTCTGTCTCTGTCTCTCTTTCCTTTCCCACGGTGTCGCTCTTTCCTTTCCCACTGTGTCTCTCTTTCCTTTCCTGCTCTGTCTCTGTCTCTCTTTCCTTTCCTGCTCTGTCTCTATCTTTCCTTCCCCGCTCTGTCTCACTGTCTTTCCTTTCCCGCTCTCTCACTTTCCTTTCCCGCTGTCTCAGTCTTTCCTTTCCCACTGTGTCTCTTTCCTTTCCTGCTCTGTCTCACTCTCTTTCTTTCCTGCTCTGTCTCTCTCTCTTTCCTTTCCTGCTCTCTCTCTCTTTCCTGCTGTCTGTCTCTCTTTCCTTTCCCAATCCGTGTCAGTATTTCCTTTCCCACTGTGTCTCTCTTTCCTTTCCTGCTCTGTCTCTCTCTCTTTCCTTTCCTGCTCTGTCTCTCTCTCTTTACTTTCCCGCCCTGTCTCTCTCTTTCCTTTCCCACTCTGTCTCTCTCTCTTTCCTTTCGCGTTCTGTCTTTCCCTCTCTTTCCTTTCGCGCGCTCTCTTTCATTTCTCATTCTGTCTCTTTCTCTCTATTTCCTTTCCTGCTGTCTCTCACTCTCTCATTTCCAGATCTGTCTCTCTATTTCCTTTCCCACTCTGTCTCTCTCTTTCCTTTCTCGCTCTGTCTCTCTCTCTTTCCTTTCTCGCTCTGTCTCTCTTTCTCTTTGCTTTCTCGCTCTGTCTCTCTCTCTCTTTCCTTTCCCACTCTGTCTGTGTCTCTCTCTTTCCTTTCCTGCTCCGTCTCTCTCTCTTTCCTTTCCTGCTCTGTCTCTCTCTCTTTCCTTTCCCACTCTGTCTCTCTCTCTTTCCTTTCACGCTCCGTCTTTCTCTCTTTCCTTCCTTCTGTGTCTCTCTCTCTCTTTCCTTTCCTGCTCTGTCTCTCTCTCTCTCTTTCCTTTCCTGCTCTGTCTCTCTCTCCCTTTCCTTTCCCGCTCTGTCTGTTTCTCTCTTTCCTTTCCCGCCTTGTCTCTCTCCCTTTCCTTTCCCACTCTGTCTTTCTCTCTCTTTCCTTTCGTGCTCTCTCTCGCTCTTTTATTTCTCATTCTGTCTCTCTCTCTCTTTCCTTTCCCGCTGTGTCTCTCTCTCTTTCCTTTCGCGCTCTCTCTCACTCTTTCATTTCTCATTCTGTCTCTCTCTCTCTCTTTCCTTTCCCGCTCTGTTTCTCTCTTTCCTTTCCCGCTCTTTCTCTCTTTCCTTTCGCGCTCTCTCTCTTTCATTTCTCATTCTGTCTCTCTCTCTCTCTGTCCTTTCCCGCTCTATCTCTCTCTCTTTCCTTTCCAGCTCTGTCTCTCTCTCTTTCCTTTCCAGCTCTCTCTCTGTCTGCCTTATCCTGCTTTGTCTCCATCTCTCTCCTTTTCTGCTCTGTCTCTTTCTCCCTCCTTTTGCACTCTCTCTGTCCTTACCACTGTCTCTCTCTCTGCTGCTCTCTCTTTGCTTTCCTGCTCTGTCTTTCTCTCTCTCTCTCCTTTTCTGTTCTGTTTCTCGCTCCTTCTCACTCTAACTCTCTCTTTTCCCACTCTGATTCTCTCTCTTTTCCGACTCTGATTCTCTCTTCCCACTCTTCCTCTCTCTCTCCCTCTCCTTGCACACTCTGTGTGTCTATCTTTCTATTCAAGGTGACAAGTGGGGAGAGAGTGGGAGTATGAGGTTGAGGTAGATCAGCCGTGGTCATAGTGAATGGCAGAGCAGGCTCAAGGGGCCTAATGGCCTACACCTGCCTCCATTTCCTAAGTTCCTTCCCACTCCCTCTCTCTCCATTCCCAAGCTCTCTCTTTCCTTTTCCACTCTGTCTGTCCCTCTATCCTTTCCCAATCTGTGTCTCTTTCCTTTCCTGCTTTGTCTCTCTCTCTTTACTGCTCTGACTCTCTCGCTCTCTCTTTCCTTTCCTGCTCTGTCCTGCTCTCTTTCCTTTCCTGCTCTGTCTCTCTCTTTCCTGTTCTGTCTCTGTCTCTCTTTCCTTTCCCACGGTGTCGCTCTTTCCTTTCCCACGGTGTCTCTCTTTCCTTTCCTGCTCTGTCTCTGTCTCTCTTTCCTTTCCTGCTCTGTCTCTCTCTTTCCTTCCCCGCTCTGTCTCACTGTCTTTCCTTTCCCGCTCTCTCACTTTCCTTTCCCGCTGTCTCAGTCTTTCCTTTCCCACTGTGTCTCTTTCCTTTCCTGCTCTGTCTCACTCTCTTTCCTTTCCTGCTCTGTCTCTCTCTCTTTCCTTTCCTGCTCTCTCTCTCTCTTTACTTTCCCGCCCTGTCTCTCTCTTTCCTTTCCCACTCTGTCTCTCTCTCTTTCCTTTCGCATTCTGTCTTTCCCTCTCTTTCCTTTCGCGCGCTCTCTTTCATTTCTCATTCTGTCTCTTTCTCTCTATTTCATTTCCTGCTGTCTCTCACTCTCTCATTTCCCGATCTGTCTCTCTATTTCCTTTCCCGCTCTGTCTCTCTCTTTCCTTTCTCGCTCTGTCTCTCTCTCTTTCCTTTCTCGCTCTGTCTCTCTTTCTCTTTGCTTTCTCGCTCTGTCTCTTTCTCTCTTTCCTTTCCCACTCTGTCTGTGTCTCTCTCTTTCCTTTCCTGCTCCGTCTCTCTCTCTTTCCTTTCCTGCTCTGTCTCTCTCTCTTTCCTTTCCCACTCTGTCTCTCTCTCTTTCCTTTCACGCTCTGTCTTTCTCTCATTCCTTCCTTCTGTGTCTGTCTCTCTCATTCCTTTCCTGCTCTGTCTCTCTCTCTCTCTTTCCTTTCCTGCTCTGTCTCCCTCTCCCTTTCCTTTCCCGCTCTGTCTGTTTCTCTCTTTCCTTTCCCGCTTTGTCTCTCTCCCTTTCCTTTCCCACTCTGTCTTTCTCTCTCTTTCCTTTCGTGCTCTCTCTCGCTCTTTTATTTCTCATTCTGTCTCTCTCTCTCTTTCCTTTCCCGCTGTGTCTCTCTCTCTTTCCTTTCCAGCTCTGTCTCTCTCTCTTTCCTTTCCAGCTCTCTCTCTGTCTGCCTTATCCTGCTTTGTCTCCATCTCTCTCCTTTTCTGCTCTGTCTCTTTCTCCCTCCTTTTGCACTCTCTCTGTCCTTACCACTGTCTCTCTCTCTGCTGCTCTCTCTTTGCTTTCCTGCTCTGTCTTTCTCTCTCTCTCTCCTTTTCTGTTCTGTTTCTCGCTCCTTCTCACTCTAACTCTCTCTTTTCCCACTCTTTTTCACTCTCTTTTCCGACTCTGATTCTCTCTTCCCACTCTTCCTCTCTCTCTCCCTCTCCTTGCACACTCTGTGTGTCTATCTTTCTATTCAAGGTGACAAGTGGGGAGAGAGTGGGAGTATGAGGTTGAGGTAGATCAGCCGTGGTCATAGTGAATGGCAGAGCAGGCTCAAGGGGCCGAATGGCCTACCCCTGCCTCTATTTCCTAAGTTCCTTCCCACTCCCTCTCTCTCCATTCCCAAGCTCTCTCTTTCCTTTTCCACTCTGTCTGTCCCTCTCTCCTTTCCCACTCTGTGTCTCTTTCCTTTCCTGCTTGGTCTCTCTCTCTTTACTGCTCTGTCTCTCTCGCTCTCTCTTTCCTTTCCTGCTCTGTCTCTCTCTTTCCTGCTCTGTCTCTGTCTCTCTTTCCTTTCCCACGGTGTCGCTCTTTCCTTTCCCACTGTGTCTCTCTTTCCTTTCCTGCTCTGTCTCTGTCTCTCTTTCCTTTCCTGCTCTGTCTCTCTCTTTCCTTCCCCGCTCTGTCTCACTGTCTTTCCTTTCCCGCTCTCTCACTTTCCTTTCCCGCTGTCTCAGTCTTTCCTTTCCCACTGTGTCTCTTTCCTTTCCTGCTCTGTCTCACTCTCTTTCCTTTCCTGCTCTGTCTCTCTCTCTTTCCTTTCCTGCTCTCTCTCTCTTTCCTGCTGTCTCTGTCTCTCTTTCCTTTCCCACTCCGTGTCAGTATTTCCTTTCCCACTGTGTCTCTCTTTCCTTTCCTGCTCTGTCTCTCTCTCTTTCCTTTCCTGCTCTGTCTCTCTCTCTTTACTTTCCCGCCCTGTCTCTCTCTTTCCTTTCCCACTCTGTCAGTTTCTCTCTTTCCTTTCCCGCTTTCTCTCTCTCCCTTTCCTTTCTTGCTCTGTCTCTCTCTCTTTCCTTTCCCACTATGTCTGTCTCTCTCTCTGTTTCCTTTCCTGCTCTGACTGTCTTTCTCTCTTTCCTTTCCTGCTCTGTCTCTCCTTCCTTTCCCGCTCTGTCCCTCTCTCTTTCCTTTCCCATTGTGTCTCTCTCTCTTTCCTGCTCTGTCTGTGTCTCTCTCTTTCCTTTCCCGCTCTGTCTCTCTCTCTCTCTTTCCTTTCCTGCTCTGTCTCTCTCTCTCCCTTTCCTTTCCCGCTCTGTCTGTTTCTCTCTTTCCTTTCCCGCCTTGTCTCTCTCCCTTTCCTTTCCCACTCTGTCTTTCTCTCTCTTTCCTTTCGTGCTCTCTCTCGCTCTTTTATTTCTCATTCTGTCTCTCTCTCTCTTTCCTTTCCCGCTGTGTCTCTCTCTCTTTCCTTTCGCGCTCTCTCTCACTCTTTCATTTCTCATTCTGTCTCTCTCTCTCTCTTTCCTTTCCCGCTCTGTTTCTCTCTTTCCTTTCCCGCTCTTTCTCTCTTTCCTTTTGCGCTCTCTCTCTTTCATTTCTCATTCTCTCTCTCTCTCTCTCTGTCCTTTCCCGCTCTGTCTCTCTCTCTTTCCTTTCCAGCTCTGTCTCTCTCTCTTTCCTTTCCAGCTCTCTCTCTGTCTGCCTTATCCTGCTTTGTCTCCATCTCTCTCCTTTTCTGCTCTGTCTCTTTCTCCCTCCTTTTGCACTCTCTCTGTCCTTACCACTGTCTCTCTCTCTGCTGCTCTATCTTTGCTTTCCTGCTCTGTCTTTCTCTCTCTCTCTCCTTTTCTGTTCTGTTTCTCGCTCCTTCTCACTCTAACTCTCTCTTTTCCCACTCTGATTCTCTCTCTTTTCCGACTCTGATTCTCTCTTCCCACTCTTCCTCTCTCTCTCCCTCTCCTTGCACACTCTGTGTGTCTATCTTTCTATTCAAGGTGACAAGTGGGGAGAGAGTGGGAGTATGAGGTTGAGGTAGATCAGCCGTGGTCATAGTGAATGGCAGAGCAGGCTCAAGGGGCCGAATGGCCTACACCTGCCTCTATTTCCTAAGTTCCTTCCCACTCCCTCTCTCTCCATTCCCAAGCTCTCTCTTTCCTTTTCCATTCTGTCTGTCCCTCTATCCTTTCCCAATCTGTGTCTCTTTCCTTTCCTGCTTTGTCTCTCTCTCTTTACTGCTCTGACTCTCTCGCTCTCTCTTTCCTTTCCTGCTCTGTCCTGCTCTCTTTCCTTTCCTGCTCTGTCTCTCTCTTTCCTGTTCTGTCTCTGTCTCTCTTTCCTTTCCCACGGTGTCGCTCTTTCCTTTCCCACTGTGTCTCTCTTTCCTTTCCTGCTCTGTCTCTGTCTCTCTTTCCTTTCCTGCTCTGTCTCTCTCTTTCCTTCCCCGCTCTGTCTCACTGTCTTTCCTTTCCCGCTCTCTCACTTTCCTTTCCCGCTGTCTCAGTCCTTCCTTTCCCACTGTGTCTCTTTCCTTTCCTGCTCTGTCTCTATCTCTTTCCTTTCCTGCTCTGTCTCTCTCTCTTTCCTTTCCTGCTCTGTCTCTCTTTCCTGCTGTCTCTGTCTCTCTTTCCTTTCCCAATCCGTGTCAGTATTTCCTTTCCCACTGTGTCTCTCTTTCCTTTCCTGCTCTGTCTCTCTCTCTTTCCTTTCCTGCTCTGTCTCTCTCTCTCTTTACTTTCCCGCCCTGTCTCTCTCTTTCCTTACCCACTCTGTCTCTCTCTCTTTCCTTTCGCGTTCTGTCTTTCCCTCTCTTTCCTTTCGCGCGCTCTCTTTCATTTCTCATTCTGTCTCTTTCTCTCTATATCCTTTCCTGCTGTCTCTCACTCTCTCATTTCTCGATCTGTCTCTCTATTTCCTTTCCCGCTCTGTCTCTCTCTTTCCTTTCTCGCTCTGTCTCTCTCTCTTTCCTTTCTCGCTCTGTCTCTCTTTCTCTTTGCTTTCTCGCTCTGTCTCTCTCTCTCTCTTTCCTTTCCCACTCTGTCTGTGTCTCTCTCTTTCCTTTCCTGCTCCGTCTCTCTCTCTTTCCTTTCCTGCTCTGTCTCTCTCTCTTTCCTTTCCCACTCTGTCTCTCTCTCTTTCCTTTCACGCTCTGTCTTTCTCTCTTTCCTTCCTTCTGTGTCTCTCTCTCTCTTTCCTTTCCTGCTCTGTCTCTCTCTCTCTCTTTCCTTTCCTGCTCTGTCTCTCTCTCCCTTTCCTTTCCCGCTCTGTCTGTTTCTCTCTTTCCTTTCCCGCCTTGTCTCTCTCCCTTTCCTTTCCCACTCTGTCTTTCTCTCTCTTTCCTTTCGTGCTCTCTCTCGCTCTTTTATTTCTCATTCTGTCTCTCTCTCTCTTTCCTTTCCCGCTGTGTCTCTCTCTCTTTCCTTTCGCGCTCTCTCTCACTCTTTCATTTCTCATTCTGTCTCTCTCTCTCTCTTTCCTTTCCCGCTCTGTTTCTCTCTTTCCTTTCCCGCTCTTTCTCTCTTTCCTTTTGCGCTCTCTCTCTTTCATTTCTCATTCTGTCTCTCTCTCTCTCTGTCCTTTCCCGCTCTGTCTCTCTCTCTTTCCTTTCCAGCTCTGTCTCTCTCTCTTTCCTTTCCAGCTCTCTCTCTGTCTGCCTTATCCTGCTTTGTCTCCATCTCTCTCCTTTTCTGCTCTGTCTCTTTCTCCCTCCTTTTGCACTCTCTCTGTCCTTACCACTGTCTCTCTCTCTGCTGCTCTCTCTTTGCTTTCCTGCTCTGTCTTTCTCTCTCTCTCTCCTTTTCTGTTCTGTTTCTCGCTCCTTCTCACTCTAACTCTCTCTTTTCCCACTCTGATTCTCTCTCTTTTCCGACTCTGATTCTCTCTTCCCACTCTTCCTCTCTCTCTCCCTCTCCTTGCACACTCTGTGTGTCTATCTTTCTATTCAAGGTGACAAGTGTGGAGAGAGTGGGAGTATGAGGTTGAGGTAGATCAGCCGTGGTCATAGTGAATGGCAGAGCAGGCTCAAGGGGCCGAATGGCCTACACCTGCCTCTATTTCCTAAGTTCCTTCCCATTCCCTCTCTCTCCATTCCCAAGCTCTCTCTTTCCTTTTCCACTCTGTCTGTCCCTCTATCCTTTCCCAATCTGTGTCTCTTTCCTTTCCTGCTTTGTCTCTCTCTCTTTACTGCTCTGACTCTCTCGCTCTCTCTTTCCTTTCCTGCTCTGTCTCTCTCTCTCTCTTTCCTTTCCTGCTCTGTCTCTCTCTCCCTTTCCTTTCCCGCTCTGTCTGTTTCTCTCTTTCCTTTCCCGCTTTGTCTCTCTCCCTTTCCTTTCCCACTCTGTCTTTCTCTCTCTTTCCTTTCGTGCTCTCTCTCGCTCTTTTATTTCTCATTCTGTCTCTCTCTCTCTTTCCTTTCCCGCTGTGTCTCTCTCTCTTTCCTTTCGCGCTCTCTCTCACTCTTTCATTTCTCATTCTGTCTCTCTCTCTCTCTTTCCTTTCCCGCTCTGTTTCTCTCTTTCCTTTCTCGCTCTTTCCCTCTTTCCTTTCGCGCTCTCTCTCTTTCATTTCTCATTCTGTCTCTCTCTCTCTCTGTCCTTTCCCGCTCTGTCTCTCTCTCTTTCCTTTCCAGCTCTGTCTCTCTCTCTTTCCTTTCCAGCTCTCTCTCTGTCTGCCTTATCCTGCTTTGTCTCCATCTCTCTCCTTTTCTGCTCTGTCTCTTTCTCCCTCCTTTTGCACTCTCTCTGTCCTTACCACTGTCTCTCTCTCTGCTGCTCTCTCTTTGCTTTCCTGCTCTGTCTTTCTCTCTCTCTCTCCTTTTCTGTTCTGTTTCTCGCTCTTTCTCACTCTAACTCTCTCTTTTCCCACTCTGATTCTCTCTCTTTTCCGACTCTGATTCTCTCTTCCCACTCTTCCTCTCTCTCTCCCTCTCCTTGCACACTCTGTGTGTCTATCTTTCTATTCAAGGTGACAAGTGGGGAGAGAGTGGGAGTATGAGGTTGAGGTAGATCAGCCGTGGTCATAGTGAATGGCAGAGCAGGCTCAAGGGGCCGAATGGCCTACCCCTGCCTCTATTTCCTAAGTTCCTTCCCACTCCCTCTCTCTCCATTCCCAAGCTCTCTCTATCCTTTTCCACTCTGTCTGTCCCTCTGTCCTTTCCCACTCTGTGTCTCTTTCCTTTCCTGCTTTGTCTCTCTCTCTTTACTGCTCTGGCTCTCTGGCTCTCTCTTTCCTTTCCTGCTCTGTCTGGCTCTCTTTCCTTTCCTGCTCTGTCTCTCTCTTTCCTGCTCTGTCTCTGTCTCTCTTTCCTTTCCCACGGTGTCGCTCTTTCCTTTCCCACTGTGTCTCTCTTTCCTTTCCTGCTCTGTCTCTGTCTCTCTTTCCTTTCCTGCTCTGTCTCTCTCTTTCCTTCCCCGCTCTGTCTCACTGTCTTTCCTTTCCCGCTCTCTCACTTTCCTTTCCCGCTGTCTCAGTCTTTCCTTTCCCACTGTGTCTCTTTCCTTTCCTGCTCTGTCTCTCTCTCTTTCCTTTCCTGCTCTGTCTCTCTCTCTTTCCTTTCCTGCTCTCTCTCTCTTTCCTGCTGTCTCTGTCTATCTTTCCTTTCCCACACCGTGTCAGTATTTCCTTTCCCACTGTGTCTCTCTTTCCTTTCCTGCTCTGTCTCTCTCTCTTTCCTTTCCTGCTCTGTCTCTCTCTCTTTACTTTCCCGCCCTGTCTCTCTCTTTCCTTTCCCACTCTGTCTCTCTCTCTTTCCTTTCGCGCACTCTCTTTCATTTCTCATTCTGTCTCTTTCTCTCTATTTCCTTTCCTGCTGTCTCTCTCTCTTTCATTT
This sequence comes from Carcharodon carcharias, assembly GCF_017639515.1. NCBI lineage: Eukaryota > Metazoa > Chordata > Chondrichthyes > Lamniformes > Lamnidae > Carcharodon > Carcharodon carcharias. The sequence goes on along the minus strand of NW_024470627.1, from coordinate 194,859 downwards.
CCCGATCTGTCTCTCTATTTCCTTTCCCGCTCTGTCTCTCTCTTTCCTTTCTCGCTCTGTCTCTCACTCTTTCCTTTCTCGCTCTGTCTCTCTTTCTCTTTCCTTTCTCGCTCTGTCTCTCTCTCTCTTTCCTTTCCCACTCTGTCTGTGTCTCTCTCTTTCCTTTCCCGCTCTGTCTCTCTCTCTTTCCTTTCCTGCTCTGTCTCTCTCTCTTTCCTTTCCCGCTCTGTCTCTCTCTCTTTCCTTTCCCGCTCTGTCTTTCTCTCTTTCCTTCCTTCTGTGTCTCTCTCTCTCTTTCCTTTCCTGCTCTGTCTCTCTCTCTCTCTTTCCTTTCCTGCTCTGTCTCTCTCTCTCCCTTTCCTTTCCCGCTCTGTCTGTTTCTCTCTTTCCTTTCCCGCTTTGTCTCTCTCCCTTTCCTTTCTTGCTCTGTCTCTCTCTCTTTCCTTTCCCACTATGTCTGTCTCTCTCTCTCTTTCCTTTCCTGCTCTGACTGTCTTTCTCTCTTTCCTTTCCTGCTCTGTCTCTCCTTCCTTTCCCGCTCTGTCTCTCTCTCTTTCCTTTCCCACTGTGTCTCTCTCTCTTTCCTGCTCTGTCGCTCTCTCTCTCTTTCCTTTCCCGCTCTGTCTCTCTCTCTCTCTTTCCTTTCCTGCTCTGTCTCTCTCTCTCCCTTTCCTTTCCCGCTCTGTCTGTTTCTCTCTTTCCTTTCCCGCCTTGTCTCTCTCCCTTTCCTTTCCCACTCTGTCTTTCTCTCTCTTTCCTTTCGTGCTCTCTCTCGCTCTTTTATTTCTCATTCTGTGTCTCTCTCTCTTTCCTTTCCCGCTGTGTCTCTCTCTCTTTCCTTTCGCGCTCTCTCTCACTCTTTCATTTTTCATTCTGTCTCTCTCTCTCACTTTCCTTTCCCGCTCTGTTTCTCTCTTTCCTTTCCCGCTCTTTCTCTCTTTCCTTTCGCGCTCTCTCTCTTTCATTTCTCATTCTGTCTCTCTCTCTCTCTGTCCTTTCCCGCTCTGTCTCTCTCTCTTTCCTTTCCGGCTCTGTCTCTCTCTCTTTCCTTTCCAGCTGTCTCTCTGTCTGCCTTATCCTGCTTTGTCTCCATCTCTCTCCTTTTCTGCTCTGTCTCTTTCTCCCTCCTTTTGCACTCTCTCTGTACTTACCACTGTCTCTCTCTCTGCTGCTTTCTCTTTGCTTTCCTGCTCTGTCTTTCTCTCTCTCTCTCCAATTCTGTTCTGTTTCTCGCTCCTTCTCACTCTAACTCTCTCTTTTCCCACTCTGATTCTCTCTCTTTTCCGACTCTGATTCTCTCTTCCCACTCTTCCTCTCTCTCTCCCTCTCCTTGCACACTCTGTGAGTCTATCTTTCTATTCAAGGTGACAAGTGGGGAGAGAGTGGTAGTATGAGGTTGAGGTAGATCAGCCGTGGTCATAGTGAATGACAGAGCAGGCTCAAGGGGCCGAATGGCCTACCCCTGCCTCTGTTTCCTAAGTTCCTTCCCACTCCCTCTCTCTCCATTCCCAAGCTCTCTCTTTCCTTTTCCACTCTGTCTGTCCCTCTCTCCTTTCCCACTCTGTGTCTCTTTCCTTTCCTGCTTTGTCTCTCTCTCTTTACTGCTCTGTCTCTCTCGCTCTCTCTTTCCTTTCCTGCTCTGTCCTGCTCTCTTTCCTTTCCTGCTCTGTCTCTCTCTTTCCTGCTATGTCTCTGTCTCTCTTTCCTTTCCCACGGTGTCGCTCTTTCCTTTCCCACTGTGTCTCTCTTTCCTTTCCTGCTCTGTCTCTGTCTCTCTTTCCTTTCCTGCTCTGTCTCTCTCTTTCCTTCCCCGCTCTGTCTCACTGTCTTTCCTTTCCCGCTCTCTCACTTTCCTTTCCCGCTGTCTCAGTCTTTCCTTTCCCACTGTGTCTCTTTCCTTTCCTGCTCTGTCTCACTCTCTTTCCTTTCCTGCTCTGTCTCTCTCTCTTTCCTTTCCTGCTCTCTCTCTCTTTCCTGCTGTCTCTGTCTCTCTTTCCTTTCCCAATCCGTGTCAGTATTTCCTTTCCCACTGTGTCTCTCTTTCCTTTCCTGCTCTGTCTCTCTCTCTTTCCTTTCCTGCTCTGTCTCTCTCTCTTTACTTTCCCGCCCTGTCTCTCTCTTTCCTTTCCCACTCTGTCTCTCTCTCTTTCCTTTCGCGTTCTGTCTTTCCCTCTCTTTCCTTTCACGCGCTCTCTTTCATTTCTCATTCTGTCTCTTTCTCTCTATTTCCTTTCCTGCTGTCTCTCACTCTCTCATTTCCCGATCTGTCTCTCTATTTCCTTTCCCGCTTTGTCTCTCTCTTTCCTTTCTCGCTCTGTCTCTCTCTCTTTCCTTTCTCGCTCTGTCTCTCTTTCTCTTTGCTTTCTCGCTCTGTCTGTCTCTCTCTTTCCTTTCCCGCTCCGTCTCTCTCTCTTTCCTTTCCTGCTCTGTCTCTCTCTCTTTCCTTTCCCGCTCTGTCTCTCTCTCTTTCCTTTCACGCTCTGTCTTTCTCTCTTTCCTTCCTTCTGTGTCTCTCTCTCTCTTTCCTTTCCTGCTCTGTCTCTCTCTCTCTCTTTCCTTTCCTGCTCTGTCTCTCTCTCCCTTTCCTTTCCCGCTCTGTCTGTTTCTCTCTTTCCTTTCCCGCTTTGTCTCTCTCCCTTTCCTTTCCCACTCTGTCTTTCTCTCTCTTTCCTTTCGTGCTCTCTCTCGCTCTTTTATTTCTCATTCTGTCTCTCTCTCTCTTTCCTTTCCCGCTGTGTCTCTCTCTCTTTCCTTTCGCGCTCTCTCTCACTCTTTCATTTCTCATTCTGTCTCTCTCTCTCTCTTTCCTTTCCCGCTCTGTTTCTCTCTTTCCTTTCCCGCTCTTTCCCTCTTTCCTTTCGCGCTCTCTCTCTTTCATTTCTCATTCTGTCTCTCTCTCTCTCTGTCCTTTCCCGCTCTGTCTCTCTCTCTTTCCTTTCCAGCTCTGTCTCTCTCTCTTTCCTTTCCAGCTCTCTCTCTGTCTGCCTTATCCTGCTTTGTCTCCATCTCTCTCCTTTTCTGCTCTGTCTCTTTCTCCCTCCTTTTGCACTCTCTCTGTCCTTACCACTGTCTCTCTCTCTGCTGCTCTCTCTTTGCTTTCCTGCTCTGTCTTTCTCTCTCTCTCTCCTTTTCTGTTCTGTTTCTCGCTCCTTCTCACTCTAACTCTCTCTTTTCCCACTCTGATTCTCTCTCTTTTCCGACTCTGATTCTCTCTTCCCACTCTTCCTCTCTCTCTCCCTCTCCTTGCACACTCTGTGTGTCTATCTTTCTATTCAAGGTGACAAGTGGGGAGAGAGTGGGAGTATGAGGTTGAGGTAGATCAGCCGTGGTCATAGTGAATGGCAGAGCAGGCTCAAGGGGCCGAATGGCCTACCCCTGCCTCTATTTCCTAAGTTCCTTCCCACTCCCTCTCTCTTCATTCCCAAGCTCTCTCTATCCTTTTCCACTCTGTCTGTCCCTCTCTCCTTTCCCACTCTGTGTCTCTTTCCTTTCCTGCTTTGTCTCTCTCTCTTTACTGCTCTGGCTCTCTGGCTCTCTCTTTCCTTTCCTGCTCTGTCTGGCTCTCTTTCCTTTCCTGCTCTGTCTCTCTCTTTCCTGCTCTGTCTCTGTCTCTCTTTCCTTTCCCACGGTGTCGCTCTTTCCTTTCCCACTGTGTCTCTCTTTCCTTTCCTGCTCTGTCTCTGTCTCTCTTTCCTTTCCTGCTCTGTCTCTCTCTTTCCTTCCCCGCTCTGTCTCACTGTCTTTCCTTTCCCGCTCTCTCACTTTCCTTTCCCGCTGTCTCAGTCTTTCCTTTCCCACTGTGTCTCTTTCCTTTCCTGCTCTGTCTCACTCTCTTTCCTTTCCTGCTCTGTCTCTCTCTCTTTCCTTTCCTGCTCTCTCTCTCTTTCCTGCTGTCTCTGTCTCTCTTTCCTTTCCCACACCGTGTCAGTATTTCCTTTCCCACTGTGTCTCTCTTTCCTTTCCTGCTCTGTCTCTCTCTCTTTCCTTTCCTGCTCTGTCTCTCTCTCTTTATTTTCCCGCCCTGTCTCTCTCTTTACTTTCCCACTCTGTCTCTCTCTCTTTCCTTTCGCGTTCTGTCTTTCCCTCTCTTTCCTTTCGCGCGCTCTCTTTCATTTCTCATTCTGTCTCTTTCTCTCTATTTCCTTTCCTGCTGTCTCTCTCTCTTTCATTTCCTGCTCTGTCTCTCTATTTCCTTTCCCGCTCTGTCTCTCTCTTTCCTTTCTCGCTCTGTCTCTCTCTCTCTTTCCTTTCCCACTCTGTCTGTGTCTCTCTGTTTCCTTTCCCACTCTGTCTCTCTCTCTTTCCTTTCCTGCTCTGTCTCTCTCTCTTTCCTTTCCCGCTCTGTCTCTCTCTCTTTCCTTTCCCACTCTGTCTTTCTCTCTTTCATTCCTTCTGTGTCTCTCTCTCTCTTTCCTTTCCTGCTCTGTCTGTCTCTCTCTCTTTCCTTGCCTGCTCTGTCTCTCCTTCCTTTCCCGCTCTGACTCTCTCTCTCTCTTTCCTTTCCTGCTCTGTCTCTCTCTTTCTTTCCTTTCCTGCTCTCTCTCTCTTTCTCTATTTCCCTTCCTGCTCTGTCTCTCTCTCTATTTCCTTTCATGCTCTGTCTCTCTCTCTCTATTTCCTTTCCTGCTCTGTCTCTCTCTCTTTCATTTCCCGCTCTGTCTCTCTCTCTCTCTCTTTCCTTTCCCGCTCTGTCTCTCTCTCTCTTTCCTTTCCCGCTCTGTCTCTCTCTCTTTCCTTTCTCGCTCTGTCTCTCTCTCTCTTTCCTTTCTCGCTCTGTCTCTCTCTCTCTTTCATTTCCCGCTCTGTCTCTCTCTCTCTCTCTTTCCTTTCCTGCTCTGTCTCTCTCTCTCTCTTTCCTTTCCTGCTCTGTCTTTCTCTCCTTACTTTCCCACTCTGTCTCTATCACTTTCCTTTCGCGTTCTGTCTTTCTCTCTCTTTCTTTTCCTGCCCTGTCTCTCTCTTTCCTTTCCCACTCTGTCTCTCTCTCTTTCTTTTCCCGCTCTGTCTCTCTCTCTTTCCTTTCACGTTCTGTCTTTCTCTCTCTTTCCGTTCGCGCGCTCACTTTCATTTCTCATTCTTTCTCTCTCTCTCTTTCCTTTCCTGCTCTCTCTCTCTCTATTTCCTTTCCTGCTGTGTCTCTCTCTCCTTCATTTCCCGCTCTGTCTCTATTTCTCGCTTTCCTTTCCCGCTCTGTCTCTCTCTCTCTTTCCTTTACTGCTCTGTCTCTCTCTCTTTCCTTCCTCGCTCTGTCTCTTTCCCTCTTTCCTTTCACGCTCTGTCTCTCTCTCTTTCCTTTCCCGCTCTGTCTTTCTCTCTCTCTTTCCTTTCCCGCTCTGTCTCTCTCTCTTTCCTTTCCCACTCTGTCTCTCTCTCTTTCCTTTCCTGCTCTGTCTTTCACTCTTTCCTTTCCTGCTCTGTCTCTCTCTTTCCTTCCTTTCCTGCTCTCTCTCTCTTTCTCTATTTCCCTTCCTGCTCTGTCTCTCTCTCTATTTCCTTTCCTGCTCTGTCTCTCTATCTTTCATTTCCCGCTCTGTCTCTCTCTCACTCTCTTTCCTTTCCCGCTCTGTCTCTCTCTCTCTTTCCTTTCCCGCTCTGTCTGTCTCTCTTTCCTTTCTCGCTCTGTCTGTCTCTCTCTTTCCTTTCTCGCTCTGTCTCTCTCTCTCCTTCATTTCCCGCTCTGTCTCTCTCTCTCTCTCTTTCCTTTCCCGCACTGTCTGTCTCTCTCTCTTTCCTTTCCTGCTCTGTCTCTCTCTATTTCCTTTCCTGCTCTGTCTCCCTCTTTCCTTTCCCGCTCTGTCTCACTCTCTTTCCTTTCCTGCTCTGTCTTTCTCTCTTTCCTTTCCCGCTCTGTCTCTCTCTCTTTCCTTTCCTGCTCTGTCTCTCTCTCTTTCCTTTCCCGCTCTGTCTCTCTCTCTTTCCTTTCCCGCTCTGTCTCTCTCTCTTTCTTTCCAGCTCTGTCCCTCTCTCTCTTTCCTTTCCTGCTCTGTCTCTCTCTCTTTCCTTTCCTGCTCTGTCTCTCTCTCTTTCCTTTCCTGCTTTGTCTCTCTCTCTATTTCCTTTCCTGCTCTGTCTCTCTCTCTCTATTACCTTATCTGCACTGTCTCTCTCTTTCCTTTCCCGCTCTGTCTCTCTCTCTCTTTTCTTTCCCGCTCTGACTCTCTCTCTCTTTTCTTTCCCGCTCTGTCTCTCTCTCTTTCCTTTCCCGCTCTGTCTCTCTCTCTCTCTTTCCTTTCCCGCTCTTTCTCACTCTCTCTTTCCTTTCCCGCTCTGTCTCACTCTCTCTTTCCTTTCCCGCTCTGTCTCTCTCTCTCTTTCCTTTCCCGCTCTTTCTGTCTCTCTCTCTTTCCTTTCCCACTCTGTCTCTCTCTTTTTCCTTTCCCTTTCTGTCTCTCTCTCTTTCCTTTGCCGCTCTGTCTTTCTCGCATTCCTTTCCCGCTCTCTCTTTCTCTATCTTTCCTTTCCTGCTCTGTCTCTCTCTCTCTTTCCTTTCCCGCTCTGTCTCTCTCTATTTCCTTTCCCGCTCTGTCTCTCTCTTTCCTTTCCCGCTCTGTGTCTCTCTCTTTCCTTTCCCGCTCTGTCTCTGTCTCTCTCTTTCCTTTCCTGCTCTGTCTCTTTCTCTCTCTTTCCTTTCCCACTCTGTCTCCATCTCTTCCCTTTCCCGCTCTTTCTCTCACTCTTTCCTTTCCCGCTCTGTCTCTCTCTCTTTCCTTTCCCGCTCTGTCTTTCTCACTTTCTCTCTCTTTCCTTTCCCACTCTGTCTCTCTCTCTTTCCTTACCCGCTCTGTCTCTCTCTCTCTTTCCTTTCCTGCTCTGTCTCTCTCTCTTTCCTTTCTCGCTCTGTCTCTCTCTCTTTCCTTTCTCTCTCTGTCTCTCTCTCTCTTTCCTTCCTCGCTCTGTCTCTATCTCTCTTTCCTTTCCCACTCTGTCTGTGCCTCTCTCTTTCCTTTCCCGCTCTGTCTCTCTCTCTTTACTTTACCGCTCTGTCTCTCTCTCTTTCCTTTCCCGCTCTGTCTCTCTCTCTTTCCTTTCCCGCTCTGTCTCTCTCTTTCCTTTCCCGCTCTGTGTCTCTCTCTTTCCTTTCCCGCTCTGTCTCTGTCTCTCTCTTTCCTTTCCTGCTCTGTCTCTTTCTCTCTCTTTCCTTTCCCACTCTGTCTCCATCTCTTCCCTTTCCCGCTCTTTCTCTCACTCTTTCCTTTCCCGCTCTGTCTCTCTCTCTTTCCTTTCCCGCTCTGTCTTTCTCACTTTCTCTCTCTTTCCTTTCCCACTCTGTCTCTCTCTCTTTCCTTACCCGCTCTGTCTCTCTCTCTCTTTCCTTTCCTGCTCTGTCTCTCTCTCTTTCCTTTCTCGCTCTGTCTCTCTCTCTTTCCTTTCTCTCTCTGTCTTTCTCTCTCTTTCCTTCCTCGCTCTGTCTCTATCTCTCTTTCCTTTCCCACTCTGTCTGTGCCTCTCTCTTTCCTTTCCCGCTCTGTCTCTCTCTCTTTACTTTACCGCTCTGTCTCTCTCTCTTTCCTTTCCCGCTCTGTCTGTCTCTCTCTCTTACCTTTCCCGCTCTGTCTCTCTCTCTTTCCTTTCCCAATCTGTCTCTCTCTCTTTCCTTTCCTGCTCTGTCTTTCTCTCTTTGCTTTCCTGCTCTGTCTCTCTCTCTCTTTCCTTTCCTGCTCTCTCTCTCTTTCTCCATTGCCCTTCCTGCTCTGTCTCTCTCTCTATTTCCTTTCCTGATCTGTCTCTCTCTCTTTCATTTCCCGCTCTGTCTCTCTCTCTCTCTCTTTCCTTTCCCGCTCTGTCTCTCTCTCTCTTTCCTTTCCCGCTCTGTCTCTCTCTCTTTCCTATCTCTCTCTGTCTGTCTCTCTCTTTCCTTTCTCGCTCTGTCTCTCTCTCTCTTTCATTTCCCGCTCTGTCTCTCTCTCTCTCTCTTTCCTTTCCCGCACTGTCTGTCTCTCTCTCTTTCCTTTCCTGCTCTGTCTCTCTCTCTTTCCTTTCCCGCTCTGTCTCTCTCTTTCCTTTCCTGCTCTGTCTCTCTCTCTTTCCTTTCCTGCTCTGTTTATCTCTCTTTCCTTTCCCGCTCTGTTTCTCTCTTTCCTTTCCCGCTCTTTCTCTCTTTCCTTTCGCGCTCTCTCTCTTTCATTTCTCATTCTGTCTCTTTCTCTCTCTTTCCTTTCCCGCTCTGTCTCTCTCTCTTTCCTTACCCGCTCTAGCTTTCCCTCTCTTTCCTTTCGCACTCTTTCTCTCTCTCTTCCTTTCCCGTTCTGTCTTTCTCTCTTTTCTTTCCCGCTCTGTCTCTCTCTCTTCCTGTCCCGCTCTGTCTTTCTCTCTTTTCTTTCCCGCTCTGTCTCTGCCTTTCCTTTCCCGCTCTGTCTCTCCCTCTTTCCTTTCACGCTCTGTCTTTCCCTCTCTTTCCATTCCCGCTCTGGCTCTCTCTCTACTTACTTGCTCGCTCTGTCTCTCTCTCTCTTTCCTTTCCCACTTTGTCTCTCTCTCTTTCCTTACCCGCTCTATCTTTCTCTCTCTTTCCTTTCGCGCTCTCTCTCGCTCTTTCATTTCCCGCTCTGTCTTTCTCTCTCTTTCCTTTCCAGCAATGTCTCTCTCTCTTTCCTTTCCAGCTCTATCTCTCTGCCTTATCCTGCTTTGTCTCCATCTCTCTCCTTTCCTGCTCTGTCTCTTTCTCCCTCATTTTGCACTCTCTCTCTCTTTACCACTGTCTCTCTCTCTCTCTGCTGCTCTCTCTCTGCTTTCCTGCTCTGTATTTCTCTCTCTCTCTCCTTTACTGCTCTGTTTCTCACTCCTTCCCACTTTAACGCTATGTTTTCCCACTCTGATTCTCTCTGTTTTCCGAATCTGATTCTCTCTTCCCACTCTTTCTCTCTCTCTCCCTCTCCTTGCGCACTCTGTGTGTCTATCTTTCCATTCAAGGTGACAAGTGGGGAGAAAGTGGGAGTATGAGGTTGAGGTAGATCAGCTGTGGTCATAGTGAATAGCACAGCAGGCTCAAGGGGCCGAATGGCCTACCACTGCCTCTATTTCCTAAGTTCCTTAACACTCCCTTTCACTCCATTCCCACACTCTCTCTTTCCTTTCCCATTCTGTCTGTCCCTCCCTCCTTTCCCACTCTGTGTCTCTCCTTTCTTGCTCTGTCTGTCTCTCTTTCCTTTCCTGCTCTGTCTCTCTCTCTTTGCTGCTCTGTCTCACTCTCTTTCCTTTCCCACTCTGTCTCTCTTTCCTTTCCTGCTCTGTCTCTCTCTCTCTTTCCTTTCCCACTCCATGTCAGTCTTTCCTTTCCCACTGTGTCTCTCTTTCCTTTGCTGCTCTGTCTTCCTCTCTCTTTCATTTCCTGCTCTGTCTCTCTCTCTCTTTCCTTTCCCGCTCTGTCTCACTGTCTTTCCTTTCCCACTCTGTCTCACTTTCCTTTCCCGCTGTCTCAGTCTTTCCTTTCCCACTGTGTGTCTCTCTCTTTCCGGCTCTGTCTCTCTCTCTCTATCCTTTCCCACTGTGTCTCTCTTTCCTTTCCCACTCTGTCTCTCTTTCCTTTCCCTCTCTGTCTGTCTCTTTCCTTTCCTGCTCTGTCTCTCTCTTTCCTTTCCTGCTCTGTCTCTCTCTTTCCTTTCCTGATCTGTCTCTCTATTTCCTTTCCTGCTCTGTCTCTCTCTTTCCTTCCCTGCTCTGCCTCTCTTTCTTTCCCGCTCTGTCGCTCTCTCTTTCCTTTCATGCTCTGTCTCTCTCTCTCTATTTCCTTTCCTGCTCTGTCTCCCTCCCTCTTTCATTTCCCGCTCTGTCTCTCTCTCTCTCTTTCCTTTCCCGCTCTGTCTCACTCTCTCTTTCCTTTCCCGCTCTGTCTCTCTCTCTTTCCTTTCTCGCTCTGTCTCTCTCTCTCTTTCCTTTCTCGCTCTGTCTCTCTCTCTCTCTTTCCTTTCTCGCTCTGTCTCTCTCTCTTTCCTTTCCCGCTCTGTCTGTCTCTCTCTCTTACGTTTCCCGCTCTGTCTCTCTCTCTTTCCTTTCCCGCTCTGTCTCTCTCTCTTTCCTTTCCCGCTCTGTCTCTAACTCTTTCCTTTCCCGCTCTGTCTTTCTCTCTTTCCTTTCCTGCTCTGTCTCTCCTTCCTTTCCCGCTCTGTCTCTCTCTCTTTCCTTTCCCACTGTGTCTCTCTCTCTTTGCTGCTCTGTCGCTTTCTCTCTCTTTCCTTTCCCGCTCTGTCTCTCTCTCTCTCTTTCCTTTCCTGCTCTGTCTCTCTCTCTCCCTTTCCTTTCCCGCTCTGTCTGTTTCTCTCTTTCCTTTCCCGCTTTGTCTCTCTCCCTTTCCTTTCCCACTCTGTCTTTCTCTCTCTTTCCTTTCGTGCTCTCTCTCGCTCTTTTATTTCTCATTCTGTCTCTCTCTCTCTTTCCTTTCCCGCTGTGTCTCTCTCTCTTTCCTTTCGCGCTCTCTCTCACTCTTTCATTTCTCATTCTGTCTCTCTCTCTCTCTTTCCTTTCCCGCTCTGTTTCTCTCTTTCCTTTCCCGCTCTTTCCCTCTTTCCTTTCGCGCTCTCTCTCTTTCATTTCTCATTCTGTCTCTCTCTCTCTCTGTCCTTTCCCGCTCTGTCTCTCTCTCTTTCCTTTCCAGCTCTGTCTCTCTCTTTCCTTTCCAGCTCTCTGTCTGTCTGCCTTATCCTGCTTTGTCTCCATCTCTCTCCTTTTCTGCTCTGTCTCTTTCTCCCTCCTTTTGCACTCTCTCTGTCCTTACCACTGTCTCTCTCTCTGCTGCTCTCTCTTTGCTTTCCTGCTCTGTCTTTCTCTCTCTCTCTCCTTTTCTGTTCTGTTTCTCGCTCCTTCTCACTCTAACTCTCTCTTTTCCCACTCTGATTCTCTCTCTTTTCCGACTCTGATTCTCTCTTCCCACTCTTCCTCTCTCTCTCCCTCTCCTTGCACACTCTGTGTGTCTATCTTTCTATTCAAGGTGACAAGTGGGGAGAGAGTGGGAGTATGTGGTTGAGATAGATCAGCCGTGGTCATAGTGAATGGCAGAGCAGGCTCAAGGGGCCGAATGGCCTACCCCTGCCTCTATTTCCTAAGTTCCTTCCCACTCCCTCTCTCTCCATTCCCAAGCTCTCTCTATCCTTTTCCACTCTGTCTGTCCCTCTCTCCTTTCCCACTCTGTGTCTCTTTCCTTTCCTGCTTTGTCTCTCTCTCTTTACTGCTCTGGCTCTCTGGCTCTCTCTTTCCTTTCCTGCTCTGTCTGGCTCTCTTTCCTTTCCTGCTCTGTCTCTCTCTTTCCTGCTCTGTCTCTGTCTCTCTTTCCTTTCCCACGGTGTCGCTCTTTCCTTTCCCACTGTGTCTCTCTTTCCTTTCCTGCCCTGTCTCTGTCTCTCTTTCCTTTCCTGCTCTGTCTCTCTCTTTCCTTCCCCGCTCTGTCTCACTGTCTTTGCTTTCCCGCTCTCTCACTTTCCTTTCCCGCTGTCTCAGTCTTTCCTTTCCAACTGTGTCTCTTTCCTTTCCTGCTCTGTCGCACTCTCTTTCCTTTCCTGCTCTGTCTCTCTCTCTTTCCTTTCCTGCTCTCTCTCTCTTTCCTGCTGTCTCTGTCTCTCTTTCCTTTCCCACTCCGTGTCAGTATTTCCTTTCCCACTGTGTCTCTCTTTTTTTCCTGCTCTGTCTCTCTCTCTTTCCTTTCCTGCTCTGTCTCTCTCTCTTTACTTTCCCGCCCTGTCTCTCTCTTTCCTTTCCCACTCTGTCTCTCTCTCTTTACTTTCGCGTTCTGTCGTTCCCTCTCTTTCCTTTCGCGCGTTCTCATTCATTTCTCATTCTGTCTCTTTCTCTCTATTTCCTTTCCTGCTGTCTCTCTCTCTTTCATTTCCCGATCTGTCTCTCTATTTCCTTTCCCGCTCTGTCTCTCTCTTTCCTTTCTCGCTCTGTCTCTCACTCTTTCCTTTCTCGCTCTGTCTCTCTTTCTCTTTCCTTTCTCGCTCTGTCTCTCTCTCTCTTTCCTTTCCCACTCTGTCTGTGTCTCTCTCTTTCCTTTCCCGCTCTGTCTCTCTCTCTTTTTTTTCCTGCTCTGTCTCTCTCTCTTTCCTTTCCCGCTCTGTCTCTCTCTCTTTCCTTTCACGCTCTGTCTTTCTCTCTTTCCTTCCTTCTGTGTCTCTCTCTCTCTTTCCTTTCCTGCTCTGTCTCTCTCTCTCCCTTTCCTTTCCCGCTCTGTCTGTTTCTCTCTTTCCTTTCCCGCTTTGTCTCTCTCCCTTTCCTTTCTTGCCCTGTCTCTCTCTCTTTCCTTTCCCACTATGTCTGTCTCTCTCTCTCTTTCCTTTCCTGCTCTGACTGTCTTTCTCTCTTTCCTTTCCTGCTCTGTCTCTCCTTCCTTTCCCGCTCTGTCTCTCTCTCTTTCCTTTCCCACTGTGTCTCTCTCTTCTTTCCTGCTCTGTCGCTCTCTCTCTCTTTCCTTTCCCGCTCTGTCTCTCTCTCTCTCTTTCCTTTCCTGCTCTGTCTCTCTCTCTCCCTTTCCTTTCCCGCTCTGTCTGTTTCTCTCTTTCCTTTCCTGCTTTGTCTCTCTCCCTTTCCTTTCCACTCTGTCTTTCTCTCTCTTTCCTTTCGTGCTCTCTCTCGCTCTTTTATTTCTCATTCTGTCTCTCTCTCTATTTCCTTTCCCGCTGTGTCTCTCACTCTTTCCATTCGGGCTCTCTATCACTCTTTCATTTTTCATTCTGTCTCTCTCTCTCTCTCTTTCCTTTCCCGCTCTGTTTCTCTCTTTCCTTTCCCGCTCTTTCTCTCTTTCCTTTCGCGCTCTCTCTCTTTCATTTCTCATTCTGTCTCTCTCTCTCTTTCTTTCCTTTCCAGCTCTGTCTCTCTCTCTTTCCTTTCCAGCTCTCTCTCTGTCTGCCTTATCCTGCTTTGTCTCCATCTCTCTCCTTTTCTGCTCTGTCTCTTTCTCCCTCCTTTTGCACTCTCTCTGTCTTTACCACTGTCTCTCTCTCTGCTGCTCTCTCTTTGCTTTCCTGCTCTGTCTTTCTCTCTCTCTCTCCTTTTCTGTTCTGTTTCTCGCTCCTTCTCACTCTAACTCTCTCTTTTCCCACTCTGATTCTCTCTCTTTTCCGACTCTGATTCTCTCTTCCCACTCTTCCTCTCTCTCTCCCTCTCCTTGCACACTCTGTGTGTCTATCTTTCTATTCAAGGTGACAAGTGGGGAGAGAGTGGGAGTATGAGGTTGAGGTAGATCAGCCGTGGTCATAGTGAATGGCAGAGCAGGCTCAAGGGGCCGAATGGCCTACCCCTGCCTCTATTTCCTAAGTTCCTTCCCACTCCCTCTCTCTCCATTCCCAAGCTCTCTCTTTCCTTTTCCACTCTGTCTTTCCCTCTCTCCTTTCCCACTCTGTGTCTCTTTCCTTTCCTGCTTTGTCTCTCTCTCTTTACTGCTCTGTCTCTCTCGCTCTCTCTTTCCTTTCCTGCTCTGTCCTGCTCTCTTTCCTTTCCTGCTCTGTCTCTCTCTTTCCTGCTCTGTCTCTGTCTCTCTTTCCTTTCCCACGGTGTCGCTCTTTCCTTTCCCACTGTGTCTCTCTTTCCTTTCCTGCTCTGTCTCTGTCTCTCTTTCCTTTCCTGCTCTGTCTCTCTCTTTCCTTCCCCGCTCTGTCTCACTGTCTTTCCTTTCCCGCTCTCTCACTTTCCTTTCCCGCTGTCTCAGTCTTTCCTTTCCCACTGTGTCTCTTTCCTTTCCTGCTCTGTCTCACTCTCTTTCCTTTCCTGCTCTCTCTCTCTTTCCTGCTGTCTCTGTCTCTCTTTCCTTTCCCAATCCGTGTCAGTATTTCCTTTCCCACTGTGTCTCTCTTTCCTTTCCTGCTCTGTCTCTCTCTCTTTCCTTTCCTGCTCTGTCTCTCTCTCTTTACTTTCCCGCCCTGTCTCTCTCTTTCCTTTCCCACTCTGTCTCTCTCTCTTTCCTTTCGCGTTCTGTCTTTCCCTCTCTTTCCTTTCGCGCGTTCTCTTTCATTTCTCATTCTGTCTCTTTCTCTCTATTTCCTTTCCTGCTGTCTCTCTCTCTTTCATTTCCCGATCTGTCTCTCTATTTCCTTTCCCGCTCTGTCTCTCTCTTTCCTTTCTCGCTCTGTCTCTCTCTCTTTCCTTTCTCGCTCTGTCTCTCTTTCTCTTTGCTTTCTCGCTCTGTCTCTCTCTCTCTTTCCTTTCCCACTCTGTCTGTGTCTCTCTCTTTCCTTTCCCGCTCCGTCTCTCTCTCTCTTTCCTTTCCTGCTCTGTCTCTCTCTCTCCCTTTCCTTTCCCGCTCTGTCTGTTTCTCTCTTTCCTTTCCCGCTTTGTCTCTCTCCCTTTCCTTTCCCACTCTGTCTTTCTCTCTCTTTCCTTTTGTGCTCTCTCTCGCTCTTTTATTTCTCATTCTGTCTCTCTCTCTCTTTCCTTTCCCGCTGTGTCTCTCTCTCTTTCCTTTCGCGCTCTCTCTCACTCTTTCATTTCTCATTCTGTCTCTCTCTCTCTCTTTCCTTTCCCGCTCTGTTTCTCTCTTTCCTTTCCCGCTCTTTCTCTCTTTCCTTTCGCGCTCTCTCTCTTTCATTTCTCATTCTGTCTCTCTCTCTCTCTGTCCTTTCCCGCTCTGTCTCTCTCTCTTTCCTTTCCAGCTCTGTCTCTCTCTCTTTCCTTTCCAGCTCTCTCTCTGTCTGCCTTATCCTGCTTTGTCTCCATCTCTCTCCTTTTCTGCTCTGTCTCTTTCTCCCTCCTTTTGCACTCTCTCTGTCCTTACCACTGTCTCTCTCTCTGCTGCTCTCTCTTTGCTTTCCTGCTCTGTCTTTCGCTCTCTCTCTCCTTTTCTGTTCTGTTTCTCGCTCCTTCTCACTCTAACTCTCTCTTTTCCCACTCTGATTCTCTCTCTTTTCCGACTCTGATTCTCTCTTCCCACTCTTCCTCTCTCTCTCCCTCTCCTTGCACACTCTGTGTGTCTATCTTTCTATTCAAGGTGACATGTGTGGAGAGAGTGGGAGTATGAGGTTGAGGTAGATCAGCCGTGGTCATAGTGAATGGCAGAGCAGGCTCAAGGGGCCGAATGGCCTACCCCTGCCTCTATTTCCTAAGTTCCTTCCCACTCCCTCTCTCTCCATTCCCAAGCTCTCTCTATCCTTTTCCACTCTGTCTGTCCCTCTCTCCTTTCCCACTCTGTGTCTCTTTCCTTTCCTGCTTTGTCTCTCTCTCTTTACTGCACTGTCTCTCTCGCTCTCTCTTTCCTTTCCTGCTCTGTCTGGCTCTCTTTCCTTTCCTGCTCTGTCTCTCTCTGTCCTGCTCTGTCTCTGTCTCTCTTTCCTTTCCCACGGTGTCGCTCTTTCCTTTCCCACTGTGTCTCTCTTTCCTTTCCTGCTCTGTCTCTGCCTCTCTATCCTTTCCTGCTCTGTCTCTCTCTTTTCTTCCCCGCTCTGTCGCACTGTCTTTCCTTTCCCGCTCTCTCACTTTCCTTTCCCGCTGTCTCAGTCTTTCCTTTCCCACTGTGTCTCTTTCCTTTCCTGCTCTGTCTCACTCTCTTTCCTTTCCTGCTCTGTCTCTCTCTCTTTCCTTTCCTGCTCTCTCTCTCTTTCCTGCTGTCTCTGTCTCTCTTTCCTTTCCCACACCGTGTCAGTATTTCCTTTCCCACTGTGTCTCTCTTTCCTTTCCTGCTCTGTCTCTCTCTCTTTCCTTTCCTGCTCTGTCTCTCTCTCTTTATTTTCCCGCCCTGTCTCTCTCTTTACTTTCCCACTCTGTCTCTCTCTCTTTCCTTTCGCGTTCTGTCTTTCCCTCTCTTTCCTTTCGCGCGCTCTCTTTCATTTCTCATTCTGTCTCTTTCTCTCTATTTCCTTTCCTGCTGTCTCTCTCTCTTTCATTTCCTGCTCTGTCTCTCTATTTCCTTTCCCGCTCTGTCTCTCTCTTTCCTTTCTCGCTCTGTCTCTCTCTCTTTCCTTTCTCGCTCTGTCTCTCTTTCTCTTTCCTTTCTCGCTCTGTCTCTCTCTCTCTTTCCTTTCCCACTCTGTCTGTGTCTCTCTGTTTCCTTTCCCACTCTGTCTCTCTCTCTTTCCTTTCCTGCTCTGTCTCTCTCTCTTTCCTTTCCCGCTCTGTCTCTCTCTCTTTCCTTTCCCACTCTGTCTTTCTCTCTTTCATTCCTTCTGTGTCTCTCTCTCTCTTTCCTTTCCTGCTCTGTCTGTCTCTCTCTCTTTCCTTGCCTGCTCTGTCTCTCCTTCCTTTCCCGCTCTGTCTCTCTCTCTCTCTTTCCTTTCCCGCTCTGTCTCTCTCTCTCCCTTTCCTTTCCCGCTCTGTCTGTTTCTCTCTTTCCTTTCCTGCTTTGTCTCTCTCCATTTCCTTTCTTGCTCTGTCTCTCTCTCTTTCCTTTCCCACTATGTCTGTCTCTCTCTCTCTTTCCTTTCCCATTCTGTCTGTCCATCTCTCTTTCCTTTCCCGCTTTGTCTCTCTCTCTCTTTCCTTTCCTGCTCTGTCGGTCTCTCTCTCTCTTTCCTTCCCTGCTCCGTCTCTCTCTCTTTCCTTTCCTGCTCTGTCTCTCTCTCTTTCCATTCCTGCTCTGTCTGTCTCTCTTTCCTTTCCTGCTCTGTCTGTCTCTTTCCTTTCCTGCTCTGTCTCTCTGTCTCTTTCCTTTCCTTCTCTGTCGGTCTCTCTCTCTCTTTCCTTTCCTGCTCTGCCTCTCTCTCTTTCCTTTCCTGCTCTGTCTCTCTCTCTCTCTTTCCTTTCCTGCTCTGTCTTTCTCTCCTTACTTTCCCACTCTGTCTCTATCACTTTCCTTTCGCGTTCTGTCTTTCTCTCTCTTTCTTTTCCTGCCCTGTCTCTCTCTTTCCTTTCCCACTCTGTCTCTCTCTCTTTCCTTTCCCGCTCTGTCTCTCTCTCTTTCCTTTCACGTTCTGTCTTTCTCTCTCTTTCCGTTCGCACGCTCACTTTCATTTCTCATTCTTTCTCTCTCTCTCTATCCTTTCCTGCTCTCTCTCTCTCTCTATTTCCTTTCCTGCTCTGTCTCTCTCTCCTTCATTTCCTGCTCTGTCTCTATTTCTCGCTTTCCTTTCCCGCTCTGTCTCTCTCTCTCTTTCCTTTCCTGCTCTGTCTCTCTCTCTTTCCTTCCTCGCTATGTCTCTTTCCCTCTTTCCTTTCTCGCTCTGTCTCTCTCTCTTTCCTTTCCCGCTCTGTCTGTCTCTCTCTCTTTACTTTCCCGCTCTGTCTCTCTCTCTTTCCTTTCCCACTCTGTCTCTCTCTCTTTCCTTTCCTGCTCTGTTTTTCTCTCTTTCCTTTCCTGCTCTGTCTCTCTCTTTCTTTCCTTTCCTGCTCTCTCTCTCTTTCTCTATTTCCCTTCCTGCTCTGTCTCTCTCTCTATTTCCCTTCCTGCTCTGTCTCTCTCTCTCTATTTCCTTTCCTGCTCTGTGTCTCTCTCTTTCATTTCCCGCTCTGTCTCTCTCTCTCTCTCTTTCCTTTCCCGCTCTGTCTCTCTCTCTCTTTCCTTTCCCGCTCTGTCTGTCTCTCTTTCCTTTCTCGCTCTGTCTGTCTCTCTCTTTCCTTTCTCGCTCTGTCTCTCTCTCTCTTTCATTTCCCGCTCTGTCTCTCTCTCTCTCTCTTTCCTTTCCTGCTCTGTCTCTCTCTCTCTCTTTCCTTTCCTGCTCTGTCTTTCTCTCCTTACTTTCCCACTCTGTCTCTATCACTTCCCTTTCGCGTTCTGTCTTTCTCTCTCTTTCTTTTCCTGCCCTGTCTCTCTCTTTCCTTTCCCACTCTGTCTCTCTCTCTTTCTTTTCCCGCTCTGTCTCTCTCTCTTTCCTTTCACGTTCTGTCTTTCTCTCTCTTTCCGTTCGCGCGCTCACTTTCATTTCTCATTCTTTCTCTCTCTCTCTTTCCTTTCCTGCTCTCTCTCTCTCTATTTCCTTTCCTGCTGTGTCTCTCTCTCCTTCATTTCCCGCTCTGTCTCTATTTCTCGCTTTCCTTTCCCGCTCTGTCTCTCTCTCTCTTTCCTTTACTGCTCTGTCTCTCTCTCTTTCCTTCCTCACTCTGTCTCTTTCCCTCTTTCCTTTCACGCTCTGTCTCTCTCTCTTTCCTTTCCCGCTCTGTCTTTCTCTCTCTCTTTCCTTTCCCGCTCTGTCTCTCTCTCTTTCCTTTCCCACTCTGTCTCTCTCTCTTTCCTTTCCTGCTCTGTCTTTCACTCTTTCCTTTCCTGCTCTGTCTCTCTCTTTCCTTCCTTTCCTGCTCTCTCTCTCTTTCTCTATTTCCCTTCCTGCTCTGTCTCTCTCTCTATTTCCTTTCCTGCTCTGTCTCTCTGTCTTTCATTTCCCGCTCTGTCTCTCTCTCACTCTCTTTCCTTTCCCGCTCTGTCTCTCTCTCTCTTTCCTTTCCCGCTCTGTCTGTCTCTCTTTCCTTTCTCGCTCTGTCTGTCTCTCTCTTTCCTTTCTCGCTCTGTCTCTCTCTCTCCTTCATTTCCCGCTCTGTCTCTCTCTCTCTCTCTTTCCTTTCCTGCTCTGTCTCTCTCTCTTTCCTTCCTCGCTATGTCTCTTTCCCTCTTTCCTTTCTCGCTCTGTCTCTCTCTCTTTCCTTTCCCGCTCTGTCTGTCTCTCTCTCTTTACTTTCCCGCTCTGTCTCTCTCTCTTTCCTTTCCCACTCTGTCTCTCTCTCTTTCCTTTCCTGCTCTGTTTTTCTCTCTTTCCTTTCCTGCTCTGTCTCTCTCTTTCTTTCCTTTCCTGCTCTCTCTCTCTTTCTCTATTTCCCTTCCTGCTCTGTCTCTCTCTCTATTTCCCTTCCTGCTCTGTCTCTCTCTCTCTATTTCCTTTCCTGCTCTGTGTCTCTCTCTTTCATTTCCCGCTCTGTCTCTCTCTCTCTCTCTTTCCTTTCCCGCTCTGTCTCTCTCTCTCTTTCCTTTCCCGCTCTGTCTGTCTCTCTTTCCTTTCTCGCTCTGTCTGTCTCTCTCTTTCCTTTCTCGCTCTGTCTCTCTCTCTCTTTCATTTCCCGCTCTGTCTCTCTCTCTCTCTCTTTCCTTTCCTGCTCTGTCTCTCTCTCTCTCTTTCCTTTCCTGCTCTGTCTTTCTCTCCTTACTTTCCCACTCTGTCTCTATCACTTCCCTTTCGCGTTCTGTCTTTCTCTCTCTTTCTTTTCCTGCCCTGTCTCTCTCTTTCCTTTCCCACTCTGTCTCTCTCTCTTTCTTTTCCCGCTCTGTCTCTCTCTCTTTCCTTTCACGTTCTGTCTTTCTCTCTCTTTCCGTTCGCGCGCTCACTTTCATTTCTCATTCTTTCTCTCTCTCTCTTTCCTTTCCTGCTCTCTCTCTCTCTATTTCCTTTCCTGCTGTGTCTCTCTCTCCTTCATTTCCCGCTCTGTCTCTATTTCTCGCTTTCCTTTCCCGCTCTGTCTCTCTCTCTCTTTCCTTTACTGCTCTGTCTCTCTCTCTTTCCTTCCTCACTCTGTCTCTTTCCCTCTTTCCTTTCACGCTCTGTCTCTCTCTCTTTCCTTTCCCGCTCTGTCTTTCTCTCTCTCTTTCCTTTCCCGCTCTGTCTCTCTCTCTTTCCTTTCCCACTCTGTCTCTCTCTCTTTCCTTTCCTGCTCTGTCTTTCACTCTTTCCTTTCCTGCTCTGTCTCTCTCTTTCCTTCCTTTCCTGCTCTCTCTCTCTTTCTCTATTTCCCTTCCTGCTCTGTCTCTCTCTCTATTTCCTTTCCTGCTCTGTCTCTCTGTCTTTCATTTCCCGCTCTGTCTCTCTCTCACTCTCTTTCCTTTCCCGCTCTGTCTCTCTCTCTCTTTCCTTTCCCGCTCTGTCTGTCTCTCTTTCCTTTCTCGCTCTGTCTGTCTCTCTCTTTCCTTTCTCGCTCTGTCTCTCTCTCTCCTTCATTTCCCGCTCTGTCTCTCTCTCTCTCTCTTTCCTTTCCCGCACTGTCTGTCTCTCTCTCTTTCCTTTCCTGCTCTGTCTCTCTCTATTTCCTTTCCTGCTCTGTCTCCCTCTTTCCTTTCCCGCTCTGTCTCTCTCCCTTTCCTTTCCTGCTCTGTCTATCTCTCTTTCCTTTCCCGCTCTGTCTCTCTCTCTTTCCTTTCCCGCTCTGTCTCTCTCTCTTTCCTTTCCCGCTCTGTCTCTCTCTCTTTCCTTTCCCGCTCTGTCTCTCTCTCTTTCTTTCCAGCTCTGTCCCTCTCTCTCTTTCCTTTCCTGCTCTGTCTCTCTCTCCTTCCTTTCCTGCTCTGTCTCTCTCTCTTTCCTTTCCTGCTTTGTCTCTCTCTCTATTTCCTTTCCTGCTCTGTCTCTCTCTCTCTATTACCTTATCTGCACTGTCTCTCTCTTTCCTTTCCCGCTCTGTCTCTCTCTCTCTTTTCTTTCCCGCTCTGACTCTCTCTCTCTTTTCTTTCCCGCTCTGTCTCTCTCTCTTTCCTTTCCCGCTCTGTCTCTCTCTCTCTCTTTCCTTTCCCGCTCTTTCTCACTCTCTCTTTCCTTTCCCGCTCTGTCTCACTCTCTCTTTCCTTTCCCGCTCTGTCTCTCTCTCTCTTTCCTTTCCCGCTCTTTCTGTCTCTCTCTCTTTCCTTTCCCACTCTGTCTCTCTCTTTTTCCTTTCCCTTTCTGTCTCTCTCTCTTTCCTTTGCCGCTCTGTCTTTCTCTCATTCCTTTCCCGCTCTCTCTTTCTCTCTCTTTCCTTTCCTGCTCTGTCTCTCTCTCTCTTTCCTTTCCCGCTCTGTCTCTCTCTATTTCCTTTCCCGCTCTGTCTCTCTCTTTCCTTTCCCGCTCTGTGTCTCTCTCTTTCCTTTCCCGCTCTGTCTCTCTCTCTCTCTTTCCTTTCCTGCTCTGTCTCTTTCTCTCTCTTTCCTTTCCCACTCTGTCTCCATCTCTTCCCTTTCCCGCTCTTTCTCTCACTCTTTCCTTTCCCGCTCTGTCTCTCTCTCTTTCCTTTCCCGCTCTGTCTTTCTCACTTTCTCTCTCTTTCCTTTCCCACTCTGTCTCTCTCTCTTTCCTTACCCGCTCTGCCTCTCTCTCTCTTTCCTTTCCTGCTCTGTCTCTCTCTCTTTCCTTTCTCGCTCTGTCTCTCTCTCTTTCCTTTCTCTCTCTGTCTCTCTCTCTCTTTCCTTCCTCGCTCTGTCTCTATCTCTCTTTCCTTTCCCACTCTGTCTGTGCCTCTCTCTTTCCTTTCCCGCTCTGTCTCTCTCTCTTTACTTTACCGCTCTGTCTCTCTCTCTTTCCTTTCCCGCTCTGTCTCTCTCTCTTTCCTTTCCCAATCTGTCTCTCTCTCTTTCCTTTCCTGCTCTGTCTTTCTCTCTTTGCTTTCCTGCTCTGTCTCTCTCTCTCTTTCCTTTCCTGCTCTCTCTCTCTTTCTCTATTGCCCTTCCTGCTCTGTCTCTCTCTCTATTTCCTTTCCTGCTCTGTCTCTCTCTCTTTCATTTCCCGCTCTGTCTCTCTCTCTCTCTTTCCTTTCCCGCTCTGTCTCTCTCTCTCTTTCCTTTCCCGCTCTGTCTCTCTCTCTTTCCTATCTCTCTCTGTCTGTCTCTCTCTTTCCTTTCTCGCTCTGTCTCTCTCTCTCTTTCATTTCCCGCTCTGTCTCTCTCTCTCTCTCTTTCCTTTCCCGCACTGTCTGTCTCTCTCTCTTTCCTTTCCTGCTCTGTCTCTCTCTCTTTCCTTTCCCGCTCTGTCTCTCTCTTTCCTTTCCTGCTCTGTCTCTCTCTCTTTCATTTCCTGCTCTGTCTCTCTATTTCCTTTCCCGCTCTGTCTCTCTCTTTCCTTTCTCGCTCTGTCTCTCTCTCTTTCCTTTCTCGCTCTGTCTCTCTTTCTCTTTCCTTTCTCGCTCTGTCTCTCTCTCTCTTTCCTTTCCCACTCTGTCTGTGTCTCTCTGTTTCCTTTCCCACTCTGTCTCTCTCTCTTTCCTTTCCTGCTCTGTCTCTCTCTCTTTCCTTTCCCGCTCTGTCTCTCTCTCTTTCCTTTCCCACTCTGTCTTTCTCTCTTTCATTCCTTCTGTGTCTCTCTCTCTCTTTCCTTTCCTGCTCTGTCTGTCTCTCTCTCTTTCCTTGCCTGCTCTGTCTCTCCTTCCTTTCCCGCTCTGTCTCTCTCTCTCTCTTTCCTTTCCCGCTCTGTCTCTCTCTCTCCCTTTCCTTTCCCGCTCTGTCTGTTTCTCTCTTTCCTTTCCTGCTTTGTCTCTCTCCATTTCCTTTCTTGCTCTGTCTCTCTCTCTTTCCTTTCCCACTATGTCTGTCTCTCTCTCTCTTTCCTTTCCCATTCTGTCTGTCCATCTCTCTTTCCTTTCCCGCTTTGTCTCTCTCTCTCTTTCCTTTCCTGCTCTGTCGGTCTCTCTCTCTCTTTCCTTTCCTGCTCTGTCTCTCTCTCTTTCCATTCCTGCTCTGTCTGTCTCTCTTTCCTTTCCTGCTCTGTCTGTCTCTTTCCTTTCCTGCTCTGTCTCTCTCTCTCTTTCCTTTCCTGCTCTGCCTCTCTCTCTTTCCTTTCCTGCTCTGTCTCTCTCTCTCTCTTTCCTTTCCTGCTCTGTCTTTCTCTCCTTACTTTCCCACTCTGTCTCTATCACTTTCCTTTCGCGTTCTGTCTTTCTCTCTCTTTCTTTTCCTGCCCTGTCTCTCTCTTTCCTTTCCCACTCTGTCTCTCTCTCTTTCCTTTCCCGCTCTGTCTCTCTCTCTTTCCTTTCACGTTCTGTCTTTCTCTCTCTTTCCGTTCGCACGCTCACTTTCATTTCTCATTCTTTCTCTCTCTCTCTATCCTTTCCTGCTCTCTCTCTCTCTCTATTTCCTTTCCTGCTCTGTCTCTCTCTCCTTCATTTCCCGCTCTGTCTCTATTTCTCGCTTTCCTTTCCCGCTCTGTCTCTCTCTCTCTTTCCTTTCCTGCTCTGTCTCTCTCTCTTTCCTTCCTCGCTATGTCTCTTTCCCTCTTTCCTTTCTCGCTCTGTCTCTCTCTCTTTCCTTTCCCGCTCTGTCTGTCTCTCTCTCTTTACTTTCCCGCTCTGTCTCTCTCTCTTTCCTTTCCCACTCTGTCTCTCTCTCTTTCCTTTCCTGCTCTGTTTTTCTCTCTTTCCTTTCCTGCTCTGTCTCTCTCTTTCTTTCCTTTCCTGCTCTCTCTCTCTTTCTCTATTTCCCTTCCTGCTCTGTCTCTCTCTCTATTTCCTTTCCTGCTCTGTCTCTCTCTCTTTCATTTCCCGCTCTGTCTCTCTCTCTCTCTCTTTCCTTTCCCGCTCTGTCTCTCTCTCTCTTTCCTTTCCCGCTCTGTCTGTCTCTCTTTCCTTTCTCGCTCTGTCTGTCTCTCTCTTTCCTTTCTCGCTCTGTCTCTCTCTCTCTTTCATTTCCCGCTCTGTCTCTCTCTCTCTCTCTTTCCTTTCCTGCTCTGTCTCTCTCTCTCTTTCCTTTCCTGCTCTGTCTTTCTCTCCTTACTTTCCCACTCTGTCTCTATCACTTCCCTTTCGCGTTCTGTCTTTCTCTCTCTTTCTTTTCCTGCCCTGTCTCTCTCTTTCCTTTCCCACTCTGTCTCTCTCTCTTTCTTTTCCCGCTCTGTCTCTCTCTCTTTCCTTTCACGTTCTGTCTTTCTCTCTCTTTCCGTTGGCGCGATCACTTTCATTTCTCATTCTTTCTCTCTCTCTCTTTCCTTTCCTGCTCTCTCTCTCTCTATTTCCTTTCCTGCTCGGTCTCTCTCTCCTTCATTTCCCGCTCTGTCTCTATTTCTCGCTTTCCTTTCCCGCTCTGTCTCTCTCTCTCTTTCCTTTACTGCTCTGTCTCTCTCTCTTTCCTTCCTCGCTCTGTCTCTTTCCTCTTTCCTTTCACGCTCTGTCTCTCTCTCTTCCCTTTCCCGCTCTGTCTGTCTCTCTCTCTTTCCTTTCCCGCTCTGTCTCTCTCTCTTTCCTTTCCCACTCTGTCTCACTCTCTTTCCTTTCCTGCTCTGTCTTTCACTCTTTCCTTTCCTGCTCTGTCTCTCTCTTTCCTTCCTTTCCTGCTCTCTCTCTCTTTCTCTATTTCCCTTCCTGCTCTGTCTCTCTCTCTATTTCCTTTCCTGCTCTGTCTCTCTATCTTTCATTTCCCTCTCTGTCTGTCTCTCACTCTTTCCTTTCCCGCTCTGTCTCTCTCTCTTTCCTTTCCTGCTCTGTCTCTCTCTCTTTCCTTTCCCGCTCTGTCTCTCTCTTTCCTTTCCCGCTCTGTCTCTCTCCCTTTCCTTTCCTGCTCTGTCTATCTCTCTTTCCTTTCCTGCTCTGTCTCTCTCTCTTTCCTTTCCCGATCTGTCTCTCTCTCTTTCCTTTCCCGCTCTGTCTCTCTCTCTTTCCTTTCCCGCTCTGTCTCTCTCTCTTTCTTTCCAGCTCTGTTCCTCTCTCTCTTTCCTTTCCTGCTCTGTCTCTCTCTCTTTCCTTTCCTGCTCTGTCTCTCTCTTTCCTTTCCTGCTTTGTCTCTCTCTCTATTTCCTTTCCTGCTCTGTCTCTCTCTCGCTATTACCTTATCTGCACTGTCTCTCTCTTTCCTTTCCCGCTCTGTCTCTCTCTCTCTTTTCTTTCCTGCTCTGACTCTCTCTCTCTTTTCTTTCCCGCTCTGTCTCTCTCTCTTTCCTTTCCCGCTCTGTCTCTCTCTCTCTCTTTCCTTTCCCGCTCTTTCTCACTCTCTCTTTCCTTTCCCGCTCTGTCTCACTCTCTCTTTCCTTTCCCGCTCTGTCTCTCTCTCTTTCCTTTCCCGCTCTTTCTGTCTCTCTCTCTTTCCTTTCCCACTCTGTCTCTCTCTTTTTCCTTTCCCTTTCTGTCTCTCTCTCTTTCCTTTGCCGCTCTGTCTTTCTCGCATTCCTTTCCCGCTCTCTCTTTCTCTATCTTTCCTTTCCTGCTCTGTCTCTCTCTCTCCTTTCCCGCTCTGTCTCTCTCTATTTCCTTTCCCTCTCTGTCTCTCTCTTTCCTTTCCCGCTCTGTGTCTCTCTCTTTCCTTTCCCGCTCTGTCTCTGTCTCTCTCTTTCCTTTCCTGCTCTGTTGGTCTCTCTCTCTCTTTCCTTCCCTGCTCCGTCTCTCTCTCTTTCCTTTCCTGCTCTGTCTCTCTCTCTTTCCATTCCTGCTCTGTCTGTCTCTCTTTCCTTTCCTGCTCTGTCTGTCTCTTTCCTTTCCTGCTCTGTCTCTCTCTCTCTTTCCTTTCCCTCTCTGTCGGTCTCTCTCTCTCTTTCCTTTCCTGCTCTGCCTCTCTCTCTTTCCTTTCCTGCTCTGTCTCTCTCTCTCTCTTTCCTTTCCTGCTCTGTCTTTCTCTCCTTACTTTCCCACTCTGTCTCTATCACTTTCCTTTCGCGTTCTGTCTTTCTCTCTCTTTCTTTTCCTGCCCTGTCTCTCTCTTTCCTTTCCCACTCTGTCTCTCTCTCTTTCCTTTCCCGCTCTGTCTCTCTCTCTTTCCTTTCACGTTCTGTCTTTCTCTCTCTTTCCGTTCGCACGCTCACTTTCATTTCTCATTCTTTCTCTCTCTCTCTATCCTTTCCTGCTCTCTCTCTCTCTCTATTTCCTTTCCTGCTCTGTCTCTCTCTCCTTCATTTCCCGCTCTGTCTCTCTTTCTCGCTTTCCTTTCCTGCTCTGTCTCTCTCTCTCTTTCCTTTCCCTCTCTGTCGGTCTCTCTCTCTCTTTCCTTTCCTGCTCTGCCTCTCTCTCTTTCCTTTCCTGCTCTGTCTCTCTCTCTCTCTTTCCTTACCTGCTCTGTCTTTCTCTCCTTACTTTCCCACTCTGTCTCTATCACTTTCCTTTCGCGTTCTGTCTTTCTCTCTCTTTCTTTTCCTGCCCTGTCTCTCTCTTTCCTTTCCCACTCTGTCTCTCTCTCTTTCCTTTCCCGCTCTGTCTCTCTCTCTTTCCTTTCACGTTCTGTCTTTCTCTCTCTTTACGTTCGCACGCTCACTTTCATTTCTCATTCTTTCTCTCTCTCTCTATCCTTTCCTGCTCTCTCTCTCTCTCTATTTCCTTTCCTGCTCTGTCTCTCTCTCCTTCATTTCCCGCTCTGTCTCTCTCTCTCTCTTTCCTTTCCCGCTCTGTCTCTCTCTCTCTTTCCTTTCCTGCTCTGTCTCTCTCTCTTTCCTTCCTCGCTATGTCTGTTTCCCTCTTTCCTTTCTCGCTCTGTCTCTCTCTCTTTCCTTTCCCGCTCTGTCTGTCTCTCTCTTTACTTTCCCGCTCTGTCTCTCTCTCTTTCCTTTCCCACTCTGTCTCTCTCTCTTTCCTTTCCTGCTCTGTTTTTCTCTCTTTCCTTTCCTGCTCTGTCTCTCTCTTTCTTTCCTTTCCTGCTCTCTCTCTCTTTCTCTATTTCCCTTCCTGCTCTGTCTCTCTCTCTATTTCCTTTCCTGCTCTGTCTCTCTCTCTTTCATTTCCCGCTCTGTCTCTCTCTCTCTCTCTTTCCTTTACCGCTCTGTCTCTCTCTCTCTTTCCTTTCCCGCTCTGTCTGTCTATCTTTCCTTTCTCGCTCTGTCTGTCTCTCTCTTTCCTTTCTCGCTCTGTCTCTCTCTCTCTTTCATTTCCCGCTCTGTCTCTCTCTCTCTCTCTTTCCTTTCCTGCTCTGTCTCTCTCTCTCTCTTTCCTTTCCTGCTCTGTCTTTCTCTCCTTACTTTCCCACTCTGTCTCTATCACTTTCCTTTCGCGTTCTGTCTTTCTCTCTCTTTCTTTTCCTGCCCTGTCTCTCTCTTTCCTTTCCCACTCTGTCTCTCTCTCTTTCTTTTCCCGCTCTGTCTCTCTCTCTTTCCTTTCACGTTCTGTCTTTCTCTCTCTTTCCGTTGGCGCGCTCACTTTCATTTCTCATTCTTTCTCTCTCTCTCTTTCCTTTCCTGCTCTCTCTCTCTCTATTTCCTTTCCTGCTCTGTCTCTCTCTCCTTCATTTCCCGCTCTGTCTCTATTTCTCGCTTTCCTTTCCCGCTCTGGTTCTCTCTCTCTTTCCTTTACTGCTCTGTCTCTCTCTCTTTCCTTCCTCGCTCTGTCTCTTTCCTCTTTCCTTTCACGTTCTGTCTCTCTCTCTTTCCTTTCCCGCTCTGTCTGTCTCTCTCTCTTTCCTTTCCCGCTCTGTCTCTCTCTCTTTCCTTTCCCACTCTGTCTCTCTCTCTTTCCTTTCCTGCTCTGTCTTTCACTCTTTCCTTTCCTGCTCTGTCTCTCTCTTTCCTTCCTTTCCTGCTCTCTCTCTCTTTCTCTATTTCCCTTCCTGCTCTGTCTCTCTCTCTATTTCCTTTCCTGCTCTGTCTCTCTATCTTTCATTTCCCGCTCTGTCTGTCTCTCTCTCTTTCCTTTCCCGCTCTGTCTCTCTCTCTTTCCTTTCCTGCTCTGTCTCTCTCTCTTTCCTTTCCCGCTCTGTCTCTCTCTTTCCTTTCCCACTCTGTCTCTCTCCCTTTCCTTTCCTGCTCTGTCTATCTCTCTTTCCTTTCCTGCTCTGTCTCTCTCTCTTTCCTTTCCCGATCTGTCTCTCTCTCTTTCCTTTCCCGCTCTGTCTCTCTCTCTTTCCTTTCCCGCTCTGTCTCTCTCTCTTTCTTTCCAGCTCTGTCCCTCTCTCTCTTTCCTTTCCTGCTCTGTCTCTCTCTCTTTCCTTTCCTGCTCTGTCTCTCTCTTTCCTTTCCTGCTTTGTCTCTCTCTCTATTTCCTTTCCTGCTCTGTCTCTCTCTCGCTATTACCTTATCTGCACTGTCTCTCTCTTTCCTTTCCCGCTCTGTCTCTCTCTCTCTTTTCTTTCCCGCTCTGACTCTCTCTCTCTTTTCTTTCCCGCTCTGTCTCTCTCTCTTTCCTTTCCCGCTCTGTCTCTCTCTCTCTCTTTCCTTTCCCGCTCTTTCTCACTCTCTCTTTCCTTTCCCGCTCTGTCTCACTCTCTCTTTCCTTTCCCGCTCTGTCTCTCTCTCTCTTTCCTTTCCCGCTCTTTCTGTCTCTCTCTCTTTCCTTTCCCACTCTGTCTCTCTCTTTTTCCTTTCCCTTTCTGTCTCTCTCTCTTTCCTTTGCCGCTCTGTCTTTCTCGCATTCCTTTCCCGCTCTCTCTTTCTCTATCTTTCCTTTCCTGCTCTGTCTCTCTCTCTCTTTCCTTTCCCGCTCTGTCTTTCTCTATTTCCTTTCCCGCTCTGTCTCTCTCTTTCCTTTCCCGCTCTGTGTCTCTCTCTTTCCTTTCCCGCTCTGTCTCTGTCTCTCTCTTTCCTTTCCTGCTCTGTTGGTCTCTCTCTCTCTTTCCTTCCCTGCTCCGTCTCTCTCTCTTTCCTTTCCTGCTCTGTCTCTCTCTCTTTCCATTCCTGCTCTGTCTGTCTCTCTTTCCTTTCCTGCTCTGTCTGTCTCTTTCCTTTCCTGCTCTGTCTCTCTCTCTCTTTCCTTTCCCTCTCTGTCGGTCTCTCTCTCTCTTTCCTTTCCTGCTCTGCCTCTCTCTCTTTCCTTTCCTGCTCTGTCTCTCTCTCTCTCTTTCCTTTCCTGCTCTGTCTTTCTCTCCTTACTTTCCCACACTGTCTCTATCACTTTCCTTTCGCGTTCTGTCTTTCTCTCTCTTTCTTTTCCTGCCCTGTCTCTCTCTTTCCTTTCCCACTCTGTCTCTCTCTCTTTCCTTTCCCGCTCTGTCTCTCTCTCTTTCCTTTCACGTTCTGTCTTTCTCTCTCTTTCCGTTCGCACGCTCACTTTCATTTCTCATTCTTTCTCTCTCTCTCTATCCTTTCCTGCTCTCTCTCTCTCTCTATTTCCTTTCCTGCTCTGTCTCTCTCTCCTTCAATTCCCGCTCTGTCTCTCTTTCTCGCTTTCCTTTCCCGCTCTTTCTCTCTCTCTCTTTCCTTTCCTGCTCTGTCTCTCTCTCTTTCCTTCCTCGCTATGTCTCTTTCCCTCTTTCCTTTCTCGCTCTGTCTCTCTCTCTTTCCTTTCCCGCTCTGTCTGTCTCTCTCTCTTTACTTTCCCGCTCTGTCTCTCTCTCTTTCCTTTCCCACTCTGTCTCTCTCTCTTTCCTTTCCTGCTCTGTTTTTCTCTCTTTCCTTTCCTGCTCTGTCTCTCTCTTTCTTTCCTTTCCTGCTCTCTCTCTCTTTCTCTATTTCCCTTCCTGCTCTGTCTCTCTCTCTATTTCCTTTCCTGCTCTGTCTCTCTCTCTTTCATTTCCCGCTCTGTCTCTCTCTCTCTCTCTTTCCTTTCCCGCTCTGTCTCTCTCTCTCTTTCCTTTCCCGCTCTGTCTGTCTCTCTTTCCTTTCTCGCTCTGTCTGTCTCTCTCTTTCCTTTCTCGCTCTGTCTCTCTCTCTCTTTCATTTCCCGCTCTGTCTCTCTCTCTCTCTCTTTCCTTTCCTGCTCTGTCTCTCTCTCTCTCTTTCCTTTCCTGCTCTGTCTTTCTCTCCTTACTTTCCCACTCTGTCTCTATCACTTTCCTTTCGCGTTCTGTCTTTCTCTCTCTTTCTTTTCCGGCCCTGTCTCTCTCTTTCCTTTCCCACTCTGTCTCTCTCTCTTTCTTTTCCCGCTCTGTCTCTCTCTCTTTCCTTTCACGTTCTGTCTTTCTCTCTCTTTCCGTTGGCGCTCTCACTTTCATTTCTCATTCTTTCTCTCTCTCTCTTTCCTTTCCTGCTCTCTCTCTCTCTATTTCCTTTCCTGCTCTGTCTCTCTCTCCTTCATTTCCCGCTCTGTCTCTATTTCTCGCTTTCCTTTCCCGCTCTGTCTCTCTCTCTCTTTCCTTTACTGCTCTGTCTCTCTCTCTTTCCTTCCTCGCTCTGTCTCTTTCCCTCTTTCCTTTCACGCTCTGTCTCTCTCTCTTTCCTTTCCCGCTCTGTCTGTCTCTCTCTCTTTCCTTTCCCGCTCTGTCTCTCTCTCTTTCCTTTCCTGCTCTGTCTCTCTCTCTTTCCTTTCCCGCTCTGTCTCTCTCTTTCCTTTCCCGCTCTGTCTCTCTCCCTTTCCTTTCCTGCTCTGTCTATCTCTCTTTCCTTTCCTGCTCTGTCTCTCTCTCTTTCCTTTCCCACTCTGTCTCTCTCTCTTTCCTTTCCCGCTCTGTCTCTCTCTCTTTCCTTTCCCGCTCTGTCTCTCTCTCTTTCTTTCCAGCTCTGTCCCTCTCTCTCTTTCCTTTCCTGCTCTGTCTCTCTCTCTTTCCTTTCCTGCTCTGTCTCTCTCTCTTTCCTTTCCTGCTTTGTCTCTCTCTCTATTTCCTTTCCTGCTCTGTCTCTCTCTCTCTATTACCTTATCTGCACTGTCTCTCTCTTTCCTTTCCCGCTCTGTCTCTCTCTCTCCTTTCTTTCCCGCTCTGTCTCTCTCTCTTTCCTTTCCCGCTCTGTCTCTCTCTCTCTCTTTCCTTTCCCGCTCTTTCTCACTCTCTCTTTCCTTTCCCGCTCTGTCTCTCTCTCTCTTTCCTTTCCCGCTCTTTCTGTCTCTCTCTCTTTCCTTTCCCACTCTGTCTCTCTCTTTTTCCTTTCCCTTTCTGTCTCTCTCTCTTTCCTTTGCTGCTCTGTCTTTCTCGCATTCCTTTCCCGCTCTCTCTTTCTCTATCTTTCCTTTCCTGCTCTGTCTCTCTCTCTCTTTCCTTTCCCGCTCTGTCTCTCTCTATTTCCTTTCCCGCTCTGTCTCTCTCTTTCCTTTCCCGCTCTGTGTCTCTCTCTTTCCTTTCCCGCTCTGTCTCTGTCTCTCTCTTTCCTTTCCTGCTCTGTCTCTTTCTCTCTCTTTCCTTTCCCACTCTGTCTCCATCTCTTCCCTTTCCCGCTCTTTCTCTCACTCTTTCCTTTCCCGCTCTGTCTCTCTCTCTTTCCTTTCCCGCTCTGTCTTTCTCACTTTCTCTCTCTTTCCTTTCCCGCACTGTCTCTCTCTCTTTCCTTACCCGCTCTGTCTCTCTCTCTCTTTCCTTTCCTGCTCTGTCTCTCTCTCTTTCCTTTCTCGCTTTGTCTCTCTCTCTTTCCTTTCTCTCTCTGTCTCTGTCTCTCTTTCCTTCCTCGCTCTGTCTCTATCTCTCTTTCCTTTCCCACTCTGTCTGTGCCTCTCTCTTTCCTTTCCCGCTCTGTCTCTCTCTCTTTACTTTACCGCTCTGTTTCTGTCTCTTTCCTTTCCCGCTCTGTCTGTCTCTATCTCTTACCTTTCCCGCTCTGTCTCTCTCTCTTTCCTTTCCCACTCAGTCTCTCTCTCTTTCCTTTCCTGCTCTGTCTTTCTCTCTTTGCTTTCCTGCTCTGTCTCTCTCTCTCTTTCCTTTCCTGCTCTCTCTCTCTTTCTCTATTGCCCTTCCTGCTCTGTCTCTCTCTCTATTTCCTTTTCTGCTCTGTCTCTCTCTCTTTCATTTCCCGCTCTGTCTCTCTCTCTCTCTCTTTCCTTTCCCGCTCTGTCTCTCTCTCTCTTTCCTTTCCCGCTCTGTCTCTCTCTCTTTCCTATCTCTCTCTGTCTGTCTCTCTCTTTCCTTTCTCGCTCTGTCTCTCTCTCTCTTTCATTTCCCGCTCTGTGTCTCTCTCTCTCTCTTTCCTTTCCCGCACTGTCTGTCTCTCTCTCTTTCCTTTCCTGCTCTGTCTCTCTCTCTTTCCTTTCCCGCTCTGTCTCTCTCTTTCCTTTCCTGCTCTGTCTCTCTCTCTTTCCTTTCCTGCTCTGTCTATCTCTCTTTCCTTTCGCGTTCTGTCTTTCTCTCTCTTTCTTTTCCTGCCCTGTCTCTCTCTTTCCTTTCCCACTCTGTCTCTCTCTCTTTCCTTTTCCGCTCTGTCTCTCTCTCTTTCCTTTCACGTTCTGTCTTTCTCTCTCTTTCCGTTCGCACGCTCACTTTCATTTCTCATTCTTTCTCTCTCTCTCTATCCTTTCCTGCTCTCTCTCTCTCTCTATTTCCTTTCCTGCTCTGTCTCTCTCTCCTTCATTTCCCGCTCTGTCTCTCTTTCTCGCTTTCCTTTCCCGCTCTGTCTCTTTCTCTCTTTCCTTTCCTGCTCTGTCTCTCTCTCTTTCCTTCCTCGCTATGTCTCTTTCCCTCTTTCCTTTCTGGCTCTGTCTCTCTCTCTTTCCTTTCCCGCTCTGTCTGTCTCTCTCTCTTTACTTTCCCGCTCTGTCTCTCTCTCTTTCCTTTCCCACTCTGTCTCTCTCTCTTTCCTTTCCTGCTCTGTTTTTCTCTCTTTCCTTTCCTGCTCTGTCTCTCTCTTTCTTTCCTTTCCTGCTCTCTCTCTCTTTCTCTATTTCCCTTCCTGCTCTGTCTCTCTCTCTATTTCCTTTCCTGCTCTGTCTCTCTCTCTTTCCTTCCTCGCTATGTCTCTTTCCCTCTTTCCTTTCTCGCTCTGTCTCTCTCTCTTTCCTTTCCCGCTCTGTCTGTCCCTCTCTCTGTCCTTTCCCGCTCTGTCTCTCTCTCTTTCCTTTCCCACTCTGTCTCTCTCTCTTTCCTTTCGTGTTCTGTCTTTCTCTCTCTTTCCTTTCGCGCTCTGTCTTCTCTCTTTCTTCCTTTCCTTCTCTCTCTCTCTTCTCTATTCCATTCATGCTCTGTCTCTCTCTCTATTTCCTTTCCTGCTCTGTCTCTCTCTCTTTCATTTCCCGCTGTGTCTCTCTCTCTCTCTTTCCTTTCCCGCTCTGTCTCTCTCTCTCCTTTCTTTCCCGCTCTGTCTCTCTCTCTTTCCTTTCCCGCTCTGTCTCTCTCTCTCTCTTTCCTTTCCCGCTCTTTCTCACTCTCTCTTTCCTTTCCCGCTCTGTCTCTCTCTCTCTTTCCTTTCCCGCTCTTTCTGTCTCTCTCTCTTTCCTTTCCACTCTGTCTCTCTCTTTTTCCTTTCCCTTTCTGTCTCTCTCTCTTTCCTTTGCCGCTCTGTCTTTCTCGCATTCCTTTCCCGCTCTCTCTTTCTCTATCTTTCCTTTCCTGCTCTGTCTCTCTCTCTCTTTCCTTTCCCGCTCTGTCTCTCTCTATTTCCTTTCCCGCTCTGTCTCTCTCTTTCCTTTCCCGCTCTGTGTCTCTCTCTTTCCTTTCCCGCTCTGTCTCTGTCTCTCTCTTTCCTTTCCTGCTCTGTCTCTTTCTCTCTCTTTCCTTTCCCACTCTGTCTCCATCTCTTCCCTTTCCCGCTCTTTCTCTCACTCTTTCCTTTCCCGCTCTGTCTCTCTCTCTTTCCTTTCCCGCTCTGTCTTTCTCACTTTCTCTCTCTTTCCTTTCCCGCACTGTCTCTCTCTCTTTCCTTACCCGCTCTGTCTCTCTCTCTCTTTCCTTTCCTGCTCTGTCTCTCTCTCTTTCCTTTCTCGCTCTGTCTCTCTCTCTTTCCTTTCTCTCTCTGTCTCTGTCTCTCTTTCCTTCCTCGCTCTGTCTCTATCTCTCTTTCCTTTCCCACTCTGTCTGTGCCTCTCTCTTTCCTTTCCCGCTCTGTCTCTCTCTCTTTACTTTACCGCTCTGTCTCTCTCTCTTTCCTTTCCCGCTCTGTCTGTCTCTATCTCTTACCTTTCCCGCTCTGTCTCTCTCTCTTTCCTTTCCCACTCAGTCTCTCTCTCTTTCCTTCCCTGCTCTGTCTTTCTCTCTTTGCTTTCCTGCTCTGTCTCTCTCTCTCTTTCCTTTCCTGCTCTCTCTCTCTTTCTCTATTGCCCTTCCTGCTCTGTCTCTCTCTCTATTTCCTTTTCTGCTCTGTCTCTCTCTCTTTCATTTCCCGCTCTGTCTCTCTCTCTCTCTCTCTTTCCTTTCCCGCTCTGTCTCTCTCTCTCTTTCCTTTCCCGCTCTGTCTCTCTCTCTTTCCTATCTCTCTCTGTCTGTCTCTCTCTTTCCTTTCTCGCTCTGTCTCTCTCTCTCTTTCATTTCCCGCTCTGTCTCTCTCTCTCTCTCTTTCCTTTCCCGCACTGTCTGTCTCTCTCTCTTTCCTTTCCTGCTCTGTCTCTCTCTCTTTCCTTTCCCGCTCTGTCTCTCTCTTTCCTTTCCTGCTCTGTCTCTCTCTCTTTCCTTTCCTGCTCTGTCTATCTCTCTTTCCTTTCGCGTTCTGTCTTTCTCTCTCTTTCTTTTCCTGCCCTGTCTCTCTCTTTCCTTTCCCACTCTGTCTCTCTCTCTTTCCTTTTCCGCTCTGTCTCTCTCTCTTTCCTTTCACGTTCTGTCTTTCTCTCTCTTTCCGTTCGCACGCTCACTTTCATTTCTCATTCTTTCTCTCTCTCTCTATCCTTTCCTGCTCTCTCTCTCTCTCTATTTCCTTTCCTGCTCTGTCTCTCTCTCCTTCATTTCCCGCTCTGTCTCTCTTTCTCGCTTTCCTTTCCCGCTCTGTCTCTTTCTCTCTTTCCTTTCCTGCTCTGTCTCTCTCTCTTTCCTTCCTCGCTATGTCTCTTTCCCTCTTTCCTTTCTGGCTCTGTCTCTCTCTCTTTCCTTTCCCGCTCTGTCTGTCTCTCTCTCTTTACTTTCCCGCTCTGTCTCTCTCTCTTTCCTTTCCCACTCTGTCTCTCTCTCTTTCCTTTCCTGCTCTGTTTTTCTCTCTTTCCTTTCCTGCTCTGTCTCTCTCTTTCTTTCCTTTCCTGCTCTCTCTCTCTTTCTCTATTTCCCTTCCTGCTCTGTCTCTCTCTCTATTTCCTTTCCTGCTCTGTCTCTCTCTCTTTCATTTCCCGCTCTGTCTCTCTCTCTCTCTCTTTCCTTTCCCGCTCTGTCTCTCTCTCTCTTTCCTTTCCCGCTCTGTCTGTCTCTCTTTCCTTTCTCGATCTGTCTGTCTCTCTCTTTCCTTTCTTGCTCTGTCTCTCTCTCTCATTCATTTCCCGCTCTGTCTCTCTCTCTCTCTCTTTCCTTTCCTGCTCTGTCTCTCTCTCTCTCTTTCCTTTCCTGCTCTGTCTTTCTCTCCTTACTTTCCCACTCTGTCTCTATCACTTTCCTTTCGCGTTCTGTCTTTCTCTCTCTTTCTTTTCCTGCCCTGTCTCTCTCTTTCCTTTCCCACTCTGTCTCTCTCTCTTTCTTTTCCCGCTCTGTCTCTCTCTCTTTCCTTTCACGTTCTGTCTTTCTCTCTCTTTCCGTTGGCGCGCTCACTTTCATTTCTCATTCTTTCTCTCTCTCTCTCTTTCCTTTACTGCTCTCTCTCTCTCTATTTCCTTTCCTGCTCTGTCTCTCTCTCCTTCATTTCCCGCTCTGTCTCTATTTCTCGCTTTCCTTTCCCGCTCTGTCTCTCTCTCTGTTTCCTTTACTGCTCTGTCTCTCTCTCTTTCCTTCCTCGCTCTGTCTCTTTCCCTCTTTTCTTTCACGCTCTGTCTCTCTCTCTTTCCTTTCCCGCTCTGTCTGTCTCTCTCTCTTTCCTTTCCCGCTCTGTCTCTCTCTCTTTCCTTTCCCACTCTGTCTCTCTCTCTTTCCTTTCCTGCTCTGTCTTTCACTCTTTCCTTTCCTGCTCTGTCTCTCTCTTACCTTCCTTTCCTGCTCTCTCTCTCTTTCTCTATTTCCCTTCCTGCTCTGTCTCTCTCTCTATTTCCTTTCCTGCTCTGTCTCTCTATCTTTCATTTCCCGCTCTGTCTCTCTCTCACTCTCTTTCCTTTCCCGCTCTGTCTCTCTCTCTCTTTCCTTTCCCGCTCTGTCTCTCTCTCTTTCCTTTCTCGCTCTGTCTGTCTCTCTCTTTCCTTTCTCGCTCTGTCTCTCTCTCTCCTTCATTTCCCGCTCTGTCTCTCTCTCTCTCTCTTTCCTTTCCCGCACTGTCTGTCTCTCTCTCTTTCCTTTCCTGCTCTGTCTCTCTCTCTTTCCTTTCCCGCTCTGTCTCTCTCTTTCCTTTCCCGCTCTGTCTCTCTCCCTTTCCTTTCCTGCTCTGTCTATCTCTCTTTCCTTTCCCGCTCTGTCTCTCTCTCTTTCCTTTCCCGCTCTGTCTCTCTCTCTTTCCTTTCCCGCTCTGTCTCTCTCTCTTTCCTTTCCCGCTCTGTCTCTCTCTCTTTCTTTCCAGCTCTGTCCCTCTCTCTCTTTCCTTTCCTGCTCTGTCTCTCTCTCTTTCCTTTCCTGCTCTGTCTCTCTCTCTTTCCTTTCCTGCTTTGTCTCTCTCTCTATTTCCTTTCCTTCTCTGTCTCTCTCTCTCTATTACCTTATCTGCACTGTCTCTCTCTTTCCTTTCCCGCTCTGTCTCTCTCTCTCTTTTCTTTCCCGCTCTGACTCTCTCTCTCTTTTCTTTCCCGCTCTGTCTCTCTCTCTTTCCTTTCCCGCTCTGTCTCTCTCTCTCTCTTTCCTTTCCCGCTCTTTCTCACTCTCTCTTTCCTTTCCCGCTCTGTCTCACTCTTTCTTTCCTTTCCCGCTCTGTCTCTCTATCTCTTTCCTTTCCCGCTCTTTCTGTCTCTCTCTCTTTCCTTTGCCGCTCTGTCTTTCTCGCATTCCTTTCCCGATCTCTCTTTCTCTATCTTTCCTTTCCTGCTCTGTCTCTCTCTCTCTTTCCTTTCCCGCTCTGTCTCTCTCTATTTCCTTTCCCGCTCTGTCTCTCTCTTTCCTTTCCCGCTCTGTGTCTCTCTCTTTCCTTTCCCGCTCTGTCTCTGTCTCTCTCTTTCCTTTCCTGCTCTGTCTCTTTCTCTCTCTTTCCTTTCCCACTCTGTCTCCATCTCTTCCCTATCCCGCTCTTTCTCTCACTCTTTCCTTTCCCGCTCTGTCTCTCTCTCTTTCCTTTCCCGCTCTGTCTTTCTCACTTTCTCTCTCTTTCCTTTCCCACTCTGTCTCTCTCTCTTTCCTTACCCGCTCTGTCTCTCTCTCTCTTTCCTTTCCTGCTCTGTCTCTCTCTCTTTCCTTTCTCGCTCTGTCTCTCTCTCTTTCCTTTCTCTCTCTGTCTCTCTCTCTCTTTCCTTCCTCGCTCTGTCTCTATCTCTCTTTCCTTTCCCACTCTGTCTGTGCCTCTCTCTTTCCTTTCCCGCTCTGTCTCTCTCTCTTTACTTTACCGCTCTGTCTCTCTCTCTTTCCTTTCCCGCTCTGTCTGTCTCTCTCTCTTACCTTTCCCGCTCTGTCTCTCTCTCTTTCCTTTCCCACTCTGTCTCTCTCTCTTTCCTTTCCTGCTCTGTCTTTCTCTCTTTGCTTTCCTGCTCTGTCTCTCTCTCTCTTTCCTTTCCTGCTCTCTCTCTCTTTCTCTATTGCCCTTCCTGCTCTGTCTCTCTCTCTATTTCCTTTCCTGCTCTGTCTCTCTCTCTTTCATTTCCCGCTCTGTCTCTCTCTCTCTCTCTTTCCTTTCCCGCTCTGTCTCTCTCTCTCTTTCCTTTCCCGCTCTGTCTCTCTCTCTTTCCTATCTCTCTCTGTATGTCTCTCTCTTTCCTTTCTCGCTCTGTCTCTCTCTCTCTTTCATTTCCCGCTCTGTCTCTCTCTCTCTCTCTTTCCTTTCCCGCACTGTCTGTCTCTCTCTCTTTCCTTTCCTGCTCTGTCTCTCTCTCTTTCCTTTCCCGCTCTGTGTCTCTCTTTCCTTTCGTGCTCTGTCTCTCTCTCTTTCCTTTCCTGCTCTGTCTATCTCTCTTTCCTTTCCCGCTCTGTCTCTCTCTCTTTCCTTTCCCGATATGTCTCTCTCTCTTTCCTTTCCCGCTCTGTCTCTCTCTCTTTCCTTTCCCGCTATGTCTCTCTCTCTTTCTTTCCAGCTCTGTCCCTCTCTCTCTTTCCTTTCCTGCTCTGTCTCTCTCTCTTTATTTTCCTGCTCTGTCTCTCTCTCTTTCCTTTCCTGCTCTGTCTCTCTCTCTATTTCCTTTCCTGCTCTGTCTCTCTCTCTCTATTTCCTTATCTGCACTGTCTCTCTCATTCCTTTCCCGCTCTGTCTCTCTCTCTCTTTCCTTTCCCGGTCTGTCTCTCTCTCTCTTTCCTTTCCCGCACTTTCTCTCTCTCTTTCCTTTCCTGCTCTGTCTCCCTCTCTTTCCTTTCCTGCTCTGTCTCTCTCTCTATTTCCTTTCCTGCTCTGTCTCTCTATCAATATTTACTTATCTGCTCTGTCTCTCTCTTTCCTTTCCCGCTCTGTCTCTCTCTCTCTTTCCTTTCCCGCTCTGACTCTCTCTCTCTTTCCTTTCCCGCTCTGTCTCTCTCTCTTTCCTTTCCCGCTCTGTCTCTCTCTCTCTTTCCTTTCCCGCTCTGTCTCACTCTCTCTTTCCTTTCCCGCTCTGTCTCACTCTCTCTTTCCTTTCCCGCTCTGTCTCTCTCTCTCTTTCCTTGCCCGCTCTCTCTGTCTCTCTCTCTTTCCTTTCCCACTCTGTCTCTCTCTTTTTCCTTTCCCGCTCTGTCTCTCTCTCTCTTTCCTTTGCCGCTCTGTCTTTCTCTCATTCCTTTCCCGCTCTCTCTTTCTCTCTCTTTCCTTTCCTGCTCTGTCTCTCTCTCTCTTTCCTTTCCCGCTCTGTCTCTATCTATTTCCTTTCCCGAACTGTCTCTCTCTTTCCTTTCCCGCTCTGTGTCTCTCTCTTTCCTTTCCCGCTCTGTCTCTCTCTCTATCCTTTCCTGCTCTGTCTCTCTCTCTCTCTTTCCTTTCCCACTCTGTCTCTATCTCTTCCCTTTCCCGCTCTTTCTCTAACTCTTTCCTTTCCCGCTCTGTCTCTCTCTCTTTCCTTTCCCGCTCTGTCTTTCTCTCTTTCTCTCTCTTTCCTTTCCCGCTCTGTCTCTCTCTCTTTCCTTACCCGCTCTGTCTCTCTATCTCTTTCCTTTCCTGCTCTGTCTCTCTCTCTTTCGTTTCCTGCTCTGTCTCTCTCTCTTTCCTTTCTCGCTCTGTCTCTCTCTCTCTTTCCTTCCTCGCTCTGTCTCTCTCTCTCGTTCCTTTCCCACTCTGTCTGTGCCTCTCTCTTTCCTTT
This sequence comes from Carcharodon carcharias, assembly GCF_017639515.1. Classification (NCBI taxonomy): domain Eukaryota; kingdom Metazoa; phylum Chordata; class Chondrichthyes; order Lamniformes; family Lamnidae; genus Carcharodon; species Carcharodon carcharias. The sequence goes on along the minus strand of NW_024470627.1, from coordinate 156,426 downwards.
CCCGCTCTGTCTCTCTCTTTCCTTTCCCGCTCTGTCTTTCTCTCTTTCTCTCTCTTTCCTTTCCCGCTCTGTCTCTCTCTCTTTCCTTACCCGCTCTGTCTCTCTATCTCTTTCCTTTCCTGCTCTGTCTCTCTCTCTTTCCTTTCTCGCTCTGTCTCTCTCTCTCTTTCCTTCCTCGCTCTGTCTCTCTCTCTCGTTCCTTTCCCACTCTGTCTGTGCCTCTCTCTTTCCTTTCCCGCTCTGTCTCTCTCTTTCCTTTCCCGCTCTGTCTCTCTCTATTTCCTTTCCTGCTCTGTCTCTCTCTCTTTCATTTCCCGCTCTGTCTCTCTCTCTCTCTCTTTCCTTTCCCGCTCTGTATCTATCTCTCTTTCCTTTCCCGCTCTGTCTCTCTCTCTTTCCTTTCTCGCTCTGTCTCTCTCTCTCTTTCCTTTCCCGCTCTGTATCTCTCTCTTTCCTTTCCCGCTCTGTCTCTCTCTCTTTCTTTCCAGCTCTGTCCCTTTCTCACTTTCCTTTCCTGCTCTGTCTCTCTCTCTTTCCTTACCCGCGCTGTCTCTCTCTCTCTTTCCTTTCCTGCTCTGTCTCTCTCTCTTTCCTTTCTCGCTCTGTCTATCTCTCTCTTTCCTTCCTCGCTCTGTCTCTCTCTCTCTTTCCTTTCCCACTCTGTCTGTGCCTCTCTCTTTCCTTTCCCGCTCTGTCTCTCTCTCTTTCCTTTCCCGCTCTGTCTCTCTCTCTTTCCTTTCCCGCTCTGTCTCTCTCTCTTTCCTTTCCCGCTCTGTCTTTCTCTCTCTCTTTCCTTGTCTGCTCTGTCTCTCCTTCCTTTCCCACTCTGTCTGTCTCTCTTTCCTTTCCCACTGTGTCTCTCTCTCTTTCCTGCTCTTTCTCTCTCTCTCTCTTTCCTTTCCTGCTCTGTCTCTCTCTCTCCCTTTCCTTTCTTGCTCTGTCTCTTTCTCTTTCCTTTCCCACTATGTCTGTCTCTCACTCTCTTTCCTTTCCCATTATGTCTGTCTCTCTATCTTTCCTTTCCCGCTCTGTCTCCCTCTCTCTTTCCTTTCCCGCTCTGTCGGTCTCTCTCTCTCTTTCGTTCCCTGCTCCGTCTCTCTCTCTTTCCTTTCCTGCTCTGTCTCTCTCTCTCTTTCCATTCCTGCTCTGTCTCCTCTCTCTTTCCATTCCTCCTCTGTCTCTCTCTCTTTCCATTCCTGCTCTGTCTGTCTCTCTTTCCTTTCCTGCTCTATCTGTCTCTTTCCTTTCCTGCACTGTCTCTCACTCTCTTTCCTTTCCCGCTCTGTCAGTCTCTCTCTCTCTTTCCTTTCCTGATCTGTCTCTCTCTCTTTCCTTTCCTGCTCTGTCTCTATCTCTCTCTTTCCTTTCCTGCTCTGTCTCTCTCTCCTTACTTTCCCACTCTGTCTCTATCATTTTCCTTTCGCATTCTGTCTTTCTCTCTCTTTCTTTTCCTGCCCTGTCTCTCTCTTTCCTTTCCCACTCTGTCTCTCTCTCTTTCCTTTCCCACTCTGTCTTTTTCTCTTTCCTTTCACGTTCTGTATTTCTCTCTCTTTCCATTCGCGCGGTCACTTTCATTTCTCATTCCTTCTCTCTCTCTCTTTCCTTTCCTGCTCTCTCTCTCTCTCTATTTCCTTTCCTGCTCTGTCTCTCTCTCTTTCATTTCCCGCTCTATCTCTCTCTCTCTCTTTCCTTTCCCGCTCTGTCTCTCTCTCTCTTTCCTTTCCTGCTCTGTCTCTCTCTCTTTCCTTTCTCGCTCTGTCTCTCTCTCTCTTTCCTTCCTCGCTCTGTCTCTCTCTCTCTTTCCTTTCCCGCTCTGTCTCTCTCTCTCTTTCCTTTCCCACTCTGTCTCTCTCGCTTACCTTTCCCGCTCTGTCTCTCTCTCTTTCCTTTCCCACTCTGTCTCTCTCTCTTTCGTTTCCTGCTCTCTCTCTCTTTCTCTATTGCCCTTCCTGCTCTGTCTCTCTCTCTATTTCCTTTCCTGCTCTGAATCTCTCTCTTTCATTTCCCGCTCTGTCTCTCTCTCTCTCTCTTTCCTTTCCTGCTCTGTCTCTCTCTCTCTTTCCTTTTCTGCTCTCTCTCTCTTTCTCTATTGCCCTTCCTGCTCTGTCTCTCTCTCTATTTCCTTTCCTGCTCTGTCTCTCTCTCTTTCATTTCCCGCTCTGTCTCTCTCTCTCTCTCTTTCCTTTCCCGCACTGTCTGTCTCTCTCTCTTTCCTTTCCTGCTCTGTCTCTCTCTCTTTCCTTTCCCACTCTGTCTCTCTCTTTCCTTTCCTGCTCTGTCTCTCTCTCTTTCCTTTCCTGCTCTGTCTATCTCTCTTTCCTTTCCCGCTCTGTCTCTCTCTCTTTCCTTTCCCGATCTGTCTCTCTCTCTTTCCTTTCCCTCTCTGTCTCTCTCTTTTTCCTTTCCCGCTCTGTCTCTCTCTCTTTCCTTTCCCGCTCTGTCTCTCTCTCTTTCCTTTCCAGCTCTGTCCCTCTCTCTCTTTCCTTTCCTGCTCTGTCTCTCTCTCTTTACTTTCCTGCTCTGTCTCTCTCACATTCCTTTCCTGCTCTGTCTCTCTCTCTATTTCCTTTCCTGCTCTGTCTCTCTCTCTCTATTTCCTTATCTGCACTGTCTCTCTCTTTCCTTTCCCGCTCTGTCTCTCTCTCTTTCCTTTCCCACTCTGTCTCTCTCTCTCTTTCCTTTCCCGCACTTTCTCTCTCTCTTTCCTTTCCTGCTCTGTCTCTCTCTCTTTCCTTTCCTGCTCTGTCTCTCTCTCTATTTCCTTACCTGCTCTCTCTCTCTCTCTCTATTTAATTATCTGCTCTGTCTCTCTCTTTCCTTTCCCGCTCTGACTCTCTCTCTCTTTCCTTTCCCGCTCTGTCTCTCTCTCTTTCCTTTCCCGCTCTGTCTCTCTCTCTCTCTTTCCTTTCCCGCTCTATCTCACTCTCTCTTTCCTTTCCCTCTCTGTCTCACTCTCTCTTTCCTTTCCCGCTCTGTCTCTCTCTCTCTTTCCTTTCCCGCTCTCTCTGTCTCTCTCTCTTTCCTTTCCCTCTCTGTCTCTCTCTTTTTCCTTTCCCGCTCTGTCTCTCTCTCTTTCCTTTGCCGCTCTGTCTTTCTCTCATTCCTTTCCTGCTCTCTCTTTCTCTCTCTTTCCTTTCCTGCTCTGTCTCTCTCTCTCTTTCCTTTCCCGCACTGTCTCTCTCTATTTCCTTTCCCGCTCTGTCTCTCTCTTTCCTTTCCCGCTCTGTGTCTCCCTCTTTCCTTTCCCGCTCTGTCTCTCTCTCTCTCTTTCCTTTCCTGCTTTGTCTCTCTCTCTATCTTTCCTTTCCCACTCTGTCTCTATCTCTTCCCTTTCCCGCTCTTTCTCTCACTCTTTCCTTTCCCGCTCTGTCTCTCTCTCTTTCCTTTCCCGCTCTGTCTTTCTCTCTTTCTCTCTCTTTCCTTTCCCGCTCTGTCTCTCTCTCTTTCATTACCCGCTCTGTCTCTCTCGCTCTTTCCTTTCCTGCTCTGTCTCTCTCTCTTTACTTTCCTGCTCTGTCTCTCTCACATTCCTTTCCTGCTCTGTCTCTCTCTCTATTTCCTTTCCTGCTCTGTCTCTCTCTCTCTTTCCTTATCTGCACTGTCTCTCTCTCTTCCTTTCCCGCTCTGTCTCTCTCTCTTCCTTTCCCAATCTGTCTCTCTCTCTCTTTCCTTTCCCGCACTTTCTCTCTCTCTTTCCTTTCCTGCTCTGTCTCTCTCTCTTTCCTTTCCTGCTCTGTCTCTCTCTCTCTTTCCTTTCCTGCTCTGTCTCTCTCTCTCTCTTTTCCTTTCTGCTCTGTCTCTCTCTTTCCTTTCCGCTCTGTCTCTCTCTCTCTTTCCTTTCCCGCTCTGTCTCTCTCTCTTTCCTTTCCCGCTCTCTCTCTCTCTCTCTTTCCTTTCCCGCTCTGTCTCTCTCTCTCTTTCCTTTCCCGCTCTGTCTCTCTCTCTCTTTCCTTTCCCGCTCTGTCTCTCTCTCTCTTTCCTTTCCCGCTCTCTCTGTCTCTCTCTCTTTCCTTTCCCTCTCTGTCTCTCTCTCTTTCCTTTCCCGCTCTGTCTCTCTCTCTTTCCTTTCTCGCTCTGTCTCTCTCTCTTTCCTTTCCTGCTCTGTCTTTCTCTCTCTTTCCTTTCCTGCTCTGTCTCTCTCTCTCTTTCCTTTCCCGCTCTGTCTCTCTCTCTTTCCTTTCCCGCTCTGTCTCTCTCTTTCCTTTCCCGCTCTGTCTCTCTCTCTTTCCTTTCCCGCTCTGTCTCTCTCTCTCTTTCCTTTCCTGCTCTGTCTCTCTCTCTCTTTCCTTTCCCGCTCTGTCTCTCTCTCTTTCCTTTCCCGCTCTGTCTCTCTCTCTTTCCTTTCCCGCTCTGTCTCTCTCTCTTTCCTTTCCCGCTCTGTCTTTCTCTCTTTCTCTCTCTTTCCTTTCCCGCTCTGTCTCTCTCTCTTTCCTTTCCCGCTCTGTCTCTCTCTCTCTTTCCTTTCCTGCTCTGTCTCTCTCTCTTTCCTTTCTCGCTCTGTCTCTCTCTCTCTTTCCTTCCTCGCTCTGTCTCTCTCTCTCTTTCCTTTCTCGCTCTGTCTCTCTCTCTCTTTCCTTTCCCGCTCTGTCTCTCTCTTTCCTTTCCCGCTCTGTCTCTCTCTCTTTCCTTTCCTGCTCTGTCTCTCTCTCTTTCCTTTCCTGCTCTGTCTCTCTCTCTCTCTTTCCTTTCCCGCTCTGTCTCTCTCTCTCTTTCCTTTCCCGCTCTGTCTCTCTCTCTTTCCTTTCTCGCTCTGTCTCTCTCTCTCTTTCCTTTCCTGCTCTGTCTGTCTCTCTTTCCTTTCCCGCTCTGTCTCTCTCTCTTTCCTTTCCAGCTCTGTCTCTCTCTCTTTCCTTTCTCGCTCTGTCTCTCTCTCTTTCCTTTCCTGCTCTGTCTCTCTCTCTTTCCTTTCCTGCTCTGTCTCTCTCTCTTTTTCCTTTCCTGCTCTGTCTCTCTCTCTCTATTTCCCTATCTGCTCTGTCTCTCTCTTTCCTTTCCCGCTCTGTCTCTCTCTCTCTTTCCTTTCCCTCTCTGTCTCTCTCTCTCTTTCCTTTCCCGCTCTGTCTCTCTCTCTCTTTCCTTTCCTGCTCTGTCTCTCTCTCTTTCCTTTCCTGCTCTGTCTCTCTCTCTCTTTCCTTTCCTGCTCTGTCTCTCTCTCTCTATTTCCTTATCTGCTCTGTCTCTCTCTTTCCTTTCCCGCTCTGTCTCTCTCTCTCTTTCCTTTCCCGCTCTGTCTCTCTCTCTCTTTCCTTTCCCGCTCTGTCTCTCTCTCTTTCCTTTCCCGCTCTGTCTCTCTCTCTCTCTTTCCTTTCCCGCTCTGTCTCTCTCTCTCTTTCCTTTCCCGCTCTGTCTCTCTCTCTCTTTCCTTTCCCGCTCTGTCTCTCTCTCTCTTTCCTTTCCCGCTCTCTCTGTCTCTCTCTCTTTCCTTTCCCGCTCTGTCTCTCTCTTTTCCTTTCCTTTCTGTCTCTCTCTCTTTTTTTTCTCGCTCTGTCTCTCTCTCTTTCCTTTCCCGCTCTGTCTCTCTCTCTCTTTCCTTTCCTGCTCTGTCTCTCTCTCTTTCCTTTCCCGCTCTGTCTCTCTCTCTTTCCTTTCCCGCTCTGTCTCTCTCTTTCCTTTCCCGCTCTGTCTCTCTCTCTTTCCTTTCCCGCTCTCTCTTTCTCTCTCTTTCCTTTCCTGCTCTGTCTCTCTCTCTCTTTCCTTTCCCACTCTGTCTCTCTCTCTTTCCTTTCCCGCTCTGTCTCTCTCTCTTTCCTTTCCCGCTCTGTCTCTCTCTCTTTCCTTTCCCGCTCTGTCTTTCTCTCTTTCACTCTCCTTTCCTGCTCTGTCTCTCTCTCTTTCCTTTCCCGCTCTCTCTCTCTCTCTCTTTCCTTTCCTGCTCTGTCTCTCTCTCTCTTTCCTTTCCCGCTCTGTCTCTCTCTCTTTCCTTTCCCGCTCTGTCTCTCTCTTTCCTTTCCCGCTCTGTCTCTCTCTCTTTCCTTTCCCGCTCTGTCTCTCTCTCTCTTTTCTTTCCTGCTCTGTCTCTCTCTCTCTCTTTCCTTTCCCGCTCTGTCTCTCTCTCTTTCCTTTCCCGCTCTGTCTCTCTCTCTTTCCTTTCCGCTCTGTCTCTCTCTCTTTCCTTTCCCGCTCTGTCTTTCTCTCTTTCTCTCTCTTTCCTTTCCTGCTCTGTCTCTCTCTCTTTCCTTTCTCGCTCTGTCTCTCTCTCTCTTTCCTTGCTCGCTCTGTCTCTCTCTCTCTTTCCTTACCTGCTCTCTCTCTCTCTCTCTCTATTTAATTATCTGCTCTGTCTCTCTCTTTCCTTTCCCGCTCTGTCTCTCTCTCTCTTTCCTTTCCCGCTCTGTCTCTCTCTCTTTCCTTTCCCGCTCTGTCTCTCTCTCTTTCCTTTCCCGCTCTGTCTTTCTCTCTCTCTCTCTCTCCTCTCGTGCTCTGTCTCTCTCTCTTTCCTTTCTCGCTCTGTCTCTCTCTCTCTTTCCTTTCTCGCTCTGTCTCTCTCTCTCTTTCCTTTCCTGCTCTCTCTCTCTCTCTCTATTTCCTTTCCTGCTCTGTCTCTCTCTTTCCTTTCCCGCTCTGTCTCTCTCTCTCTTTCCTTTCCCGCTCTGTCTCTCTCTCTTTCCTTTCCCGCTCTGTCTCTCTCTCTCTCTTTCCTTTCCCGCTCTGTCTCTCTCTCTTTCCTTTCCCTCTCTGTCTCTCTCTCTTTCCTTTCCCGCTCTGTCTTTCTCTCTCTTTCCTTTCTCGCTCTTTCTCCCTCTCTCTTTCCTTTCCCTCTCTGTCTCTCTCTCTTTCCTTTCCCGCTCTGTCTTCTCTCTTTCCTTCCGTCTCTGTCTCTCTCTCTTTCCTTTCCTGCTCTCTCTCTCTCTCTATTTCCTTTCCTGCTCTGTCTCTCTCTCTCTTTCCTTTCCCGCTCTGTCTCTCTCTCTTTCCTTTCCCGCTCTGTCTCTCTCTTTCCTTTCCTGCTCTGTCTCTCTCTCTTTCCTTTCCCGCTCTGTCTCTCTCTCTCTCTTTCCTTTCCTGCTCTGTCTCTCTCTCTCTTTCCTTTCCCACTCTGTCTCTCTCTCTTTCCTTTCCCGCTCTGTCTCTCTCTCTTTCCTTTCCCGCTCTGTCTCTCTCTCTTTCCTTTCCCGCTCTGTCTTTCTCTCTTTCTCTCTCTTTCCTTTCCCGCTCTGTCTCTCTCTCTTTCTTTCCAGCTCTGTCCCTCTCTCTCTTTCCTTTCCTGCTCTGTCTCTCTCTCTATCCTTTCCTGCTCTGTCTCTCTCTCTTTCCTTTCCTGCTCTGTCTCTCTCTCTCTTTCCTTTCCTGCTCTGTCTCTCTCTCTGTATTTCCTTATCTGCTCTGTCTCTCTCTTTCCTTTCCCGCTCTGTCTCTCTCTCTCTTTCCTTTCCCGCTCTGTCTCTCTCTCTCTTTCCTTTCCCGCTCTGTCTCTCTCTCTTTCCTTTCCTGCTCTGTCTCTCTCTTTCCTTTCCCACTCTGTCTCTCTCTCTCTTTCCTTCCTGCTCTCTCTCTCTCTCTCTCTATTTCCTTATCTGCTCTCTCTCTCTTTCCTTTCCGCTCTGTCTCTCTCTCTCTTTCCTTTCCCGCTCTGTCTCTCTCTCTTTCCTTTCCCGCTCTGTCTCTCTCTCTCTTTCCTTTCCCGCTCTGTCTCTCTCTCTTTCCTTTCCCGCTCTGTCTCTCTCTCTCTTTCCTTTCCCGCTCTGTCTCTCTCTCTCTTTCCTTTCCCGCTCTCTCTGTCTCTCTCTCTTTCCTTTCCTCTCTGTCTCTCTCTCTTTCCTTTCCCGCTCTGTCTCTCTCTCTTTCCTTTCCGCTCTGTCTTCTCTCTTCCTTTCCTGCTCTCTCTCTCTCTCTCTTTCCTTTCCTGCTCTGTCTCTCTCTCTTTCCTTTCCCGCTCTGTCTCTCTCTCTTTCCTTTCCCGCTCTGTCTCTCTCTTTCCTTTCCCGCTCTGTGTCTCTCTCTTTCCTTTCCCGCTCTGTCTCTCTCTCTCTCTTTCCTTTCCTGCTCTGTCTCTCTCTCTCTCTTTCCTTTCCCACTCTGTCTCTCTCTTTCCTTTCCCGCTCTGTCTCACTCTCTTTCCTTTCCCGCTCTGTCTTTCTCTCTTTCCTTTCCCGCTCTGTCTTTCTCTCTTTCTCTCTCTTTCCTTTCCCGCTCTGTCTCTCTCTCTTTCCTTTCCCGCTCTGTCTCTCTCTCTCTTTCCTTTCTCGCTCTGTCTCTCTCTCTCTTTCCTTCCTCGCTCTGTCTCTCTCTCTCTTGCTCTCCCTCTCACACTCTGTCTGTCTCTCTCTTGCTCTCCTCTCGCGCTCTTTCTCTCTCTTTCCTTTCCCGCTCTGTCTCTCTCTCTTTCCTTTCCTGCTCTGTCTCTCTCTCTTTCCTTTCCTGCTCTGTCTCTCTCTTTCTCTCTTTCCTTTCCCGCTCTGTCTCTCTCTCTCTTTCCTTTCCCGCTCTGTCTCTCTCTCTTTCCTTTCTCGCTCTGTCTCTCTCTCTCTTTCCTTTCCCGCTCTGTCTCTCTCTCTTTCCTTTCCCGCTCTGTCTCTCTCTCTTTCTTTCCCGCTCTGTCCCTCTCTCTCTTTCCTTTCCTGCTCTGTCTCTCTCTCTTTCCTTTCCTGCTCTGTCTCTCTCTCTTTCCTTTCCTGCTCTGTCTCTCTCTCTATTTCCTTTCCTGCTCTGTCTCTCTCTCTCTATTTCCTTATCTGCTCTGTCTCTCTCTTTCCTTTCCCGCTCTGTCTCTCTCTCTTTTTCCTTTCCCGCTCTGTCTCTCTCTCTCTCTTTCCTTTCCCGCACTTTCTCTCTCTCTTTCCTTTCCTGCTCTGTCTCTCTCTCTTTCCTTTCCTGCTCTGTCTCTCTCTCTATTTCCTTTCCTGCTCTGTCTCTCTCTGTATTTCCTTATCTGCTCTGTCTCTCTCTTTCCTTTCCCGCTCTGTCTCTCTCTCTCTTTCCTTTCCCGCTCTGTCTCTCTCTCTCTTTCCTTTCCCGCTCTGTCTCTCTCTCTTTCCTTTCCCGCTCTGTCTCTCTCTCTCTCTTTCCTTTCCCGCTCTGTCTCTCTCTCTCTTTCCTTTCCCGCTCTGTCTCTCTCTCTCTTTCCTTTCCCGCTCTGTCTCTCTCTCTCTTTCCTTTCCCGCTCTGTCTCTCTCTCTCTTTCCTTTCCCGCTCTGTCTCTCTCTCTTTCCTTTCCCTTTCTGTCTCTCTCTCTTTTTTTTGCCACTCTGTCTTTCTCTCATTCCTTTCCCGCTCTCTCTTTCTCTCTCTTTCCTTTCCTGCTCTGTCTCTCTCTCTCTTTCCTTTCCCGCTCTGTCTCTCTCTCTTTCCTTTCCCGCTCTGTCTCTCTCTTTCCTTTCCCGCTCTGTCTCTCTCTCTTTCCTTTCCCGCTCTGTCTCTCTCTCTCTCTTTCCTTTCCTGCTCTGTCTCTCTCTCTCTCTTTCCTTTCCCACTCTGTCTCTCTCTCTTTCCTTTCCCGCTCTGTCTCTCTCTCTTTCCTTTCCCGCTCTGTCTCTCTCTCTTTCCTTTCCCGCTCTGTCTTTCTCTCTTTCTCTCTCTTTCCTTTCCTGCTCTGTCTCTCTCTCTTTCCTTTCTCGCTCTGTCTCTCTCTCTCTTTCCTTTCTCGCTCTGTCTCTCTCTCTCTTTCCTTTCCCGCTCTGTCTCTCTCTCTTTCCTTTCCCGCTCTGTCTCTCTCTCTTTCCTTTCCCGCTCTGTCTCTCTCTCTTTCCTTTCCCGCTCTGTCTCTCTCTCTTTCCTTTCCCGCTCTGTCTCTCTCTCTTTCCTTCCTTCTCTGTCTCTCTCTCTCTTTCCTTTCCTGCTCTGTCTGTCTCTCTCTCTTTCCTTTCCCGCTCTGTCTTTCTCTCTTTCCTTTCCCGCTCTGTCTCTCTCTCTTTCCTTTCCCACTGTGTCTCTCTCTCTTTCCTGCTCTTTCTCTCTCTCTCTCTTTCCTTTCCCGCTCTGTCTCTCTCTCTCTTTCCTTTCCTGCTCTGTCTCTCTCTCTCTTTCCTTTCCTGCTCTGTCTCTCTCTCTTTCCTTTCCCGCTCTGTCTGTCTCTCTCTCTCTTTCCTTTCCCATTCTGTCTGTCTCTCTCTCTTTCCTTTCCTGCTCTGTCTCTCTCTCTCTTTCCTTTCCCGCTCTGTCTCTCTCTCTCTTTCCTTTCCTGCTCTGTCTCTCTCTCTTTCCTTTCCCGCTCTGTCTCTCTCTCTTTCCTTTCGCGTTCTGTCTTTCTCTTTCTTTCTTTTCTGCTCTGTCTCTCTCTTTCCTTTCCCACTCTGTCTCTCTCTCTTTCCTTTCCCACTCTGTCTCTCTCTCTTTCCTTTCACGCTCTGTCTTTCTCTCTCTTTCCATTCGCGCTCTCTTTCATTTCTCATTCCTTCTCTCTCTCTTTCCTTTCCTGCTCTCTCTCTCTCTCTCTTTCCTTTCCTGCTCTGTCTCTCTCTCTTTCATTTCCTGCTCTGTCTCTCTCTCTCTCTTTCCTTTCCCGCTCTGTCTCTCTCTCTTTCCTTTCCTGCTCTGTCTCTCTCTCTTTCCTTTCTCGCTCTGTCTCTCTCTCTCTTTCCTTTCCTGCTCTGTCTCTCTCTCTTTCCTTTCCTGCTCTGTCTCTCTCTCTCTCTTTCCTTTCCTGCTCTGTCTCTCTCTCTCTTTCCTTTCCTGCTCTGTCTCTCTCTCTTTCCTTTCCCGCTCTGTCTCTCTCTCTCTCTTTCCTTTCCTGCTCTGTCTCTCTCTCTTTCCTTTCCTGCTCTGTCTCTCTCTCTCTTTCCTTTCCGCTCTGTCTCTCTCTCTCTCTTTCCTTTCCTGCTCTGTCTCTCTCTCTTTCCTTTCCTGCTCTGTCTCTCTCTCTCTTTCCTTTCCTGCTCTGTCTCTCTCTCTCCTTCCTTTCCCACTCTGTCTCTCTCTCTTTCCTTTCCTGCTCTGTCCCTCTCTCTTTCCTTTCCTGCTCTGTCTCTCTCTCTATTTCCTTTCCCACTCTGTCTCTCTCTCTTTCCTTTCCCACTCTGTCTCTCTCTCTTTCCTTTCGCGTTCTGTCTTTCTCTCTCTTTCCTTTCGCGCGCTCACTTTCATTTCTCATTCCTTCTCTCTCTCTCTTTCCTTTCTTTCTCTCTCTCTCTCTCTATTCCCTTTCCTGCTCTGTCTCTCTCTCTTTCCTTTCCCGCTCTGTCTCTCTCTCTCTCTCTTTCCTTTCCCGCTCTGTCTCTCTCTCTCTTTCCTTTCCCGCTCTGTCTCTCTCTCTTTCCTTTCTCGCTCTGTCTCTCTCTCTCTTTCCTTTCTCGCTCTGTCTCTCTCTCTTTCTTTCCATCTCTGTCCCTCTCTCTCTTTCCTTTCCTGCTCTGTCTCTCTCTCTCTTTCCTTTCCCGCTCTGTCTCTCTCTCTTTCCTTTCCCGCTCTCTCTCTCTCTCTTTCCTTTCCCGCTCTGTCTCTCTCTCTTTCCTTTCCCGCTCTGTCTCTCTCTCTTTCTTTCCATCTCTGTCTCTCTCTCTTTCCTTTCCTGCTCTGTCTCTCTCTCTTTCCTTTCCTGCTCTGTCTCTCTCTCTTTCCTTTCCTGCTCTGTCTCTCTCTCTCTTTCCTTTCCTGCTCTGTCTCTCTCTCTCTTTCCTTTCCTGCTCTGTCTCTCTCTCTTTCCTTTCCTGCTCTGTCTCTCTCTCTCTCTTTCCTTTCCTGCTCTGTCTCTGTCTCTTTACTTTCCCACTCTGTCTCTCTCTCTTTCCTTTCGCGTTCTGTCTTTCTCTCTCTTTCTTTTCCTGCTCTGTCTCTCTCTTTCCTTTCCCACTCTGTCTCTCTCTCTTTCCTTTCCCACTCTGTCTCTCTCTCTTTCCTTTCACGTTCTGTCTTTCTCTCTCTTTCCTTTCGCGCGCTCACTTTCATTTCTCATTCTGTTTCTCTCTCTCTTTCCTTTCCTGCTCTCTCTCTCTCTCTTTCCTTTCCTGCTCTGTCTCTCTCTCTTTCCTTTCCCGCTCTGTCTCTCTCTCTCTTTCCTTTCCCGCTCTGTCTCTCTCTCTCTTTCCTTTCCTGCTCTGTCTCTCTCTCTTTCCTTTCTCGCTCTGTCTCTCTCTCTCTTTCCTTCCTCGCTCTGTCTCTCTCTCTTTCCTTTCTCGCTCTGTCTCTCTCTCTTTCCTTTCCCGCTCTGTCTGTCTCTCTCTCTTTCCTTTCCCGCTCTGTCTCTCTCTCTTTCCTTTCCCACTCTGTCTCTCTCTCTTTCCTTTCCTGCTCTGTCTCTCTCTCTTTCCTTTCCTGCTCTGTCTCTCTCTCTCTTTCCTTTCCTGCTCTCTCTCTCTTTCTCTGTTTCCCTTCCTGCTCTGTCTCTCTCTCTCTTTCCTTTCCTGCTCTGTCTCTCTCTCTCCCTTTCCTTTCTTGCTCTGTCTCTCTCTCTTTCCTTTCCCACTCTGTCTGTCTCTCTCTCTCTTTCCTTTCCCATTCTGTCTGTCTCTCTCTCTTTCCTTTCCCGCTCTGTCTCTCTCTCTCTTTCCCTTCCCGCTCTGTCGGAGTCTCTCTCTCTGTCCTTCCCTGCTCCGTGTCTCTCTCTTTCCTTTCCTGCTCTGTCTCTCTCTCTTTCCTTTCCTGCTCTGTCTCTCTCTCTTTCCTTTCCTGCTCTGTCTCTCTCTCTTTCCTTTCCTGCTCTGTCTCTCTCTCTTTCCTTTCCTGCTCTGTCTCTCTCTTTCCTTTCCTGCTCTGTCTCTCTCTCTCTTTCCTTTCCCGCTCTGTCTCTCTCTCTCTTTCCTTTCCTGCTCTGTCTCTCTCTCTTTCCTTTCCTGCTCTGTCTCTCTCTCTCTCTTTCCTTTCCTGCTCTGTCTCTCTCTTTCCTTTCCCACTCTGTCTCTCTCTCTTTCCTTTCCCACTCTGTCTCTCTCTCTTTCCTTTCGCGTTCTGTCTTTCTCTCTCTTTCCTTTCGCGCACTCACTTTCATTTCTCATTCCTTCTCTCTCTCTCTTTCCTTTCCTTCTCTCTCTCTCTCTCTATTCCCTTTCCTGCTCTGTCTCTCTCTCTTTCATTTCCCGCTCTGTCTCTCTCTCTCTCTCTTTCCTTTCCCGCTCTTTCTCTCTCTCTTTCCTTTCCCGCTCTGTCTCTCTCTCTTTCCTTTCCCGTTCTTTCTCTCTCTCTTTCCTTTCCCGCTCTGTCTCTCTCTCTTTCTTTCCATCTCTGTCTCTCTCTCTTTCCTTTCCTGCTCTGTCTCTCTCTCTTTCCTTTCCTGCTCTGTCTCTCTCTCTTTCCTTTCCTGCTCTGTCTCTCTCTCTCTTTCCTTTCCTGCTCTGTCTCTCTCTCTCTCTTTCCTTTCTGCTCTGTCTCTCTTTCCTTTCCCGCTCTGTCTCTCTCTCTTTCCTTTCCTGCTCTGTCTCTCTCTCTCTTTCCTTTCCCGCACTTTCTCTCTCTTTCCTTTCCTGCTCTGTCTCTCTCTCTTTCCTTTCTCGCTCTGTCTCTCTCTCTCTTTCCTTTCTCGCTCTGTCTCTCTCTCTTTCTTTCCATCTCTGTCCCTCTCTCTCTTTCCTTTCCTGCTCTGTCTCTCTCTCTCTTTCCTTTCCCGCTCTGTCTCTCTCTCTTTCCTTTCCCGCTCTGTCTCTCTCTCTTTCCTTTCCCGTTCTTTCTCTCTCTCTTTCCTTTCCCGCTCTGTCTCTCTCTCTTTCTTTCCATCTCTGTCCCTCTCTCTCTTTCCTTTCCTGCTCTGTCTCTCTCTCTTTCCTTTCCTGCTCTGTCTCTCTCTCTTTCCTTTCCTGCTCTGTCTCTCTCTCTTTCCTTTCCTGCTCTGTCTCTCTCTCTCTATTTCCCTATCTGCTCTGTCTCTCTCTTTCCTTTCCCGCTCTGTCTCTCTCTCTTTCCTTTCCTGCTCTGTCTCTCTCTCTCTTTCCTTTCCCGCACTTTCTCTCTCTTTCCTTTCCTGCTCTGTCTCTCTCTCTTTCCTTTCCTGCTCTGTCTCTCTCTCTTTCCTTTCCTGCTCTGTCTCTCTCTTTCCTTTCCTGCTCTGTCTCTCTCTCTCTTTCCTTTCCCGCTCTGTCGGTTTCTCTCTCTCTTTCCTTTCCCGCTCTGTCTCTCTCTCTTTCCTTTCCTGCTCTGTCTCTCTCTCTCTTTCCTTTCCCGCACTTTCTCTCTCTTTCCTTTCCTGCTCTGTCTCTCTCTCTTTCCATTCCTGCTCTGTCTGTCTCTCTTTCCTTTCCTGCTCTGTCTGTCTCTTTCCTTTCCTGCTCTGTCTCTCTCTCTCTTTCCTTTCCCGCTCTGTCTCTCTCTCTCTCTTTCCTTTCCTGCTCTGTCTCTCTCTCTTTCCTTTCCTGCTCTGTCTCTCTCTCTCTCTTTCCTTTCCTGCTCTGTCTCTCTCTCTCCTTACTTTCCCACTCTGTCTCTCTCTCTTTCCTTTCGCGTTCTGTCTTTCTCTCTCTTTCCTTTCCTGCTCTGTCTCTCTCTTTCCTTTCCCGCTCTGTCTCTCTCTCTTTCCTTTCCCACTCTGTCTCTCTCTCTTTCCTTTCGCGTTCTGTCTTTCTCTCTCTTTCCTTTCACGCGCTCACTTTCATTTCTCATTCCTTCTCTCTCTCTCTTTCCTTTCCTTCTCTCTCTCTCTCTCACTATTTCCTTTCCTGCTCTGTCTCTCTCTCTCTCTATTTCCTTTCCTGCTCTGTCTCTCTCTCTCTCTCTTTCCTTTCCCGCTCTGTCTCTCTCTCTCTTTCCTTTCCCGCTCTGTCTCTCTCTCTTTCCTTTCTCGCTCTGTCTCTCTTTCTCTTTCCTTTCTCGCTCTGTCTCTCTCTCTTTCTTTCCATCTCTGTCTCTCTCTCTTTCCTTTCCTGCTCTGTCTCTCTCTCTCTTTCCTTTCCCGCTCTGTCTCTCTCTCTTTCCTTTCCCGCTCTGTCTCTCTCTCTTTCCTTTCCCGCTCTGTCTCTCTCTCTTTCCTTTCCCGCTCTGTCTCTCTCTCTTTCTTTCCATCTCTGTCCCTCTCTCTCTTTCCTTTCCTGCTCTGTCTCTCTCTCTTTCCTTTCCTGCTCTGTCTCTCTCTCTTTCCTTTCCTGCTCTGTCTCTCTCTCTTTCCTTTCCTGCTCTGTCTCTCTCTCTCTCTTTCCTTTCCTGCTCTGTCTCTCTCTCTTTCCTTTCCTGCTCTGTCTCTCTCTCTCTTTCCTTTCCTGCCCTGTCTCACTGTCTTCCCTTTCCCGCTCTGTCTCTCTCTCTTTCCTTTCGCGCTCTGTCTTTCTCTCTCTTTCCTTTCCTGCTCTGTCTCTCTCTTTCCTTTCCCACTCTGTCTCTCTCTCTTTCCTTTCCCACTCTGTCTCTCTCTCTTTCCTTTCACGTTCTGTCTTTCTCTCTCTTTCCTTTCGCGCGCTCACTTTCATTTCTCATTCTGTCTCTCTCTCTCTTTCCTTTCCTGCTCTCTCTCTCTCTCTATTTCCTTTCCTGCTCTGTCTCTCTCTCTTTCATTTCCCGCTCTGTCTCTCTCTCTCTCTTTCCTTTCCCGCTCTGTCTCTCTCTCTCTTTCCTTTCCTGCTCTGTCTCTCTCTCTTTCCTTTCTCGCTCTGTCTCTCTCTCTCTTTCCTTCCTCGCTCTGTCTCTCTCTCTTTCCTTTCCCGCTCTGTCTGTCTCTCTCTTTCCTTTCCCGCTCTGTCTCTCTCTCTTTCCTTTCCCGCTCTGTCTCTCTCTCTTTCCTTTCCTGCTCTGTCTCTCTCTCTTTCCTTTCCTGCTCTGTCTCTCTCTCTCTTTCCTTTCCTGCTCTCTGTCTCTTTCTCTGTTTCCCTCCTGCTCTGTCCCTCTCTCTCTTTCCTTTCCTGCTCTGTCTCTCTCTCCCTTTCCTTTCTTGCTCTGTCTCTCTCTCTTTCCTTTCCCGCTCTGTCTGTCTCTCTCTCTCTTTCCTTTCCCATTCTGTCTGTCTCTCTCTCTTTCCTTTCCCGCTCTGTCTCTCTCTCTCTTTCCTTTCCCGCTCTGTCTCTCTCTCTTTCCTTCCCTGCTCTGTCTCTCTCTCTTTCCTTTCCTGCTCTGTCTCTCTCTCTTTCCTTTCCTGCTCTGTCTCTCTCTCTTTCCTTTCCTGCTCTGTCTCTCTCTCTTTCCTTTCCTGCTCTGTCTCTCTCTCTTTCCTTTCCTGCTCTGTCTCTCTCTCTTTCCTTTCTCGCTCTGTCTCTCTCTCTCTTTCCTTCCTCGCTCTGTCTCTCTCTCTCTTTCCTTTCCCGCTCTGTCTCTCTCTCTTTCCTTTCCCGCTCTGTCTCTCTCTCTTTCCTTTCCCGCTCTGTCTCTCTCTCTTTCCTTTCCCGCTCTGTCTGTCTCTCTCTCTTTCCTTTCCTGCTCTGTCTCTCTCTCTTTCCTTTCCCGCTCTGTCTCTCTCTCTTTCCTTTCCTGCTCTGTCTCTCTCTCTTTCCTTTCCTGCTCTGTCTCTCTCTCTCTTTCCTTTCCTGCTCTCTCTCTCATTCTCTATTGCCCTTCCTGCTCTGTCTCTCTCTCTATTTCCTTTCCTGCTCTGTCTCTCTCTCTCTCTTTCCTTTCCCGCTCTGTCTCTCTCTCTCTTTCCTTTCCCGCTCTGTCTCTCTCTCTTTCCTATCTCTCTCTGTCTCTCTCTCTCTTTCCTTTCTCGCTCTGTCTCTCTCTCTCTTTCCTTTCCCGCTCTGTCTCTCTCTCTCTCTCTTTCCTTTCCCACTCTGTCTGTCTCTCTCTCTTTCCTTTCCTGCTCTGTCTCTCTCTCTTTCCTTTCCTGCTCTGTCTCTCTCTTTCCTTTCCTGCTCTGTCTCTCTCTCTTTCCTTTCCTGCTCTGTCTCTCTCTCTTTCCTTTCCCGCTCTGTCTCTCTCTCTTTCCTTTCCCGCTCTGTCTCTCTCTCTTTCCTTTCCTGCTCTGTCTCTCTCTCTTTCCTTTCCCGCTCTGTCTCTCTCTCTTTCTTTCCAGGTCTGTCCCTCTCTCTCTTTCCTTTCCTGCTCTGTCTCTCTCTCTTTCCTTTCCTGCTCTGTCTCTCTCTCTTTCCTTTCCTGCTCTGTCTCTCTCTCTCTTTCCTTTCCTGCTCTCTCTCTCTCTCTCTATTTCCTTTCTCGCTCTGTCTCTCTCTCTTTCCTTTCCTGCTCTGTCTCTCTCTCTCTTTCCTTTCCCGCTCTGTCTCTCTCTCTCTTTCCTTTCCCGCTCTGTCTCTCTCTCTCTTTCCTTTCCCGCTCTCTCTGTCTCTCTCTCTTTCCTTTCCCGCTCTGTCTCTCTCTTTTTCCTTTCCCGCTCTGTCTCTCTCTCTTTCCTTTGCCGCTCTGTCTTTCTCTCATTCCTTTCCTGCTCTCTCTTTCTCTTTCTCTCTCTTTCCTTTCCTGCTCTGTCTCTCTCTCTCTTTCCTTTCCCGCTCTGTCTCTCTCTCTTTCCTTTCCCGCTCTGTCTCTCTCTCTTTCCTTTGCCGCTCTGTCTCTCTCTCTTTCCTTTCCTGCTCTGTCTCTCTCTCTTTCCTTTCCTGCTCTGTCTCTCTCTCTCTTTCCTTTCCCGCTCTGTCTCTCTCTCTTTCCTTTCCCGCTCTGTCTCTCTCTTTCCTTTCCCGCTCTGTCTCTCTCTCTTTCCTTTCCCGCTCTGTCTCTCTCTCTCTCTTTCCTTTCCTGCTCTGTCTCTCTCTCTCTCTTTCCTTTCCCACTCTGTCTCTATCTCTTCCCTTTCCCGCACTTTCTCTCACTCTTTCCTTTCCCGCTCAGTCTCTCTCCCTTTCTCTCCCTTTCCTTTCCCGCTCTGTCTCTCTCTCTTTCCTTTCCCGCTCTGTCTCTCTTTCTCTTTCCTTTCCTGCTCTGTCTCTCTCTCTTTCCTTTCCCGCTCTGTCTCTCTCTCTCTCTTTCCTTTCCCGCTCTGTCTCTCTCTCTTTCCTTTCTCGCTCTGTCTCTCTCTCTCTTTCCTTTCCTGCTCTGTCTCTCTCTCTTTCCTTTCCCGCTCTGTCTCTCTCTCTTTCTTTCCTGCTCTGTCTCTCTCTCTCTTTCCTTTCCTGCTCTGTCTCTCTCTCTTTCCTTTCCTGCTCTGTCTCTCTCTCTATTTCCTTTCCTGCTCTGTCTCTCTCTCTCTATTTTCATATCTGCTCTGTCTCTCTCTTTCCTTTCCCGCTCTGTCTCTCTCTCTCTTTCCTTTCCCGCTCTGTCTCTCTCTCTCTTTCCTTTCCCGCTCTTTCTCTCTCTCTTTCCTTTCCTGCTCTGTCTCTCTCTCTTTCCTTTCCTGCTCTGTCTCTCTCTCTTTCCTTTCCTGCTCTGTCTCTCTCTCTTTACTTTCTGCTCTGTCTCTCTCTTTCCTTTCCCGCTCTGTGTCTCTCTCTTTCTTTTCCCGCTCTGTTTCTCTCTCTCTCTTTCCTTTCCTGCTCTCTCTCTCTCTCTATTTCCTTTCCTGCTCTGTCTCTCTCTCTCTCTATTTCCTTTACTGCTCTGTCTCTCTCTCTTTCCATTCTCGC
This sequence comes from Carcharodon carcharias, assembly GCF_017639515.1. Taxonomy (NCBI): domain Eukaryota; kingdom Metazoa; phylum Chordata; class Chondrichthyes; order Lamniformes; family Lamnidae; genus Carcharodon; species Carcharodon carcharias. The sequence continues at coordinate 138,130 of NW_024470627.1, read as the reverse complement.
TCTGTCTCTCTCTCTTTCCTTTCCCGCTCTGTCTCTCTCTCTTTCCTTTCCTGCTCTGTCTCTCTCTCTTTCCTTTCTCGCTCTGTCTCTCTCTCTCTTTCCTTTCTCGCTCTGTCTCTCTCTCTCTTTCCTTTCCCACTCTGTCTCTCTCTCTCTTTCCTTTCCCGCTCTGTCTCTCTCTCTTTCCTTTCCCGCTCTGTCTCTCTCTCTTTCCTTTCCCGCTCTGTCTCTCTCTCTTTCCTTTCCCGCTCTGTCTCTCTCTCTTTCCTTCCTTCTCTGTCTCTCTCTCTCTTTCCTTTCCTGCTCTGTCTCTCTCTCTCTTTCCTTGTCTGCTCTGTCTCTCCTTCCTTTCCCACTCTGTCTGTCTCTCTTTCCTTTCCCACTGTGTCTCTCTCTCTTTCCCGCTCTTTCTCTCTCTCTCTCTTTCCTTTCCCGCTCTGTCTCTCTCTATCTCTCTTTCCTTTCCTGCTCTGTCTCTCTCTCTCCCTTTCCTTTCTTGCTCTGTCTCTCTCTCTTTCCTTTCCCACTATGTCTGTCTCTCTCTCTCTTTCCTTTCCCATTATGTCTGTCTCTCTCTCTTTCCTTTCTCGCTCTGTCTCTCTCTCTCTTTCCTTCCTCGCTCTGTCTCTCTCTCTCTTTCCTTTCCCGCTCTGTCTCTCTCTCTTTCCTTTCCCGCTCTGTCTCTCTCTCTTTCCTTTCCCGCTCTGTCTCTCTCTCTTTCCTTTCCCGCTCTGTCTCTCTCTCTCTTTCCTTTCCTGCTCTGTCTCTCTCTCTTTCCTTTCCCGCTCTGTCTCTCTCTCTTTCCTTTCCTGCTCTGTCTTTCTCTCTTTCCTTTCCTGCTCTCTCTCTCTCTCTCTATTTCCTTTCCTGCTCTGTCTCTCTCTCTCTTTCCTTTCCTGCTCTGTCTCTCTCTCTCTCTCTTTCCTTTCCCGCTCTGTCTCTCTCTCTTTCCTTTCTCTCTGTCTCTCTCTCTCTTTCCTTTCTCGCTCTGTCTCTCTCTCTCTTTCCTTTCCCGCTCTGTCTCTCTCTCTCTCTCTTTCCTTTCCCGCTCTGTCTGTCTCTCTCTCTTTCCTTTCCTGCTCTGTCTCTCTCTCTTTCCTTTCCTGCTCTGTCTCTCTCTTTCCTTTCCTGCTCTGTCTCTCTCTCTTTCCTTTCCTGCTCTGTCTCTCTCTCTTTCCTTTCCCGCTCTGTCTCTCTCTCTTTCCTTTCCCGCTCTGTCTCTCTCTCTTTCCTTTCCCGCTCTGTCTCTCTCTCTTTCCTTTCCCGCTCTGTCTCTCTCTCTTTCTTTCCAGCTCTGTCTCTCTCTTTCCTTTCCTGCTCTGTCTCTCTCTCTTTCCTTTCCTGCTCTGTCTCTCTCTCTTTCCTTTCCTGCTCTGTCTCTCTCTCTATTTCCTTTCCTGCTCTGTCTCTCTCTCTCTATTTCCCTATCTGCTCTGTCTCTCTCTTTCCTTTCCCGCTCTGTCTCTCTCTCTCTTTCCTTTCCCTCTCTGTCTCTCTCTCTCTTTCCTTTCCCACTCTGTCTCTCTCTCTTTCCTTTCCCGCTCTGTCTCTCTCTCTCTCTTTCCTTTCCCGCTCTGTCTCTCTCTCTCTTTCCTTTCCCGCTCTCTCTGTCTCTCTCTCTCTTTCCTTTCCCGCTCTGTCTCTCTCTTTTTCCTTTCCCGCTCTGTCTCTCTGTCTTTCCTTTGCCGCTCTGTCTTTCTCTCTTTCCTTTCCTGCTCTCTCTCTCTCTCTTTCCTTTCCTGCTCTGACTCTCTCTCTCTTTCCTTTCCCGCTCTGTCTCTCACTCTCTTTCCTTTCCCGCTCTGTCTCTCTCTTTCCTTTCCCGCTCTGTTCTCTCTCTTTCATTTCCCGCTCTGTCTGTCTTCTCTCTTTCCTTTCCTGCTCTGTCTCTCTCTCTCTCTTTCCTTTCCCGCTCTGTCTCTCTCTCTTCCCTTTCCCGCACTTTCTCTCACTCTTTCCTTTCCCGCTCTGTCTCTCTCCCTTTCTCTCTCTTTCCTTTCCCGCTCTGTCTCTCTCTCTTTCCTTTCCCGCTCTGTCTCTCTCTCTCTTTCCTTTCCCGCTCTGTCTCTCTCTCTTTCCTTTCTCGCTCTGTCTCTCTCTCTCTTTCCTTTCCTGCTCTGTCTCTCTCTCTTTCCTTTCCTGCTCTGTCTCTCTCTCTTTCCTTTCCTGCTCTGTCTCTCTCTCTCTATTTCCTTATCTGCTCTGTCTCTCTCTTTCCTTTCCCGCTCTGTCTCTCTCTCTCTTTCCTTTCCCGCTCTGTCTCTCTCTCTCTCTTTCCTTTCCCGCTCTGTCTCTCTCTCTTTCCTTTCTCGCTCTGTCTCTCTCTCTTTCCTTTCCTGCTCTGTCTCTCTCTCTTTCCTTTCCTGCTCTGTCTCTCTCTGTATTTCCTTATCTGCTCTGTCTCTCTCTTTCCTTTCCCGCTCTGTCTTTCTCTCTTTCCTTTCCTGATGTCTCTCTCTCTCTCTTTCCTTTCCCGCTCTGTCTCTCTCTCTCTTTCCTTTCCCGCTCTGTCTCTCTCTCTTTCCTTTCCCGCTCTTTCTCTCTCTCTTTCCTTTCCCGCTCTGTCTCTCTCTCTTTCCTTTCCCGCTCTGTCTCTCTCTCTTTCCTTTCTCGCTCTGTCTCTCTCTCTCTTTCCTTTCTCGCTCTGTCTCTCTCTCTCTTTCCTTTCCCGCTCTGTCTGTCTCTCTCTTTCCTTTCCCGCTCTGTCTCTCTCTCTTTCCTTTCCCGCTCTGTCTCTCTCTCTTTCCTTTCCCGCTCTGTCTCTCTCTCTTTCCTTTCCCGCTCTGTCTCTCTCTCTTTCCTTCCTTCTCTGTCTCTCTCTCTCTTTCCTTTCCTGCTCTGTCTGTCTCTCTCTCTTTCCTTTCCCGAACTGTCTGTCTCTCTTTCCTTTCCAGCTCTGTCAGTCTCTCTTTCCTTTCCCACTGTGTCTCTCTCTCTCTTTCCTGCTCTTTCTCTCTCTCTCTCTGTCCTTTCCCGCTCTGTCTCTCTCTCTCTCTCTCTCTTTCCTTTCCTGCTCTGTCTCTCTCTCTCCCTTTCCTTTACCGCTCTGTCTCTCTCTCTTTCCTTTCCCGCTCTGTCTGTCTCTCTCTCCTTCCTTTCCCTCTCTGTCTGTGTCTCTCTTTCCTTTCCCACTCTGGCTCTCTCTCTTTTCTTTCCCGCTCTGTCTGTCTCTCTCTCTTTTCTTTCCTGCTCTGTCTCTCTCTCTTTCCTTTCCTGCTCTGTCTCTCTCTCTTTCCTTTCCTGCTCTGTCTCTCTCTCTTTCCTTTCCTGCTCTGTCTCTCTCTCTTTCCTTTCCTGCTCTGTCTCTCTCTCTTTCCTTTCCTGCTCTGTCTCTCTCTTTCCTTTCCTGCTCTGTCTCTCTCTCTCTTTCCTTTCCCGCTCTGTCTGTCTCTCTCTCTCTTTCCTTTCCTGCTCTGTCTCTCTCTCTTTCCTTTCCTGCTCTGTCTCTCTCTCTCTTTCCTTTCCTGCTCTGTCTCTCTCTCTTTCCTTTCCCGCTCTGTCTCTCTCTCTTTCCTTTCCCGCTCTGTCTTTCTCTCTCTTTCCTTTCCTGCTCTGTCTCTCTCTTTCCTTTCCCGCTCTGTCTCTCTCTCTTTCCTTTCCCGCTCTGTCTCTCTCTCTCTCTCTTTCCTTTCCCGCTCTGTCTCTCTCTCTCTTTCCTTCCCTGCTCTGTCTCTCTCTCTTTCCTTTCCTGCTCTGTCTCTCTCTCTTTCCTTTCCTGCTCTGTCTCTCTCTCTTTCCTTTCCTGCTCTGTCTCTCTCTCTTTCCTTTCCTGCTCTGTCTCTCTCTCTTTCCTTTCCTGCTCTGTCTCTCTCTCTTTCCTTCCTCGCTCTGTCTCTCTCTCTCTTTCCTTTCCCGCTCTGTCTCTCTCTCTCTTTCCTTTCCCGCTCTGTCTCTCTCTCTTTCCTTTCCCGCTCTGTCTCTCTCTCTTTCCTTTCCCGCTCTGTCTCTCTCTCTCTTTCCTTTCCCGCTCTGTCTCTCTCTCTTTCCTTTCCCGCTCTGTCTCTCTCTCTTTCCTTTCCTGCTCTGTCTCTCTCTCTTTCCTTTCCTGCTCTGTCTCTCTCTCTCTTTCCTTTCCTGCTCTCTCTCTCTCTCTTTCCTTTCCTGCTCTGTCTCTCTCTCTTTCCTTTCCTGCTCTGTTTCACTCTCTTTCCTTTCCCGCTCTGTCTCTCTCTCTTTCCTTTCTCGCTCTGTCTCTCTCTCTCTTTCCTTTCTCGCTCTGTCTCTCTCTCTCTTTCCTTTCCCGCTCTGTCTCTCTCTCTCTCTCTTTCTTTTCCTGCTCTGTCTCTCTCTTTCCTTTCCCGCTCTGTCTCTCTCTCTTTCCTTTCCCACTCTGTCTCTCTCTCTTTCCTTTCACGTTCTGTCTTTCTCTCTCTTTCCTTTCGCGCTCTCTCTTTCTCTTTCTTCTCCTTCTCTCTCTCTTTCCTTTCCTGCTCTCTCTCTCTCTCTTTCCTTTCCTGCTCTGTCTCTCTCTCTTTCATTTCCCGCTCTGTCTCTCTCTCTCTCTTTCCTTTCCCGCTCTGTCTCTCTCTCTCTTTCCTTTCCTGCTCTGTCTCTCTCTCTTTCCTTTCTCGCTCTGTCTCTCTCTCTCTTTCCTTCCTCGCTCTGTCTCTCTCTCTCTTTCCTTTCTCGCTCTGTCTCTCTCTCTTTCCTTTCCCGCTCTGTCTGTCTCTCTCTCTTTCCTTTCCCGCTCTGTCTCTCTCTCTTTCCTTTCCCGCTCTGTCTCTCTCTCTTTCCTTTCCTGCTCTGTCTTTCTCTCTTTCCTTTCCTGCTCTGTCTCTCTCTCTCTTTCCTTTCCTGCTCTCTCTCTCTTTCTCTCTTTCCTTTCCTGCTCTGTCTCTCTCTCTTTCCTTTCCGGCTCTGTCTCTCTCTCTCTTTCCTTTCTTGCTCTGTCTCTCTCTCTTTACTTTCCCACTATGTCTGTCTCTCTCTCTCTTTCCTTTCCCATTCTGTCTGTCTCTCTCTCTTTCCTTTCCCGCTCTGTCTCCCTTACTTTTTCCCTTCCCGCTCTGTCGGTCTCTCTCTCTCTGTCCTTCCCTGCTCTGTCTCTCTCTCTTTCCTTTCCTGCTCTGTCTCTCTCTCTTTCCTTTCCTGCTCTGTCTCTCTCTCTTTCCTTTCCTGCTCTGTCTCTCTCTCTTTCCTTTCCTGCTCTGTCTCTCTCTCTTTCCTTTCCTGCTCTGTCTCTCTCTTTCCTTTCCTGCTCTGTCTCTCTCTCTCTTTCCTTTCCCGCTCTGTCGGTCTCTCTCTCTCTTTCCTTTCCTGCTCTGTCTCTCTCTCTTTCCTTTCCTGCTCTGTCTCTCTCTGTCTCTTTCCTTTCCTGCTCTGTCTCTCTCTCCTTACTTCCCCACTGTGTCTCTCTCTCTTTCCTTTCGCGTTCTGTCTTTCTCTCTCTTTCTTTTCCTGCCCTCTCTCTCTCTTTCCTTTCCCACTCTGTCTCTCTCTCTTTCCTTTCCCACTCTGTCTCTCTCTCTTTCCTTTCACGTTCTGTCTTTCTCTCTCTTACCATTCGCGCGCTCACTTTCATTTCTCATTCCTTCTCTCTCTCTCTTTCCTTTCCTGCTCTCTCTCTCTCTATTCCCTTTCCTGCTCTGTCTCTCTCTCTTTCATTTGCGGCTCTGTCTCTCTCTCTCTCTCTTTCCTTTCCCGCTCTGTCTCTCTCTCTCTTTCCTTTTCCGCTCTGTCTCTCTCTCTTTCCTTTCCCGCTCTGTCTCTCTCTCTCTTTCCTTCCTCGCTCTGTCTCTCTCTCTCTTTCCTTTCTCGCTCTGTCTCTCTCTCTTTCCTTTCTCGCTCTGTCTGTCTCTCTCTCTTTCCTTTCCTGCTCTGTCTCTCTCTCTTTCCTTTCCCGCTCTGTCTCTCTCTTTCCTTTCCTGCTCTGTCTCTCTCTCTTTCCTTTCCTGCTCTGTCTCTCTCTCTTTCCTTTCCTGCTCTGTCTCTCTCTCTTTCCTTTCCCGCTCTGTCTCTCTCTCTTTCCTTTCCCGCTCTGTCTCTCTCTCTTTCTTTCCTGCTCTGTCTCTCTCTCTCTTTCCTTTCCTGCTCTGTCTCTCTCTCTTTCCTTTCCCGCTCTGTCTCTCTCTCTTTCCTTTCCGCTCTGTCTCTCTCTCTTTTCTTTCCATCTCTGTCTCTCTCTCTCTTTCCTTTCCTGCTCTGTCTCTCTCTCTTTCCTTTCCTGCTCTGTCTCTCTCTCTTTCCTTTCCTGCTCTGTCTCTCTCTCTTTCCTTTCCCGCTCTGTCTCTCTCTCTTTCCTTTCCCGCTCTGTCTCTCTCTCTTTCTTTCCAGCTCTGTCTCTCTCTCTCTTTCCTTTCCTGCTCTGTCTCTCTCTCTTTCCTTTCCCGCTCTGTCTCTCTCTCTTTCCTTTCCCGCTCTGTCTCTCTCTCTTTCTTTCTAGCTCTGTCCCTCTCTCTCTTTCCTTTCCTGCTCTGTCTCTCTCTCTTTCCTTTCCTGCTCTGTCTCTCTCTCTTTCCTTTCCTGCTCTGTCTCTCTCTCTATTTCCTTTCCTGCTCTGTCTCTCTCTCTCTATTTCCATATCTGCTCTGTCTCTCTCTTTCCTTTCCCGATCTGTCTCTCTCTCTTTCCTTTCCTGCTCTGTCTCTCTCTCTCTTTCCTTTCCCGCACTTTCTCTCTCTTTCCTTTCCTGCTCTGTCTCTCTCTCTTTCCTTTCCTGCTCTGTCTCTCTCTCTCTATTTCCTTTCCTGCTCTGTCTCTCTCTTTCCTTTCCCGCTCTGTCTCTCTCTCTCTTTCCTTTCCCGCTCTGACTCTCTCTCTCTTTCCTTTCCCGCTCTGTCTCTCTCTCTCTTTCCTTTCCCAATCTGTCTCTCTCTCTCTTACCTTTCCCGCTCTGTCTCTCTCTCGCTTTCCTTTCTCGCTCTATCTCTCTCTCTCTTTCTCTCTTCTCCGCTCTCTCTGTCTCTCTGTCTCTCCTTTCCCTCTGTCTCTCTGTCTTTCCTTTCCCGCTCTCTCTCTGTCTCTCCTTTCCCTCTGTCTCTCTGTCTTTCCTTTCCCGCTCTCTCTCTCTCTCTCTTTCCTTTCCTGCTCTGTCTCTCTCTCTTTCCTTTCCTGCTCTGTCTCTCTCTCTTTCCTTTCCTGCTCTGTCTCTCTCTCTATTTCCTTTCCTGCTCTGTCTCTCTATCAATATTTCCTTATCTGCTCTGTCTCTCTCTTTCCTTTCCCGCTCTGTCTCTCTCTCTCTTTCCTTTCCCGCTCTGACTCTCTCTCTCTTTCCTTTCCCGCTCTGTCTCTCTCTCTTTCCTTTCCCGCTCTGTCTCACTCTCTCTTTCCTTTCCCGCTCTGTCTCTCTCTCTCTTTCCTTTCCCGCTCTCTCTGTCTCTCTCTCTTTCCTTTCCCGCTCTGTCTCTCTCTCTTTCCTTTCCCGCTCTGTCTCTCTCTCTTTCCTTTCCCGCTCTGTCTCTCTCTTTCCTTTCCCGCTCTGTCTCTCTCTCTTTCCTTTCCCGCTCTGTCTCTCTCTCTCTCCTTCCTTTCCTGCTCTGTCTCTCTCTCTCTCTTTCCTTTCCCACTCTGTCTCTATCTCTTCCCTTTCCCGCTCTTTCTCTCACTCTTTCCTTTCTCGCTCTGTTTCTCTCTCTTTCCTTTCCCGCTCTGTCTTTCTCTCTTTCTCTCTCTTCCTTCCCCGCTCTGTCTCTCTCTCTTTCCTTACCCGCTCTGTCTCTCTCTCTCTTTCCTTTCCTGCTCTGTCTCTCTCTCTTTCCTTTCTCGCTCTGTCTCTCTCTCTCTTTCCTTTCCTCCTCTGTCTCTCTCTCTTTCCTTTCCCGCTCTGTCTCTCTCTCTTTCCTTTCCCGCTCTGTCTCTCTCTTTCCTTTCCTGCTCTGTCTCTCTCTCTTTCCTTTCCTGCTCTGTCTCTCTCTCTTTCCTTTCCCGCTCTGTCTCTCTCTCTCTTTCCTTTCCTGCTCTGTCTTTCTCTCTTTCCTTTCCCGCTCTGTCTCTCTCTCTTTCCTTTCTCGCTCTGTCTCTCTCTCTTTCCTTTCCCGCTCTGTCTCTCTCTCTCTCATTCCTTTCCCGCTCTGTCTCTCTCTCTCTCTTTCCTGCTCTGTCTCTCTCTCTCTTTCCTTTCCGCTCTGTCTCTCTCTCTTTCCTTTCCTGCTCTGTCTCTCTCTCTTTCCTTTCCTGCTCTTCTCTCTCTCTATTTCGTTTCCTGCTCTGTCTCTCTTTCTCTACTTCCTTATCTGCTCTGTCTCTCTCTTTCCTTTCCCGCTCTGTCTCTCTCTCTCTTTCCTTTCCCGCTCTGTCTGTCACTCTCTCTGTCCTTTCCTGCTCTGTCTCTCTCTCTTTCCTTTCCTGCTCTGTCTCTCTCTCTCTTTCCTTTCCTGCTCTGTCTCTCTCTCTCTTTCCTTTCCTGCTCTGTCTCTCTCTCTTTCCTTTCCCGCTCTGTCTCTCTCTCTCTTTCCTTTCCCGCTCTGTCTCTCTCTCTCTTTCCTTTCCCGCTCTGTCTCTCTCTCTTTCCTTTCCTGCTCTGTCTCTCTCTCTTTCCTTTCCCGCTCTGTCTCTCTCTCTCTTTCCTTTCCCGCTCTGTCTCTCTCTCTCTTTCCTTTCCCGCTCTGTCTCTCTCTCTTTCCTTTCTCGCTCTGTCTCTCTCTCTCTTTCCTTTCCCGCTCTGTCTCTCTCTCTCTTTCCTTTCCCGCTCTGTCTCTCTCTCTCTCTTTCCTTTCCGCTCTGTCTCTCTCTCTTTCCTTTCCTGCTCTGTCTCTCTCTCTTTCCTTTCCTGCTCTGTCTCTCTCTCTTTCCTTTCCTGCTCTGTCTCTCTCTCTTTCCTTTCCCGCTCTGTCTCTCTCTCTCTCTTTCCTTTCTCGCTCTGTCTCTCTCTCTCTTTCCTTTCCCGCTCTGTCTCTCTCTCTTTCCTTTCCCGCTCTGTCTCTCTCTCTTTCCTTTCCCGCTCTGTCTCTCTCTCTTTCCTTTCCTGCTCTGTCTCTCTCTCTTTCCTTTCCTGCTCTGTCTCTCTCTCTTTCCTTTCCTGCTCTGTCTCTCTCTCTCTTTCCTTTCCTGCTCTGTCTCTCTCTCTCTATTTCCTTATCTGCTCTGTCTCTCTCTTTCCTTTCCCGCTCTGTCTCTCTCTCTTTCCTTTCCCGCTCTGTCTCTCTCTCTCTCTTTCCTTTCCCGCTCTGTCTCTCTCTCTTTCCTTTCCTGCTCTCTCTCTCTCTCTTTCCTTTCCTGCTCTGTCTCTCTCTCTATTTCCTTTCCTGCTCTGTCTCTCTCTCTTTTTTCCTTTCTGCTCTGTCTCTCTCTTTCCTTTCCGCTCTCTTTTCTCATTCTTCTCTCTCTCTCTTTCCTTTCCTGCTCTCTCTCTCTCTCTCTTTCCTTTCCTGCTCTCTCTCTCTCTTTCATTTCCCGCTCTGTCTCTCTCTCTCTCTTTCCTTTCCCGCTCTGTCTCTCTCTCTCTTTCCTTTCCTGCTCTGTCTCTCTCTCTTTCCTTTCTCGCTCTGTCTCTCTCTCTCTTTCCTTCCGCACTCTGTCTCTCTCTCTTTCCTTTCTCGCTCTGTCTCTCTCTCTTTCCTTTCTCACTCTGTCTCTCTCTCTCTTTCCTTTCTCGCACTGTCTCTCTCTCTTTCCTTTCCCGCTCTGTCTGTCTCTCTCTCTTTCCTTTCCTGCTCTGTCTCTCTCTCTTTCCTTTCCGCTCTGTCTCTCTCTCTCTTTCCTTTCCCGCTCTGTCTCTCTCTCTCTTTCCTTTCCTGCTCTGTCTCTCTCTCTTTCCTTTCTCGCTCTGTCTCTCTCTCTTTCCTTTCCCGCTCTGTCTCTCTCTCTTTCCTTTCCCGCTCTGTCTCTCTCTCTCTTTCCTTTCTCGCTCTGTCTCTCTCTCTTTCCTTTCCCGCTCTGTCTCTCTCTCTCTTTCCTTTCCTGCTCTGTCTCTCTCTCTTTCCTTTCCCGCTCTGTCTCTCTCTTTCCTTTCCCACTCTGTCTCTCTCTCTTTCCTTTCCCGCTCTGTCTCTCTCTCTTTCCTTTCCCGCTCTGTCTCTCTCTCTTTCTTTCCTGCTCTGTCTCTCTCTCTCTTTCCTTTCCTGCTCTGTCTCTCTCTCTTTCCTTTCCTGCTCTGTCTCTCTCTCTTTCCTTTCCTGCTCTGTCTCTCTCTCTCTTTCCTTTCCTGCTCTGTCTCTCTCTCTCTTTCCTTTCTGCTCTGTCTCTCTCTTTCCTTTCCCGCTCTGTCTCTCTCTCTCTCTTTCCTTTCCCGCTCTGTCTCTCTCTCTCTTTCCTTTCCCGCTCTTTCTCTCTCTCTTTCCTTTCCTGCTCTGTCTCTCTCTCTTTCCTTTCCTGCTCTGTCTCTCTCTCTCTATTTCCTTTCCTGCTCTGTCTCTCTCTCTCTATTTCCTTTCCTGCTCTGTCTCTCTCTTTCCTTTCCCGCTCTGTCTCTCTCTCTCTTTCCTTTCCGCTCTGTCTCTCTCTCTCTTTCCTTTCCGCTCTGTCTCTCTCTTTCCTTTCCCGCTCTGTCTCTCTCTCTCTTTCATTTCCGCTCTGTCTCTCTCTCTTTCCTTTCCCGCTCTGTCTCTCTCTCTCTTTCCTTTCCCGCTCTGTCTCTCTCTCTTTCCTTTCCCGCTCTCTCTGTCTCTCTCTCTTTCCTTTCCCACTCTGTTCTCTCTTCTTCCTTTCCCGCTCTCTCTCTCTCTCTTTCCTTTCCCTCTCTGTCTTTCTCTCATTCCTTTCCCGCTCTCTCTTTCTCTCTCTTTCCTTTCCTGCTCTGTCTCTATCTCTCTCTTTCCTTTCCCGCTATTTCTCTCGCTCTTTCCTTTCCCGCTCTGTCTCTCTCTTTCCTTTCCTGCTCTGTCTTTCTCTCTTTCTCTCTCTTTCATTTCCCGCTCTGTCTCTCTCTCTTTCTTTCCAGCTCTGTCTCTCTCTCTCTTTCCTTTCCTGCTCTGTCTCTCTCTCTTTCCTTTCTCGCTCTGTCTCTCTCTCTCTTTCCTTCTGCACTCTGTCTCTCTCTCTCTTTCCTTTCTCGCTCTGTCTCTCTCTCTTTCCTTTCCCGCTCTGTCTCTCTCTCCCTATTTCCTTTCCCACTCTGTCTCTCTCTCTTTCCTTTCCCACTCTGTCTCTCTCTTTCCTTTCCTGCTCTGTCTCTCTCTCTTTCCTTTCCTGCTCTGTCTCTCTCTCTCTTTCCTTTCCTGCTCTCTCTCTCTCTCTCTCTTTCCTTTCCTGCTCTGTCTCTCTCTCTCTTTCCTTTCCTGCTCTGTCTCTCTCTCTCCCTTTCCTTTCTTGCTCTTCTCTCTCTCTTTCCTTTCCCACTATGTCTGTCTCTCTCTCTCTTTCCTTTCCCACTCTCTCTCTCTCTCTTTCCTTTCCCGCTCTGTCTCTCTCTCTTTCCTTTCCCGCTCTGTCTGTCTTTCTCTCTCTTTCCTTCCCTGCTCTGTCTCTCTCTCTTTCCTTTCCTGCTCTGTCTCTCTCTCTTTCCTTTCCTGCTCTGTCTCTCTCTCTTTCCTTTCCTGCTCTGTCTCTCTCTCTTTCCTTTCCTGCTCTGTCTCTCTCTCTTTCCTTTCCTGCTCTGTCTCTCTCTTTCCTTTCCTGCTCTGTCTCTCTCTCTTTCCTTTCTCGCTCTGTCTCTCTCTCTTTCCTTTCCTGCTCTGTCTCTCTCTCTTTCCTTCCCTGCTCTGTCTCACTCTCTTTCCTTTCCTGCTCTGTCTCTCTCTCTCTTTCCATTCCTGCTCTGTCTCTCTCTTTCCTTTCCCGCTCTGTCTCTCTCTCTTTCATTTCCCGCTCTGTCTCTCTCTCTTTCCTTTCGCGTTCTGTCTTTCTCTCTCTTTCCTTTCGCGCGCTCACTTTCATTTCTCATTCCTTCTCTCTCTCTCTTTCCTTTCCTGCTCTCTCTCTCTCTTTTCCTTTCCTGCTCTGTCTCTCTCTCTTTCCTTTCCCGCTCTGTCTCTCTCTCTCTCTCTTTCCTTTCCCGCTCTGTCTCTCTCTCTTTCCTTTCCCGCTCTGTCTCTCTCTCTTTCCTTTCCTGCTCTGTCTCTCTCTCTCCTTTCCTGCTCTGTCTCTCTCTCTTTCCTTTCCTGCTCTGTCTCTCTCTCTTTCCTTTCCTGCTCTGTCTCTCTCTCTCTTTCCTTTCCTGCTCTGTCTCTCTCTCTATTTCCTTATCTGCTCTGTCTCTCTCTTTCCTTTCCCGCTCTGTCTCTCTCTCTTTCCTTTCCTGCTCTGTCTCTCTCTCTCTTTCCTTTCCCGCACTTTCTCTCTCTTTCCTTTCCTGCTCTGTCTCTCTCTCTTTCCTTTCCTGCTCTGTCTCTCTCTCTCTTTCCTTTCCTGCTCTGTCTCTCTCTTTCCTTTCCCGCTCTGTCTCTCTCTCTCTTTCCTTTCCCGCTCTGTCTCTCTCTCTCTTTCCTTTCCCGCTCTGTCTCTCTCTCTCTTTCCTTTCCCGCTCTGTCTCTCTCTCTCTTTCCTTTCCCGCTCTGTCTCTCTCTCTTTCCTTTCCCGCTCTGTCTCTCTCTCTCTTTCCTTTCCCGCTCTCTCTGTCTCTCTCTCTTTCCTTTCCCGCTCTGTCTCTCTCTCTTTCCTTTCCCGCTCTGTCTCTCTCTCTTTCCTTTCCTGCTCTGTCTCTCTCTCTTTCCTTTCCCGCTCTCTCTTTCTCTCTCTTTCCTTTCCTGCTCTGTCTCTCTCTCTTTCCTTTCCTGCTCTGTCTCTCTCTCTTTCCTTTCCTGCTCTGTCTCTCTCTCTATTTCCTTTCCTGCTCTGTCTCTCTATCAATATTTAATTATCTGCTCTGTCTCTCTCTTTCCTTTCCCGCTCTGTCTCTCTCTCTCTTTCCTTTCCCGCTCTGTCTCTCTCTCTCTTTCCTTTCCCGCTCTGTCTCTCTCTCTTTCCTTTCCCGCTCTGTCTCTCTCTCTCTTTCCTTTCCCGCTCTGTCTCTCTCTCTCTTTCCTTTCCCGCTCTCTCTGTCTCTCTCTCTTTCCTTTCCCGCTCTGTCTCTCTCTCTTTCCTTTCCCGCTCTGTCTCTCTCTCTTTCCTTTCCCGCTCTGTCTCTCTCTTTCCTTTCCCGCTCTGTCTCTCTCTCTTTCCTTTCCCGCTCTGTCTCTCTCTCTCTTTCCTTTCCTGCTCTGTCTCTCTCTCTCTTTCCTTTCCCGCTCTGTCTCTCTCTCTTTCCTTTCTCGCTCTGTCTCTCTCTCTTTCCTTTCTCGCTCTGTCTCTCTCTCTTTCCTTTCCCGCTCTGTCTTTCTCTCTTTTCTTTCCCGCTCTGTCTCTCTCTCTTTCCTTTCCCGCTCTGTCTCTCTCTCTCTTTCCTTTCCTGCTCTGTCTCTCTCTCTTTCCTTTCTCGCTCTGTCTCTCTCTCTCTTTCCTTCCTCGCTCTGTCTCTCTCTCTCTTTCCTTTCCCGCTCTGTCTGTCTCTCTCTCTTTCCTTTCCCGCTCTGTCTCTCTCTTTCCTTTCCTGCTCTGTCTCTCTCTCTTTCCTTTCCTGCTCTGTCTCTCTCTCTTTCCTTTTCCGCTCTGTCTCTCTCTCTCTTTCCTTTCCCGCTCTGTCTCTCTCTCTTTCCTTTCCCGCTCTGTCTCTCTCTCTTTCCTTTCTCGCTCTGTCTCTCTCTCTCTTTCCTTTCCCGCTCTGTCTCTCTCTCTTTCCTTTCCCGCTCTGTCTCTCTCTCTTTCTTTCCAGCTCTGTCTCTCTCTCTCTTTCCTTTCCTGCTCTGTCTCTCTCTCTTTCCTTTCCTGCTCTGTCTCTCTCTCTTTCCTTTCCTGCTCTGTCTCTCTCTCTCTCTTTCCTTTCCTGCTCTGTCTCTCTCTCTTTCCTTTCCCGCTCTGTCTCTCTCTCTCTCTTTCCTTTCCCGCTCTGTCTCTCTCTCTCTTTCCTTTCCTGCTCTGTCTCTCTCTCTTTCCTTTCTCGCTCTGTCTCTCTCTCTCTTTCCTTCCTCGCTCTGTCTCTCTCTCTCTTTCCTTTCTCGCTCTGTCTCTCTCTCTTTCCTTTCCCGCTCTGTCTGTCTCTCTCTCTTTCCTTTCCCGCTCTGTCTCTCTCTCTTTCCTTTCCCACTCTGTCTCTCTCTCTTTCCTTTCCTGCTCTGTCTCTCTCTCTTTCCTTTCCTGCTCTGTCTCTCTCTCTCTTTCCTTTCCTGCTCTCTCTCTCTCTCTTTCCTTTCCTGCTCTGTCTCTCTCTCTCTTTCCTTTCCTGCTCTGTCTCTCTCTCTCTTTCCTTTCCTGCTCTGTCTCTCTCTCTTTCCTTTCCCAATATGTCTGTCTCTCTCTGTCTTTCCTTTCCCATTCTCTCTGTCTCTCTTTATTTCCTTTCCCGCTCTGTCTCTCTCTTTCTCTTTCCTTTCCCGCTCTGTCTGTCTCTCTCTCTCTTTCCTTCCCTGCTCTGTCTCTCTCTCTTTCCTTTCCTGCTCTGTCTCTCTCTCTCTATTTCCTTTCCTGCTCTGTCTCTCTCTCTTTCCTTTCCTGCTCTGTCTCTCTCTCTTTCCTTTCCTGCTCTGTCTCTCTCTCTTTCCTTTCCTGCTCTGTCTCTCTCTTTCCTTTCCTGCTCTGTCTCTCTCTCTCTTTCCTTTCCGCTCTGTCTCTCTCTCTCTCTTTCCTTTCCTGCTCTGTCTCTCTCTCTTTCCTTTCCTGCTCTGTCTCTCTCTCTCTCTTTCCTTTCCTGCTCTGTCTCTCTCTCATTCATTTCCCGCTCTGTCTCTCTCTCTTTCCTTTCGCGTTCTGTCTCTCTCTCTTTCTTTTCCTGCTCTCTCTCTCTCTTTCCTTTCCCACTCTGTCTCTCTCTCTTTCCTTTCCCACTCTGTCTCTCTCTCTTTCCTTTCGCGTTCTGTCTTTCTCTCTCTTTCCTTTCGCGCGCTCACTTTCATTTCTCATTCTGTCTCTCTCTCTCTTTCCTTTCCTGCTCTCTCTCTCTCTTTCCTTTCCTGCTCTGTCTCTCTCTCTTTCCTTTCCCGCTCTGTCTCTCTCTCTCTCTCTTTCCTTTCCCGCTCTGTCTCTCTCTCTCTTTCCTTTCCCGCTCTGTCTCTCTCTCTTTCCTTTCCCGCTCTGTCTCTCTCTCTCTTTCCTTCCTCGCTCTGTCTCTCTCTCTCTTTCCTTTCTCGCTCTGTCTCTCTCTCTTTCCTTTCTCGCTCTGTCTGTCTCTCTCTCTTTCCTTTCCTGCTCTGTCTCTCTCTCTTTCCTTTCCCGCTCTGTCTCTCTCTTTCCTTTCCTGCTCTGTCTCTCTCTCTTTCCTTTCCTGCTCTGTCTCTCTCTCTTTCCTTTCCTGCTCTGTCTCTCTCTCTTTCCTTTCCCGCTCTGTCTCTCTCTCTTTCCTTTCCCGCTCTGTCTCTCTCTCTTTCTTTCCTGCTCTGTCTCTCTCTCTCTTTCCTTTCCTGCTCTGTCTCTCTCTCTTTCCTTTCCCGCTCTGTCTCTCTCTCTTTCCTTTCCCGCTCTGTCTCTCTCTCTTTCCTTTCCTTCTCTCTATCTCTCTCACTATTTCCTTTCCTGCTCTGTCTCTCTCTCTCTCTATTTCCTTTCCTGCTCTGTCTCTCTCTCTTTCCTTTCCTGCTCTGTCTCTCTCTCTTTCCTTTCCCGCTCTGTCTCTCTCTCTTTCCTTTCCCGCTCTGTCTCTCTCTCTTTCTTTCCTGCTCTGTCTCTCTCTCTTTCCTTTCCTGCTCTGTCTCTCTCTCTTTCCTTTCCCGCTCTGTCTCTCTCTCTTTCCTTTCCCGCTCTGTCTCTCTCTCTTTCTTTCCATCTCTGTCTCTCTCTCTCTTTCCTTTCCTGCTCTGTCTCTCTCTCTTTCCTTTCCTGCTCTGTCTCTCTCTCTTTCCTTTCCTGCTGTCTCTCTCTCTTTCCTTTTCTGCTCTGTCTGTCTCTCTCTCTTTCCTTTCTGCTCTGTCTCTCTCTTTCCTTTCCCGCTCTGTCTCTCTCTCTTTCCTTTCCTGCTCTGTCTCTCTCTCTTTCCTTTCCCGCTCTTTCTCTCTCTTTCCTTTCCCACTCTGTCTCTCTCTCTTTCCTTTCCTGCTCTGTCTCTCTCTCTCTCTTTCCTTTCCTGCTCTGTCTCTCTCTTTCCTTTCCCGCTCTGTCTCTCTCTCTCTTTCCTTTCCCGCTCTGTCTCTCTCTCTCTTTCCTTTCCCGCTCTGTCTCTCTCTCTCTTTCCTTTCCCGCTCTGTCTCTCTCTCTCTTTCCTTTCTCGCTCTGTCTCTCTCTCTCTTTCCTTTCCCGCTCTGTCTCTCTCTCTCTTTCCTTTCCCGCTCTCTCTGTCTCTCTCTCTTTCCTTTCCCGCTCTGTCTCTCTCTTTTTCCTTTCCCGCTCTGTCTCTCTCTCTTTCCTTTCCCGCTCTGTCTCTCTCTCTTTCCTTTCCCGCTCTCTCTCTCTCTCTCTTTCCTTTCCTGCTCTGTCTCTCTCTCTTTCCTTTCCTGCTCTGTCTCTCTCTCTTTCCTTTCCTGCTCTGTCTCTCTCTCTCTTTCCTTTCCTGCTCTGTCTCTCTCTCTCTCTTTCCTTATCTGCTCTGTCTCTCTCTTTCCTTTCCCGCTCTGTCTCTCTCTCTCTTTCCTTTCCCTCTCTGTCTCTCTCTCTCTTTCCTTTCCCGCTCTGTCTCTCTCTCTTTCCTTTCCCGCTCTGTCTCACTCTCTCTTTCCTTTCCCGCTCTGTCTCTCTCTCTCTTTCCTTTCCCGCTCTCTCTGTCTCTCTCTCTTTCCTTTCCCGCTCTGTCTCTCTCTTTTTCCTTTCCCGCTCTGTCTCTCTCTCTTTCCTTTCCCGCTCTGTCTCTCTCTTTCCTTTCCTTCTCTGTGTCTCTCTGTTTCCTTTCCCGCTCTGTCTCTCTCTCTCTCCTTCCTCTCCTGCTCTGTCTCTCTCTCTCTCTTTCCTTTCCCACTCTGTCTCTCTCTCTTCCTTTCCCGCTCTGTCTCTCTCTCTTTCCTTTCTCGCTCTGTTTCTCTCTCTTTCCTTTCCCGCTCTGTCTTTCTCTCTTTCTCTCTCTTCCTTCCCCGCTCTGTCTCTCTCTCTTTCCTTACCCACTCTGTCTCTCTCTCTCTTTCCTTTCCTGCTCTGTCTCTCTCTCTTTCCTTTCTCGCTCTGTCTCTCTCTCTCTTTCCTTCCTCGCTCTGTCTCTCTCTCTCTTTCCTTTCCCACTCTGTCTGTGCCTCTCTCTTTCCTTTCCCGCTCTGTCTCTCTCTTTCCTTTCCTGCTCTGTCTCTCTCTATTTCCTTTCCTGCTCTGTCTCTCTCTCTTTCATTTCCCGCTCTGTGTCTCTCTCTCTCTTTCCTTTCCCGCTCTGTCTCTCTCTCTCTTTCCTTTCCCGCTCTGTCTCTCTCTCTTTCCTTTCTCGCTCTGTCTCTCTCTCTCTTTCCTTTCCCGCTCTGTCTCTCTCTCTTTCCTTTCCCGCTCTGTCTCTCTCTCTTTCCTTTCCTGCTCTGTCTCTCTCTCTCTTTCCTTTCCTGCTCTGTCTCTCTCTCTTTCCTTTCCTGCTCTGTCTCTCTCTCTTTCCTTTCCCGCTCTTCTCTCTCTCTTTTCCTTTCCTGCTCTGTCTCTCTCTCTCTTTCCTTATCTGCTCTGTCTCTCTCTTTCCTTTCCCGCTCTGTCTCTCTCTCTCTTTCCTTTCCCGCTCTGTCTCTCTCTCTCTCTTTCCTTTCCTGCTCTGTCTCTCTCTCTTTCCTTTCCTGCTCTTCTCTCTCTCTCTTTCCTTTCCTGCTCTGTCTCTCTCTCAATTTCCTTATCTGCACTGTCTCTCTCTTTCCTTTCCCGCTCTGTCTCTCTCTCTCTTTCCTTTCCCGCTCTGTCTCTCTCTCTCTCTCTTTCCTTTCCCGCTCTGTCTCTCTCTCTTTCCTTTCCTGCTCTGTCTCTCTCTCTTTCCTTTCCCGCTCTGTCTCTCTCTCTCTCTTTCCTTTCCCGCTCTGTCTCTCTCTCTCTTTCCTTTCCCGCTCTGTCTCTCTCTCTTTCCTTTCTCGCTCTGTCTCTCTCTCTCTTTCCTTTCCCGCTCTGTCTCTCTCTCTCTTTCCTTTCCCGCTCTGTCTCTCTCTCTCTCTTTCCTTTGCCGCACTTTCTCTCTCTCTTTCCATTCCTGCTCTGTCTCTCTCTCTTTCCTTTCCTGCTCTGTCTCTCTCTCTATTTAGTTTCCTGCTCTGTCTCTCTCTCTTTCCTTTCCCGCTCTGTCTCTCTCTCTCTCTTTCCTTTCTCGCTCTGTCTCTCTCTCTCTTTCCTTTCCCGCTCTGTCTCTCTCTCTTTCCTTTCCCGCTCTGTCTCTCTCTCTTTCTTTCCTGCTCTGTCTCTCTCTCTCTTTCCTTTCCTGCTCTGTCTCTCTCTCTTTCCTTTCCTGCTCTGTCTCTCTCTCTTTCCTTTCCTGCTCTGTCTCTCTCTCTATTTCCTTTCCTGCTCTGTCTCTCTCTCTCTATTTTCATATCTGCTCTGTCTCTCTCTTTCCTTTCCCGCTCTGTCTCTCTCTCTCTTTCCTTTCCCGCTCTGTCTCTCTCTCTCTTTCCTTTCCCGCACTTTCTCTCTCTCTTTCCTTTCCTGCTCTGTCTCTCTCTCTTTCCTTTCCTGCTCTGTCTCTCTCTCTCTATTTCCTTTCCTGCTCTGTCTCTCTCTCTCTATTTTCTTTCTGCTCTGTCTCTCTCTTTCCATTCGCGCGCTCATTTTCTCATTCTTTCTCTCTCTCTCTCGTTCCTTTCCTGCTCTCTCTCTCTCTCTCTTTCCTTTCCTGCTGTCTCTCTCTCTTTCATTTCCGCTCTGTCTCTCTCTCTCTCTTTCCTTTCCCGCTCTGTCTCTCTCTCTCTTTCCTTTCCTGCTCTGTCTCTCTCTCTTTCCTTTCTCGCTCTGTCTCTCTCTCTCTTTCCTTCCTCGCTCTGTCTCTCTCTCTCTTTCCTTTCTCGCTCTGTCTCTCTCTCTTTCCTTTCCCGCTCTGTCTGTCTCTCTCTCTTTCCTTTCCCGCTCTGTCTCTCTCTCTTTCCTTTCCCGCTCTGTCTCTCTCTCTCTTTCCTTTCCTGCTCTGTCTCTCTCTCTTTCCTTTCACGCTCTGTCTCTCTCTCTCTTTCTTTCCCGCTCTGTCTCTCTCTCTCTTTCCTTTCCTGCTCTGTCTCTCTCTCTTTCCTTTCTCGCTCTGTCTCTCTCTCTTTCCTTTCCTGCTCTGTCTCTCTCTCTTTCCTTTCCCGCTCTGTCTCTCTCTCTCTTTCCTTTCTCGCTCTGTCTCTCTCTCTTTCCTTTCCCGCTCTGTCTGTCTCTCTCTCTTTCCTTTCCTGCTCTGTCTCTCTCTCTTTCCTTTCCCGCTCTGTCTCTCTCTTTTCTTTCCTGCTCTGTCTCTCTCTCTTTCCTTTCCCGCTCTGTCTCTCTCTCTTTCCTTTCTCGCTCTGTCTCTCTCTCTTTCTTTCCAGCTCTGTCCCTCTCTCTCTTTCCTTTCCTGCTCTGTCTCTCTCTCTTTCCTTTCCTGCTCTGTCTCTCTCTCTTTCCTTTCCTGCTCTGTCTCTCTCTCTCTTTCCTTTCCTGCTCTGTCTCTCTCTCTCTCTTTCCTTTCTGCTCTGTCTCTCTTTTCTTTCCGCTCTGTCTCTCTCTCTTTCCTTTCCTGCTCTGTCTCTCTCTCTCTTTCCTTTCCCGCTCTGTCTCTCTCTCTTTCCTTTCCTGCTCTATCTCTCTCTCTTTCCTTTCCTGCTTTGTCTCTCTCTCTTTACTGCTCTGTCTCTCTCTCTCTCTTTCCTTTCCTGCTCTGTCTCTCTCTTTCCTTTCCGCTCTGTCTCTCTCTCTCTTTCCTTTCCCGCTCTGTCTCTCTCTCTCTTTCCTTTCCCGCTCTGTCTCTCTCTCTTTCCTTTCCCGCTCTGTCTCTCTCTCTCTTTCCTTTCCCGCTCTGTCTCTCTCTCTCTTTCCTTTCCCGCTCTGTCTCTCTCTCTTTCCTTTCCCGCTCTGTCTCTCTCTCTCTTTCCTTTCCCGCTCTCTCTGTCTCTCTCTCTTTCCTTTCCCACTCTGTTCTCTCTTCTTCCTTTCCCGCTCTCTCTCTCTCTCTTTCCTTTCCCTCTCTGTCTTTCTCTCTTTCCTTTCCCGCTCTCTCTTTCTCTCTCTTTCCTTTCCTGCTCTGTCTCTCTCTCTCTTTCCTTTCCCGCTCTGTCTCTCTCTCTCTTTCCTTTCCCGCTCTGTCTCTCTCTTTCCTTTCCTGCTCTGTCTTTCTCTCTTTCTCTCTCTTTCATTTCCCGCTCTGTCTCTCTCTCTTTCTTTCCAGCTCTGTCCCTCTCTCTCTTTCCTTTCCTGCTCTGTCTCTCTCTCTTTCCTTTCTCGCTCTGTCTCTCTCTCTCTTTCCTTCCTCTCTCTGTCTCTCTCTTTCTTTCCTTTCTCGCTCTGTCTCTCTCTCTTTCCTTTCCCGCTCTGTCTGTCTCTCTCTCTTTCCTTTCCCTCTCTGTCTCTCTCTCTTTCCTTTCCCGCTCTGTCTCTCTCTTTCCTTTCCTGCTCTGTCTCTCTCTCTTTCCTTTCCTGCTCTGTCTCTCTCTCTCTTTCCTTTCCTGCTCTCTCTCTCTTTCTCTGTTTCCCTTCCTGCTCTGTCTCTCTCTCTATTTCCTTTCCTGCTCTGTCTCTCTCTCTCCCTTTCCTTTCTTGCTCTTCTCTCTCTCTTTCCTTTCCCACTATGTCTCTCTCTCTCTCTTTCCTTTCCCTTCTGTCTGTCTCTCTCTCTTTCCTTTCCCGCTCTGTCTCTCTCTCTCTTTCCCTTCCCGCTCTGTCTCTCTCTCTCTTTCCTTCCCTGCTCTGTCTCTCTCTCTTTCCTTTCCTGCTCTGTCTCTCTCTCTTTCCTTTCCTGCTCTCTCTCTCTCTCTTTCCTTTCCTGCTCTGTCTCTCTCTCTTTCCTTTCCTGCTCTGTCTCTCTCTCTTTCCTTTCCTGCTCTGTCTCTCTCTTTCCTTTCCTGCTCTGTCTCTCTCTCTCTTTCCTTTCTCGCTCTGTCTCTCTCTCTCTTTCCTTTCCTGCTCTGTCTCTCTCTCTTTCCTTTCCCGCTCTGTCTCTCTCTCTTTCCTTTCCTGCTCTGTCTCTCTCTCTCTTTCTTTTCCTGCTCTGTCTCTCTCTTTCCTTTCCCACTCTGTCTCTCTCTCTTTCCTTTCCCGCTCTGTCTCTCTCTCTTTCCTTTCGTGTTCTGTCTTTCTCTCTCTTTCCTTTCACGCGCTCACTTTCATTTCTCATTCTGTCTCTCTCTCTCTTTCCTTTCCTGCTCTCTCTCTCTCTCTTTCCTTTCCTGCTCTGTCTCTCTCTCTTTCCTTTCCCGCTCTGTCTCTCTCTCTCTTTCCTTTCCCGCTCTGTCTCTCTCTCTCTTTCCTTTCCCGCTCTGTCTCTCTCTCTCTTTCCTTTCTCGCTCTGTCTCTCTCTCTCTTTCCTTTCTCGCTCTGTCTCTCTCTCTTTCCTTTCCCGCTCTGTCTCTCTCTCTTTCCTTTCCTGCTCTGTCTCTCTCTCTTTCCTTTCCTGCTCTGTCTCTCTCTCTTTCCTTTCCCGCTCTGTCTCTCTCTCTTTCCTTTCCCGCTCTGTCTCTCTCTCTTTCCTTTCCCGCTCTGTCTCTCTCTCTTTCCTTTCCCGCTCTGTCTCTCTCTCTTTCCTTTCCCGCTCTCTCTCTCTCTCTTTCCTTTCCTGCTCTGTCTCTCTCTCTCTTTCCTTTCCTGCTCTGTCTCTCTCTCTTTCCTTTCCTGCTCTGTCTCTCTCTCTTTCCTTTCCTGCTCTGTCTCTCTCTCTATTTCCTTTCCTGCTCTGTCTCTCTCTCTCTATTTCCATATCTGCTCTGTCTCTCTCTTTCCTTTCCCGCTCTCTCTCTCTCTCTCTTTCCTTTCCTGCTCTGTCTCTCTCTCTCTTTCCTTTCCCGCTCTGTCTCTCTCTCTTTCCTTTCCTGCTCTGTCTCTCTCTCTTTCCTTTCCTGCTCTGTCTCTCTCTCTCTCTTTCCTTTCCTGCTCTGTCTCTCTCTCTCTCTTTTATTTCTCTCTGTGTCTCTCTTTCCTTTCCTGCTCTGTCTCTCTCTCTCTTTCCTTTCCCGCTCTGTCTCTCTCTCTCTTTCCTTTCCTGCTCTGTCTCTCTCTCTTTCCTTTCCCGCTCTGTCTCTCTCTCTCTTTCCTTTCCCGCTCTGTCTGTCTCTCCCTCTTTCCTTTCCCGCTCTGTCTCTCTCTCTTTCCTTTCCTGCTCTGTCTCTCTCTCTCTTTCCTTTACTGCTCTCTCTCTCTCTCTCTTTCCTTTCCTGCTCTGTTCTCTCTTTTTCCTTTCCCGCTCTGTCTCTCTCTATTTCCTTTCCTGCTCTGTCTCTCTCTCTTTCCTTTCCCGCTCTGTCTCTCTCTCTCTTTCATTTCCCGCTCTGTCTCTCACTCTCTTTCCTTTCCCGCTCTGTCTCTCTCTCTTTCATTTCTCGCTCTGTTCTCTCTCTTTCATTTCCCGCTCTGTCTCTCTCTCTTTCCTTTCCCGCTCTGTCTCTCTCTCTCTTTCCTTTCCTGCTCTGTCTCTCTCTCTCTCTTTCCTTTCCCGCTCTGTCTCTCTCTCTTTCCTTTCCCGCTCTGTCTCTCTCTCTTTCCTTTCCCGCTCTGTCTCTCTCTCTTTCCTTTCCCGCTCTGTCTTTCTCTCTTTCAATCCGTCTCTGTCTCTCTCTCTTTCCTTTCCTGCTCTGTCTCTCTCTCTTTCCTTTCCTGCTCTGTCTCTCTCTCTTTCCTTTCCTGCTCTCTCTCTCTCTCTTTCCTTTCCTGCTCTGTCTCTCTCTCTCTCTTTCCTTTTCTGCTCTGTCTCTCTCTTTCCTTTCCCGCTCTGTCTCTCTCTCTCTTTCCTTTCCCGCTCTGTCTCTCTCTCTCTCTTTCCTTTCCTGCTCTGTCTCTCTCTCTTTCCTTTCCTGCTCCTTCTCTCTCTCTATTTCCTTTCCTGCTCTGTCTCTCTCTCTCAATTTCCTTATCTGCTCTGTCTCTCTCTCTTTCCTTTCCCGCTCTGTCTCTCTCTCTTTCCTTTCCCGCTCTGTCTCTCTCTCTCTCTTTCCTTTCCCGCTCTGTCTCTCTCTCTTTCCTTTCCCG
Organism: Carcharodon carcharias; assembly: GCF_017639515.1. Taxonomy (NCBI): domain Eukaryota; kingdom Metazoa; phylum Chordata; class Chondrichthyes; order Lamniformes; family Lamnidae; genus Carcharodon; species Carcharodon carcharias. Next base: position 115,282 of record NW_024470627.1, on the reverse strand, counting down.
CTCTGTCTCTCTCTCTTTCCTTTCTCGCTCTGTCTCTCTCTCTCTTTCCTTTCCCGCTCTGTCTCTCTCTCTCTTTCCTTTCCCGCTCTGTCTCTCTCTCTCTCTTTCCTTTCCCGCTCTGTCTCTCTCTCTTTCCTTTCCTGCTCTGTCTCTCTCTCTTTCCTTTCCTGCTCTGTCTCTCTCTCTCTTTCCTTTCCTGCTCTGTCTCTCTCTCTTTCCTTTCCCGCTCTGTCTCTCTCTCTCTCTTTCCTTTCTCGCTCTGTCTCTCTCTCTCTTTCCTTTCCCGCTCTGTCTCTCTCTCTTTCCTTTCCCGCTCTGTCTCTCTCTCTTTCTTTCCAGCTCTGTCGCTCTCTCTCTTTCCTTTCCTGCTCTGTCTCTCTCTCTTTCCTTTCCTGCTCTGTCTCTCTCTCTTTCCTTTCCTGCTCTGTCTCTCTCTCTATTTCCTTTCCTGCTCTGTCTCTCTCTCTCTATTTCCTTATCTGCTCTGTCTCTCTCTTTCCTTTCCCGCTCTGTCTCTCTCTCTCTTTCCTTTCCCGCTCTGTCTCTCTCTCTCTCTTTCCTTTCCCGCTCTGTCTCTCTCTCTTTCCTTTCCTGCTCTGTCTCTCTCTCTTTCCTTTCCTGCTCTATCTCTCTCTCTATTTCCTTTCCTGCTCTGTCTCTCTCTCTCTATTTTATTATCTGCTCTGTCTCTCTCTTTCCTTTCACGTTCTGTCTTTCTCTCTCTTTCCATTCGCGCGCTCATTTTCTCATTCTTTCTCTCTCTCTCTTTCCTTTCCTGCTCTCTCTCTCTCTCTATTTCCTTTCCTGCTGTCTCTCTCTCTTTCATTTCCCGCTCTGTCTCTCTCTCTCTCTTTCCTTTCCCGCTCTGTCTCTCTCTCTCTTTCCTTTCCTGCTCTGTCTCTCTCTCTTTCCTTTCTCGCTCTGTCTCTCTCTCTCTTTCCTTCCTCGCTCTGTCTCTCTCTCTCTTTCCTTTCTCGCTCTGTCTCTCTCTCTTTCCTTTCCCGCTCTGTCTGTCTCTCTCTCTTTCCTTTCCCGCTCTGTCTCTCTCTCTTTCCTTTCCCGCTCTGTCTCTCTCTCTTTCCTTTCCTGCTCTGTCTCTCTCTCTTTCCTTTCCTGCTCTGTCTCTCTCTTTCCTTTCCTGCTCTCTCTCTCTCTCTCTCTTTCCTTTCCTGCTCTGTCTCTCTCTCTTTCCTTTCCTGCTCTGTCTCTCTCTCTTTCCTTTCCGCTCTGTCTCTCTCTCTCTTTCCTTTCCCGCTCTGTCTCTCTCTCTCTTTCCTTTCCTGCTCTGTCTCTCTCTCTTTCCTTTCTCGCTCTGTCTCTCTCTCTTTCCTTTCCTGCTCTGTCTCTCTCTCTTTCCTTTCCCGCTCTGTCTCTCTCTCTCTTTCCTTTCTCGCTCTGTCTCTCTCTCTTTCCTTTCCCGCTCTGTCTGTCTCTCTCTCTTTCCTTTCCTGCTCTGTCTCTCTCTCTTTCCTTTCCCGCTCTGTCTCTCTCTTTCCTTTCCTGCTCTGTCTCTCTCTCTTTCCTTTCCCGCTCTGTCTCTCTCTCTTTCCTTTCCCGCTCTGTCTCTCTCTCTTTCTTTCCCGCTCTGTCTCTCTCTCTCTTTCCTTTCCTGCTCTGTCTCTCTCTCTTTCCTTTCCTGCTCTGTCTCTCTCTCTTTCCTTTCCTGCTCTGTCTCTCTCTCTTTCCTTTCCTGCTCTGTCTCTCTCTCTCTCTTTACTTTCTGCTCTGTCTCTCTTTTCTTTCCCGCTCTGTCTCTCTCTCTTTCCTTTCCTGCTCTGTCTCTCTCTCTTTCCTTTCCCGCTCTGTCTCTCTCTCTTTCCTTTCCTGCTCTGTCTCTCTCTCTTTCCTTTCCTGCTCTGTCTCTCTCTCTCTTTCCTTTCCTGCTCTGTCTCTCTCTCTCTTTCCTTTCCTGCTCTGTCTCTCTCTTTCCTTTCCCGCTCTGTCTCTCTCTCTCTTTCCTTTCCCGCTCTGTCTCTCTCTCTCTTTCCTTTCCCGCTCTGTCTCTCTCTCTTTCCTTTCCCGCTCTGTCTCTCTCTCTCTTTCCTTTCCCGCTCTGTCTCTCTCTCTCTTTCCTTTCCCGCTCTGTCTCTCTCTCTCTTTCCTTTCCCGCTCTGTCTCTCTCTCTCTTTCCTTTCCCGCTCTCTCTGTCTCTCTCTCTTTCCTTTCCCGCTCTGTCTCTCTCTTTTCCTTTCCGCTCTCTCTCTCTCTCTTTCCTTTCCCTCTCTGTCTCTCTCTCTTTCCTTTCCCGCTCTCTCTTCTCTCTCTCTTTCCTTTCTCTGTCTCTCTCTCTCTCTTTCCTTTCCGCTCTTCTCTCTCTCTTTCCTTTCCCGCTCTGTCTCTCTCTTTCCTTTCCTGCTCTGTCTTTCTCTCTTTCTCTCTCTTTCCTTCCCGCTCTGTCTCTCTCTCTCTTTCCTTTCCCGCTCTGTCTCTCTCTCTCTTTCCTTTCCTGCTCTGTCTCTCTCTCTTTCCTTTCTCGCTCTGTCTCTCTCTCTCTTTCCTTCCTCTCTCTGTCTCTCTCTCTCTTTCCTTTCTCGCTCTGTCTCTCTCTCTTTCCTTTCCCGCTCTGTCTCTCTCTCTCTCTTTCCTTTCCCTCTCTGTCTCTCTCTCTTTCCTTTCCCGCTCTGTCTCTCTCTTTCCTTTCCTGCTCTGTCTCTCTCTCTTTCCTTTCCTGCTCTGTCTCTCTCTCTCTTTCCTTTCCTGCTCTCTCTCTCTTTCTCTGTTTCCCTTCCTGCTCTGTCTCTCTCTCTATTTCCTTTCCTGCTCTGTCTCTCTCTCTCCCTTTCCTTTCTTGCTCTTCTCTCTCTCTTTCCTTTCCCACTATGTCTGTCTCTCTCTCTCTTTCCTTTCCCATTCTGTCTGTCTCTCTCTCTTTCCTTTCCCGCTCTGTCTCTCTCTCTCTTTCCCTTCCCGCTCTGTCTCTCTCTCTCTCTTTCCTTCCCTGCTCTGTCTCTCTCTCTTTCCTTTCCTGCTCTGTCTCTCTCTCTTTCCATTCCTGCTCTCTCTCTCTCTCTTTCCTTTCCTGCTCTGTCTCTCTCTCTTTCCTTTCCTGCTCTGTCTCTCTCTCTTTCCTTTCCTGCTCTGTCTCTCTCTTTCCTTTCCCGCTCTGTCTCTCTCTCTCTTTCCTTTCTTGCTCTGTCTCTCTCTCTCTTTCCTTTCCTGCTCTGTCTCTCTCTTTCCTTTCCCGCTCTGTCTCTCTCTCTTTCCTTTCGCGTTCTGTCTTTCTCTCTCTTTCTTTTCCTGCTCTGTCTCTCTCTTTCCTTTCCCGCTCTGTCTCTCTCTCTTTCCTTTCCCGCTCTGTCTCTCTCTCTTTCCTTTCCTGCTCTGTCTTTCTCTCTCTTTCCTTTCGCTCTCTCTCTTTCATTTCTCATTCCTTCTCTCTCTCTCTTTCCTTTCCTGCTCTCTCTCTCTCTATTCCCTTTCCTGCTCTGTCTCTCTCTCGTTCATTTCCCGCTCTGTCTCTCTCTCTCTCTCTTTCCTTTCCCGCTCTGTCTCTCTCTCTCTTTCCTTTCCCGCTCTGTCTCTCTCTCTCTTTCCTTTCTCGCTCTGTCTCTCTCTCTCTTTCCTTTCTCGCTCTGTCTCTCTCTCTTTCCTTTCCCGCTCTGTCTCTCTCTCTTTCCTTTCCTGCTCTGTCTCTCTCTCTTTCCTTTCCTGCTCTGTCTCTCTCTCTTTCCTTTCCCGCTCTGTCTCTCTCTCTTTCCTTTCCCGCTCTGTCTCTCTCTCTTTCCTTTCCCGCTCTGTCTCTCTCTCTTTCCTTTCCCGCTCTGTCTCTCTCTCTTTCCTTTCCCGCTCTGTCTCTCTCTCTCTTTCCTTTCCTGCTCTGTCTCTCTCTCTCTTTCCTTTCCTGCTCTGTCTCTCTCTCTTTCCTTTCCTGCTCTGTCTCTCTCTCTTTCCTTTCCTGCTCTGTCTCTCTCTCTATTTCCTTTCCTGCTCTGTCTCTCTCTCTCTATTTCCATATCTGCTCTGTCTCTCTCTTTCCTTTCCCGCTCTCTCTCTCTCTCTCTTTCCTTTCCTGCTCTGTCTCTCTCTCTCTTTCCTTTCCCGCTCTGTCTCTCTCTCTTTCCTTTCCTGCTCTGTCTCTCTCTCTTTCCTTTCCTGCTCTGTCTCTCTCTCTCTCTCTTTCCTTTCCTGCTCTGTCTCTCTCTCTCTATTTCCTTTCTGCTCTGTCTCTCTCTTTCCTTTCCCGCTCTGTCTCTCTCTCTCTTTCCTTTCCCGCTCTGTCTCTCTCTCTCTTTCCTTTCCCGCTCTGTCTCTCTCTCTTTCCTTTCCCGCTCTGTCTCTCTCTCTCTTTCCTTTCCCGCTCTGTCTCTCTCTCTCTTTCCTTTCCCGCTCTGTCTCTCTCTCTCTTTCCTTTCCTGCTCTGTCTCTCTCTCTTTCCTTTCCCGCTCGGTCTCTCTCTCTCTCTTTCCTTTCCGCTCTGTCTCTCTCTTTCCTTTCCCGCTCTCTCTCTCTCTCTTTCCTTTCCTGCTCTGTCTCTCTCTCTTTCCTTTCCCGCTCTGTCTCTCTCTCTCTTTCCTTTCCTGCTCTGTCTCTCTCTCTCTTTCCTTTCCCGCTCTGTCTCTCTCTCTTTCCTTTCCCGCTCTGTCTCTCTCTCTTTCCTTTCCCGCTCTGTCTCTCTCTCTTTCCTTTCCCGCTCTGTCTCTCTCTCTCTCTTTCCTTTCCTGCTCTGTCTCTCTCTCTCTCTTTCCTTTCCCGCTCTGTCTCTCTCTCTTTCCTTTCCCGCTCTGTCTCTCTCTCTTTCCTTTCCCGCTCTGTCTCTCTCTCTTTCCTTTCCCGCTCTGTCTTTCTCTCTTTCCCTCTCTTTCCTTTCCCGCTCTGTCTCTCTCTCTTTCCTTTCCCTCTCTGTCTCTCTCTCTCTTCCTTTCCGCTCTGTCTCTCTCTCTTCCTTTCCCGCTCTGTCTCTCTCTCTTTTCTTTCCTGCTCTGTCTCTCTCTCTTCCTTTCCTGCTCTGTCTCTCTCTCTTTCCTTTCCTGCTCTGTCTCTCTCTCTTTCCTTTCCCGCTCTGTCTCTCTCTCTTTCCTTTCCTGCTCTGTCTCTCTCTTTCCTTTCTCGCTCTGTCTCTCTCTCTTTCCTTTCCCACTCTGTCTGTCTCTCTCTCTCTTTCCTTTCCTGCTCTGTCTCTCTCTCTTTCCTTTCCTGCTCTGTCTCTCTCTCTCTTTCCTTTCCTGCTCTGTCTCTCTCTCTTTCCTTTCCCGCTCTGTCTCTCTCTCTTTCCTTTCCCGCTCTGTCTCTCTCTCTCTTTCCTTTCCTGCTCTGTCTCTCTCTTTCCTTTCCCGCTCTGTCTCTCTCTCTTTCCTTTCCTGCTCTGTCTTTCTCTCTTTCCTTTCGCTCTCTCTCTTTCTCTTTCTTTCTCTCTCTCTCTTTCCTTTCCTGCTCTCTCTCTCTCTCTCTTTCCTTTCCTGCTCTGTCTCTCTCTCTTTCCTTTCCCGCTCTGTCTCTCTCTCTCTCTTTCCTTTCCCGCTCTGTCTCTCTCTCTCTCTTTCCTTTCCTGCTCTGTCTCTCTCTCTTTCCTTTCTCGCTCTGTCTCTCTCTCTCTTTCCTTCCTCGCTCTGTCTCTCTCTCTCTTTCCTTTCTCGCTCTGTCTCTCTCTCTTTCCTTTCCCGCTCTGTCTCTCTCTCTTTCCTTTCCCGCTCTGTCTCTCTCTCTTTCCTTTCCTGCTCTGTCTCTCTCTCTTTCCTTTCTCGCTCTGTCTCTCTCTCTCTTTCCTTCCTCGCTCTGTCTCTCTCTCTCTTTCCTTTCTCGCTCTGTCTCTCTCTCTTTCCTTTCCCGCTCTGTCTCTCTCTCTTTCCATTCCTGCTCTCTCTCTCTCTCTCTCCATTCGTGCTCTGTCTCTCTCTCTTTCCTTTCCTGCTCTGTCTGTCTCTCTTTCCTTTCCTGCTCTGTCTCTCTCTCTTTCCTTTCCTGCTCTGTCTCTCTCTCTCTTTCCTTTCTCGCTCTGTCTCTCTCTCTCTTTCATTCCTCGCTCTGTCTCTCTCTCTCTTTCCTTTCCCGCTCTGTCTCTCTCTCTTTCCTTTCACGCTCTGTCTTTCTCTCTCTTTCCTTTCCTGCTCTGTCTCTCTCTTTCCTTTCCCGCTCTGTCTCTCTCTCTTTCCTTTCCCACTCTGTCTCTCTCTCTTTCCTTTCCTGCTCTGTCTTTCTCTCTCTTTCCTTTCGCGCGCTCACTTTCATTTCTCATTCTGTCTCTCTCTCTCTTTCCTTTCCTGCTCTCTCTCTCTCTTTCCTTTCCTGCTCTGTCTCTCTCTCTTTCCTTTCCCGCTCTGTCTCTCTCTCTCTCTCTTTCCTTTCCCGCTCTGTCTCTCTCTCTCTTTCCTTTCCCGCTCTGTCTCTCTCTCTTTCCTTTCTCGCTCTGTCTCTCTCTCTCTTTCCTTTCCCGCTCTGTCTCTCTCTCTCTTTCCTTTCCCGCTCTGTCTCTCTCTTTTTCCTTTCCCGCTCTGTCTCTCTCTCTTTCCTTTCCCGCTCTGTCTCTCTCTCTTTCCTTTCCCGCTCTGTCTCTCTCTCTCTCTCTCTCTTTCCTTTCCCGCTCTGTCTCTCTCTCTTTCCTTTCCCTCTCTGTCTCTCTCTCTTTCCTTTCCCGCTCTGTCTCTCTCTCTTCCTTTCCCGCTCTGTCTCTCTCTCTTTCCTTTCCTGCTCTGTCTCTCTCTCTCCTTTCCTGCTCTGTCTCTCTCTCTTTCCTTTCCTGCTCTGTCTCTCTCTCTTTCCTTTCCCGCTCTGTCTCTCTCTCTTTCCTTTCCTGCTCTGTCTCTCTCTTTCCTTTCCTGCTCTGTCTCTCTCTCTCTTTCCTTTCCCGCTCTGTCGGTCTCTCTCTCTCTTTCCTTTCCTGCTCTGTCTCTCTCTCTTTCCTTTCCTGCTCTGTCTCTCTCTCCCTATTTCCTTTCCTGCTCTGTCTCTCTCTCTTTCCTTTCCCACTCTGTCTCTCTCTCTGTCCTTTCGCGTTCTGTCTTTCTCTCTCTTTCCTTTCGTGCCCTGTCTCTCTCTTTCCTTTCCCGCTCTGTCTCTCTCTCTTTCCTTTCTCGCTCTGTCTCTCTCTCTTTCCTTTCGCGCGCTCACGTTCATTTCTCATTCTGTCTCTCTCTCTCTTTCCTTTCCTGCTCTCTCTCTCTCTCTCTATTTCCTTTCCTGCTCTGTCTCTCTCTCTTTCCTTTCCCGCTCTGTCTCTCTCTCTCTTTCCTTTCCTGCTCTGTCTCTCTCTCTTTCCTTTCCCGCTCTGTCTCTCTCTCTTTCCTTCCTCGCTCTGTCTCTCTCTCTCTTTCCTTTCTCGCTCTGTCTCTCTCTCTTTCCTTTCCCGCTCTGTCTCTCTCTCTTTCCTTTCCTGCTCTGTCTCTCTCTCTCTTTCCTTTCCTGCTCTGTCTCTCTCTCTTTCCTTTCTCGCTCTGTCTCTCTCTCTCTTTCCTTCCTCGCTCTGTCTCTCTCTCTCTTTCCTTTCTCGCTCTGTCTCTCTCTCTTTCCTTTCCCGCTCTGTCTGTCTCTCTCTCTTTCCTTTCCCTCTCTGTCTCTCTCTCTTTCCTTTCCCGCTCTGTCTCTCTCTTTCCTTTCCTGCTCTGTCTTTCTCTCTTTCCTTTCCTGCTCTGTCTCTCTCTCTCTTTCCTTTCCTGCTCTCTCTCTCTTTCTCTCTTTCCTTTCCTGCTCTGTCTCTCTCTCTCTTTCCTTTCCTGCTCTGTCTCTCTCTCTCCCTTTCCTTTCTTGCTCTGTCTCTCTCTCTTTCCTTTCCCGCTCTGTCTGTCTCTCTCTCTCTTTCCTTTCCCATTCTGTCTGTCTCTCTCTCTTTCCTTTCCCGCTCTGTCTCTCTCTCTCTTTCCTTTCCCGCTCTGTCTCTCTCTCTCTCTTCCTTCCCTGCTCTGTCTCTCTCTCTTTCCTTTCCTGCTCTGTCTCTCTCTCTTTCCTTTCCTGCTCTCTCTCTCTCTCTTTCCTTTCCTGCTCTGTCTCTCTCTCTTTCCTTTCCTGCTCTGTCTCTCTCTCTTTCCTTTCCTGCTCTGTCTCTCTCTTTCCTTTCCTGCTCTGTCTCTCTCTCTCTTTCCTTTCTCGCTCTGTCTCTCTCTCTCTTTCCTTTCCTGCTCTGTCTCTCTCTCTTTCCTTTCCCACTCTGTCTCTCTCTCTTTCCTTTCGCGTTCTGTCTTTCTCTCTCTTTCTTTTCCTGCTCTGTCTCTCTCTTTCCTTTCCCGCTCTGTCTCTCTCTCTTTCCTTTCCCGCTCTGTCTCTCTCTCTTTCCTTTCATGTTCTGTCTTTCTCTCTCTTTCCTTTCGCGCGCTCACTTTCATTTCTCATTCTGTCTCTCTCTCTCTTTCCTTTCCTGCTCTCTCTCTCTCTATTTCCTTTCCTGCTCTGTCTCTCTCTCTCTCTATTTCCCGCTCTGTCTCTCTCTCTCTCTCTCTTTCCTTTCCCGCTCTGTCTCTCTCTCTCTTTCCTTTCCCGCTCTGTCTCTCTCTCTTTCCTTTCTCGCTCTGTCTCTCTCTCTCTTTCCTTTCTCGCTCTGTCTCTCTCTCTTTCCTTTCCCGCTCTGTCTGTCTCTCTCTCTTTCCTTTCCTGCTCTGTCTCTCTCTCTTTCCTTTCCCGCTCTGTCTCTCTCTTTCCTTTCCCGCTCTGTCTCTCTCTCTTTCCTTTCCTGCTCTGTCTCTCTCTCTTTCCTTTCCTGCTCTGTCTCTCTCTCTTTCCTTTCCCGCTCTGTCTCTCTCTCTTTCCTTTCCCGCTCTGTCTCTCTCTCTTTCCTTTCCCGCTCTGTCTCTCTCTCTTTCCTTTCCTGCTCTGTCTCTCTCTCTTTCCTTTCCTGCTCTGTCTCTCTCTCTTTCCTTTCCTGCTCTGTCTCTCTCTCTTTCCTTTCCTGCTCTGTCTCTCTCTCTCTTTCCTTTCCTGCTCTGTCTCTCTCTCTCTCAATTTCCATATCTGCTCTGTCTCTCTCTTTCCTTTCCCGATCTCTCTTTCTCTCTCTTTCCTTTCCTGCTCTGTCTCTCTCTCTCTTTCCTTTCCCGCACTTTCTCTCTCTCTTTCCTTTCCTGCTCTGTCTCTCTCTCTTTCCTTTCCTGCTCGTTCTCTCTCTCTCTATTTACTTTCCTGCTCTGTCTCTCTCTCTCTATTTCCTTATCTGCTCTGTCTCTCTCTTTCCTTTCCTGCTCTGTCTCTCTCTCTCTTTCCTTTCCCGCTCTGTCTCTCTCTCTCTTTCCTTTCCCGCTCTGTCTCTCTCTTTCCTTTCCTGCTCTGTCTCTCTCTCTCTTTCCTTTCCCGCTCTGTCTCTCTCTCTTTCCTTTCCCGCTCTGTCTCTCTCTCTTTCCTTTCCTGATGTCTCTCTCTCTCTCTTTCCTTTCCCGCTCTCTCTGTCTCTCTCTCTTTCCTTTCCTGCTCTGTCTCTCTCGTTTTCCTTTCCCGCTCTGTCTCTCTCTCTTTCCTTTCTTGCTCTGTCTTTCTCTCTTTCCTTTCCCGCTCTCTCTCTCTCTCTCTTTCCTTTCCTGCTCTGTCTCTCTCTCTCTTTCCTTTCCCGCTCTGTCTCTCTCTCTTTCCTTTCCCGCTCTGTCTCTATCTCTTTCCTTTCCCGCTCTGTCTCTCTCTCTTTCCTTTCCCGCTCTGTCTCTCTCTCTCTATTTCCTTTCCTGCTCTGTCTCTCTCTCTCTCTCTATTTCCTTTCCTGCTCTGTCTCTTTATCTTTCATTTCCCGCTCTGTCTCTCTCTCTCTCTTTCCTTTCCCGCTCTGTCTCTCTCTCTTTCCTTTCTCGCTCTGTCTTTCTCTCTTTCTCTCTCTTTCCTTTCCCGCTTTGTCTCTCTCTCTTTCCTTTCCCTCTCTGTCTTTCTCTCTCTTTCCTTTCCCACTCTGTCTCTCTCTCGTTCCTTTCCCACTCTGTCTCTCTCTCTTTTCTTTCCTGCTCTGTCTCTCTCTCTTCCTTTCCTGCTCTGTCTCTCTCTCTTTCCTTTCCTGCTCTGTCTCTCTCTCTTTCCTTTCCCGCTCTGTCTCTCTCTCTTTCCTTTCCTGCTCTGTCTCTCTCTTTCCTTTCCTGCTCTGTCTCTCTCTCTCTTTCCTTTCCTGCTCTGTCTCTCTCTCTTTCCTTTCCTGCTCTCTCTCTCTCTCTCTCTTTCCTTTCCTGCTCTGTCTCTCTCTCCTTTCTTTCCCGCTCTGTCTCTCTCTCTTTCCTTCCGTCTCTGTCTCTCTCTCTCTTTCCTTTCCTGCTCTGTCTCTCTCTTTCCTTTCCCGCTCTGTCTCTCTCTCTTTCCTTTCCTGCTCTGTCTCTCTCTCTCTTTCCTTTCGCTCTCTCACTTTCTCATTCTGTCTCTCTCTCTCTTTCCTTTCCTGCTCTCTCTCTCTCTCTATTTCCTTTCCTGCTCTGTCTCTCTCTCTTTCCTTTCCCGCTCTGTCTCTCTCTCTCTCTTTCCTTTCCCGCTCTGTCTCTCTCTCTCTTTCCTTTCCTGCTCTGTCTCTCTCTCTTTCCTTTCTCGCTCTGTCTCTCTCTCTCTTTCCTTCCTCGCTCTGTCTCTCTCTCTCTTTCCTTTCTCGCTCTGTCTCTCTCTCTTTCCTTTCCCGCTCTGTCTGTCTCTCTCTCTTTCCTTTCCCGCTCTGTCTCTCTCTTTCCTTTCCCGCTCTGTCTCTCTCTCTTTCCTTTCCTGCTCTGTCTCTCTCTCTTTCCTTTCCCGCTCTGTCTCTCTCTCTTTCCTTTCCTGCTCTGTCTCTCTCTCTTTCCCTTCCTGCTCTGTCTCTCTCTCTATTTCCTTTCCTGCTCTGTCTCTCTCTCTTTCCTTTCCAGCTCTGTCTCTCTCTCTCTTTCCTTTCCCGCTCTGTCTCTCTCTCTCTTTCCTTTCCTGCTCTGTCTCTCTCTCTTTCCTTTCTCGCTCTGTCTCTCTCTCTTTCTTTTCTCGCTCTGTCTCTCTCTCTTTCCTTTCCCGCTCTGTCTCTCTCTCTCTTTCCTTTCTCGCTCTGTCTCTCTCTCTTTCCTTTCCCGCTCTGTCTCTCTCTCTCTTTCCTTTCCTGCTCTGTCTCTCTCTCTTTCCTTTCCCGCTCTGTCTCTCTCTTTCCTTTCCTGCTCTGTCTCTCTCTCTTTCCTTTCCCGCTCTGTCTCTCTCTCTTTCCTTTCCCGCTCTGTCTCTCTCTCTTTCTTTCCAGCTCTGTCCCTCTCTCTCTTTCCTTTCCTGCTCTGTCTCTCTCTCTTTCCTTTCCTGCTCTGTCTCTCTCTCTTTCCTTTCCTGCTCTGTCTCTCTCTCTTTCCTTTCCTGCTCTGTCTCTCTCTCTCTTTCCTTTCCCGTCTGTCTCTCTCTTTCCTTTCCGCTCTGTCTCTCTCTTCTTTCCTTTCCTGCTCTGTCTCTCTCTCTCTTTCCTTTCCCGCTCTGTCTCTCTCTCTTTCCTTTCCTGCTCTGTCTCTCTCTCTTTCCTTTCCTGCTCTGTCTCTCTCTCTCTCTTTCCTTTCCTGCTCTGTCTCTCTCTCTCTTTCCTTTCTCGCTCTGTCTCTCTCTTTCCTTTCCCGCTCTGTCTCTCTCTCTCTCTTTCCTTTCCTGCTCTGTCTCTCTCTCTCTTTCCTTTCCCGCTCTGTCTCTCTCTCTCTTTCCTTTCCTGCTCTGTCTCTCTCTCTCTTTCCTTTCCCGCTCTGTCTCTCTCTCTCTTTCCTTTCCCGCTCTGTCTCTCTCTCTCTTTCCTTTCTCGCTCTGTCTCTCTCTCTCTTTCCTTTCCCGCTCTCTCTGTCTCTCTCTCTTTCCTTTCCCACTCTGTTCTCTCTTTTTCCTTTCCCGCTCTGTCTCTCTCTATTTCCTTTCCTGCTCTGTCTCTCTCTCTTTCCTTTCCTTCTCTGTCTCTCTCTCTTTCCTTTCCTGCTCTGTCTCTCTCTCTTTCCATTCCTGCTCTGTCTGTCTCTCTTTCCTTTCCCGCTCTGTCTCTCTCTTTCCTTTCTCGCACTGTCTCTCTCTCTTTCATCTCGCGCTCTGTCTCTCTCTCTCTCATTCTCGCTCTCCCGCTCTGTCTCTCTCTCTCATTCTCCCACTCTGTCTCTCTCTCTTTCTCTCATGCACTGTCTCTCTCTCTTTCTCTCGCGCTCTGTCTCTCTCTCTTTCCTTTCCCGCTCTGTCTTTCTCTCTTTCTCTCTCTTTCCTTTCCCGCTCTGTCTCTCTCTCTCTTTCCTTTCCCTCTCTGTCTCTCTCTCTCTTTCCTTTCCCACTCTGTCTCTCTCTCTTTCCTTTCCCGCTCTGTCTCTCTCTCTTTTCCTTTCCTGCTCTGTCTCTCTCTCTTCCTTTCCTGCTCTGTCTCTCTCTCTTTCCTTTCCTGCTCTGTCTCTCTCTCTTTCCTTTCCTGCTCTGTCTCTCTCTCTTTCCTTTCCTGCTCTGTCTCTCTCTTTCCTTTCCTGCTCTGTCTCTCTCTCTCTTTCCTTTCCTGCTCTGTCCCTCTCTCTTTCCTTTCCTGCTCTGTCTCTCTCTCTCTCTTTCCTTTACCAATCTGTCTCTCTCTCTTTCCTTTCCCACTCTGTCTCTCTCTCTTTCCTTTCCCGTTCTGTCTTTCCCTCTCTTTCCTTTCCAGCTCTGTCTCTCTCTTTCCTTTCCCGCTCTGTCTCTCTCTCTTTCCTTTCATGTTCTGTCTTTCTCTCTCTTTCCATTCGCGCGCTCTCTTTCTCTTTCTTTCTGTCTCTCTCTTTCCTTTCCCGCTCTCTCTCTCTCTATTTCCTTTCCTGCTCTGTCTCTCTCTCTTTCATTTCCCGCTCTGTCTCTCTCTCTCTCTTTCTTTCCCGCTCTGTCTCTCTCTCTCTTTCCTTTCCTGCTCTGTCTCTCTCTCTTTCCTTTCTCGCTCTGTCTCTCTCTCTCTTTCCTTCCTCGCTCTGTCTCTCTCTCTCTTTCCTTTCTCGCTCTGTCTCTCTCTCTTTCCTTTCCCGCTCTGTCTGTCTCTCTCTCTTTCCTTTCCCGCTCTGTCTCTCTCTCTTTCCTTTCCCGCTCTGTCTCTCTCTCTTTCCTTTCCTGCTCTGTCTCTCTCTCTTTCCTTTCCCGCTCTGTCTCTCTCTCTTTCCTTTCCTGCTCTGTCTCTCTCTCTTTCCTTTCCTGCTCTGTCTCTCTCTCTCTATTTCCTTTCCTGCTCTGTCTCTCTCTCTTTCGTTTCCCGCTCTGTCTCTCTCTCTCTTTCCTTTCCCGCTCTGTCTCTCTCTCTCTTTCCTTTCCAGCTCTGTCTCTCTCTCTCTTTCCTTTCCCGCTCTGTCTCTCTCTCTCTTTCCTTTCCCGCTCTGTCTCTCTCTCTTTCCTTTCCTGCTCTGTCTCTCTCTCTTTCCTTTCCTGCTCTGTCTCTCTCTCTCTTTCCTTTCCTGCTCTGTCTCTCTCTCTCTATTTCCTTTCTCGCTCTGTCTCTCTCTTTCCTTTCCCGCTCTGTCTCTCTCTCTCTCTTTCTTTCCTGCTCTGTCTCTCTCTCTCTTTCCTTTCTCGCTCTGTCTCTCTCTCTCTTTCCTTTCCTGCTCTGTCTCTCTCTCTCTTTCCTTTCCCGCTCTGTCTCTCTCTCTCTTTCCTTTCCCGCTCTGTCTCTCTCTCTCTTTCCTTTCCTGCTCTGTCTCTCTCTCTCTTTCCTTTCCCGCTCTCTCTGTCTCTCTCTCTTTCCTTTCCAACTCTGTTCTCTCTTTTTCCTTTCCCGCTCTCTCTCTCTCTCTTTCCTTTCCAGCTCTGTCTCTCTCTCTTTCCTTTCCCGCTCTCTCTTTCTCTCTCTTTCCTTTCCTGCTCTGTCTCTCTCTCTCTTTCCTTTCCCGCTCTGTCTCTCTCTCTTTCCTTTCCCACTCTTTCTCTCTCTTTCCTTTCCCGCTCTGTGTCTCTCTCTTTCCTTTCCCGCTCTGTCTCTCTCTCTCTCTTTCCTTTCCTGCTCTGTCTCTCTCTCTCTCTTTCCTTTCCCACTCTGTCTCTCTCTCTTTTATTTCCCGCTCTTTCTTTCGCTCTTTCCTTTCCCACTCTGTCTCTCTCTCTTTCCTTTCCCGCTCTGTCTTTCTCTCTTTCTCTCTCTTTCCTTTCCCGCTCTGTCTCTCTCTCTTTCCTTTCCTCTCTGTCTTTCTCTCTCTTTCCTTTCCGCTCTGTCTCTCTCTCTTCCTTTCCCGCTCTGTCTCTCTCTCTTTTCTTTCCTGCTCTGTCTCTCTCTCTTCCTTTCCTGCTCTGTCTCTCTCTTTCCTTTCCTGCTCTGTCTCTCTCTCTTTCCTTTCCCGCTCTGTCTCTCTCTCTTTCCTTTCCTGCTCTGTCTGTCTCTTTCCTTTCCTGCTCTGTCTCTCTCTCTCTTTCCTTTCCTGCTCTGTCTCTCTCTCTTTCCTTTCCTGCTCTCTCTCTCTCTCTCTCTTTCCTTTCCTGCTCTGTCTCTCTCTCCTTACTTTCCCACTCTGTCTCTCTCTCTTTCCTTTCGCGGTCTGTCTTTCTCTCTCTTTCTTTTCCTGCTCTGTCTCTCTCTTTCCTTTCCCGCTCTGTCTCTCTCTCTTTCCTTTCCTGCTCTGTTTCTCTCTCTTTCATTTCTCATTCTGTCTCTCTCTCTCTTTCCTTTCCTGCTCTCTCTCTCTCTCTATTTCCTTTCCTGCTCTGTCTCTCTCTCTTTCCTTTCCCGCTCTGTCTCTCTCTCTTTCATTTCCCGCTCTGTCTCTCTCTCTCTTTCCTTTCCTGCTCTGTCTCTCTCTCTTTCCTTTCTCGCTCTGTCTCTCTCTCTCTTTCCTTCCTCGCTCTGTCTCTCTCTCTCTTTCCTTTCTCGCTCTGTCTCTCTCTCTTTCCTTTCCCGCTCTGTCTGTCTCTCTCTCTTTCCTTTCCCGCTCTGTCTCTCTCTCTTTCCTTTCCCGCTCTGTCTCTCTCTCTTTCCTTTCCTGCTCTGTCTCTCTCTCTTTCCTTTCCCGCTCTGTCTCTCTCTCTTTCCTTTCCTGCTCTGTCTTTCTCTCTTTCCTTTCCTGCTCTGTCTCTCTCTCTCTTTCCTTTCCTGCTCTGTCTCTCTCTCTTTCCTTTCCTGCTCTGTCTCTCTCTCTCTTTCCTTTCCCGCTCTGTCTCTCTCTCTCTTTCCTTTCCTGCTCTGTCTCTCTCTCTTTCCTTTCTCGCTCTGTCTCTCTCTCTCTTTCCTTTCTCGCTCTGTCTCTCTCTCTTTCCTTTCCCGCTCTGTCTCTCTCTCTCTTTCCTTTCTCGCTCTGTCTCTCTCTCTTTCCTTTCCCGCTCTGTCTGTCTCTCTCTCTTTCCTTTCCTGCTCTGTCTCTCTCTCTTTCCTTTCCCGCTCTGTCTCTCTCTTTCCTTTCCCGCTCTGTCTCTCTCTCTTTCCTTTCCCGCTCTGTCTCTCTCTCTTTCCTTTCCCGCTCTGTCTCTCTCTCTTTCCTTTCCCGCTCTGTCTCTCTCTCTCTTTCCTTTCCTGCTCTGTCTCTCTCTCTTTCCTTTCCTGCTCTGTCTCTCTCTCTTTTTCCTTTCCTGCTCTCTCTCTATTTCCTTTCATGCTCTGTCTCTCTCTTTCCTTTCCCGCTCTGTCTCTCTCTCTCTTTCCTTTCCTGCTCTGTCTCTCTCTCTCTTTCCTTTCCCGCTCTGTCTCTCTCTCTTTCCTTTCCTGCTCTGTCTCTCTCTCTTTCCTTTCCTGCTCTGTCTGCCTCTCTCTCTTTCCTTTCCTGCTCTGTCTCTCTCTCTCTCTATTTCCTTTCCTGCTCTGTCTCTCTCTTTCCTTTCCCGCTCTGTCTCTCTCTCTCTCTATTTCGTTTCCTGCTCTGTCTCTCTCACTCTCTCTTTCCTTTCCCGCTCTGTCTCTCTCTCTCTTTCCTTTCCTGCTCTGTCTCTCTCTCTTTCCTTTCCCGCTCTGTCTCTCTCTCTCTTTCCTTTCCCGCTCTGTCTCTCTCTCTCTTTCCTTTCCTGCTCTGTCTCTCTCTCTCTTTCCTTTCCCGCTCTCTCTCTCTCTCTCTTTCCTTTCTCGCTCTGTCTCTCTCTCTTTCCTTTCCCGCTCTGTCTCTCTCTCTTTCCTTTCCTGCTCTGTCTCTCTCTCTTTCCTTTCCCGCTCTCTCTCTCTCTCTTTCCTTTCCTGCTCTGTCTCTCTCTCTCTTTCCTTTCCCGCTCTGTCTCTCTCTCTTTCCTTTCCCGCTCTTTCTCTCTCTTTCCTTTCCCGCTCTGTCTCTCTCTCGCTTTCCTTTCTCGCTCTGTCTCTCTCTCTCTCTTTCCTTTCTCACTGTCTCTCTCTCTCTTTCCTTTCCTGCTCTGTCTCTCTCTCTGTTTCCTTTCCCACTCTGTCTCTCTCTCTTTCCTTTCCCGCTCTGTCTCTCTCTCTTTCCTTTCCCGCTCTGTCTCTCTCTCTTTCCTGCTCTTTCTCTCTCTCTCTCTTTCCTTTCCCGCTCTGTCTCTCTCTCTTTCCTTTCCCGCTCTGTCTCTCTCTCTCTTTCCTTTCCCGCTCTTTCTCTCTCTCTTCCTTTCCCGCTCTGTCTTTCTCTCTTTTCTTTCCTGCTCTGTCTCTCTCTCTTTCCTTTCCTGCTCTGTCTCTCTCTCTTTCCTTTCCTGCTCTGTCTCTCTCTCTTTCCTTTCCCGCTCTGTCTCTCTCTCTTTCCTTTCCTGCTCTGTCTCTCTCTTTCCTTTCCTGCTCTGTCTCTCTCTCTCTTTCCTTTCCCGCTCTGTCTCTCTCTCTCTCTTTCCTTTCCCGCTCTGTCTCTCTCTCTTTCCTTTCCTGCTCTCTCTCTCTCTCTCTCTTTCCTTTCCTGCTCTGTCTCTCTCTCCTTCCTTTCCCACTCTGTCTCTCTCTCTTTCCTTTCACGTTCTGTCTTTCTCTCTCTTTCTTTTCCTGCCCTGTCTCTCTCTTTCCTTTCCCACTCTGTCTCTCTCTCTTTCCTTTCCTGCTCTGTCTTTCTCTCTCTTTCCATTCGCGCGCTCTCTCTTTCTCATTCTTTCTCTCTCTCTCTTTCCTTTCTCGCTCTGTCTCTCTCTCTCTCATTCCTTTCCCGCTCTGTCTCTCTCTCTTTCCTTTCCCGCTCTGTCTCTCTCTCTCTTTCCTTTCCCGCTCTGTCTCTCTCTCTCTCTTTCCTTTCCTGCTCTGTCTCTCTCTCTTTCCTTTCTCGCTCTGTCTCTCTCTCTCTTTCCTTCCTCGCTCTGTCTCTCTCTCTCTTTCCTTTCTCGCTCTGTCTCTCTCTCTTTCCTTTCCCGCTCTGTCTCTCTCTCTTTCCTTTCCCGCTCTGTCTCTCTCTCTTTCCTTTCCTGCTCTGTCTCTCTCTCTTTCCTTTCCCGCTCTGTCTCTCTCTCTTTCCTTTCCTGCTCTGTCTCTCTCTCTTTCCTTTAAAGCTCTGTCTCTCTCTCTATTTCCTTTCCTGCTCTGTCTCTCTCTCTTTCCTTTCCCGCTCTGTCTCTCTCTCTCTTTCCTTTCCCGCTCTGTCTCTCTCTCTCTTTCCTTTCCCGCTCTGTCTCTCTCTCTCTTTCCTTTCCCGCTCTGTCTCTCTCTCTCTTTCCTTTCCCGCTCTTTCTCTCTCTCTTTCCTTTCCTGCTCTGTCTCTCTCTCTTTCCTTTCCTGCTCTGTCTCTCTCTCTATTTCCTTTCCTGCTCTTTCTCTCTCTCTCAATTTGCTTTTCTGCTCTGTCTCTCTCTTTCCTTTCCCGCTCTGTCTCTCTCTCTCTCTTTCCGTTCTCGCTCTGTCTCTCTCTCTCTTTCCTTTCTCGGTCTGTCTCTCTTTCTCTTTCCTTTCCTGCTCTGTCTCTCTCTCTCTTTCCTTTCCCGCTCTGTCTCTCTCTCTCTTTCCTCTCCCGCTCTGTCTCTCTCTCTCTTTCCTTTCCTGCTCTCTCTCTCTCTCTCTATTTCCTTTCCCGCTCTCTGTCTCTCTCTTTTTCCTTTCCGCTCTGTTCTCTCTCTTTTCCTTTCCCGCTCTGTCTCTCTCTCTTTCCTTTCCAGCTCTGTCTTTCTCTCTTTCCTTTCCCGCTCTCTCTTTCTGTCTCTTTCCTTTCCTGCTCTGTCTCTTCTCTCTTTCCTTTCCCGCTCTGTCTCTCTCTCTTTCCTTTCCCGCTCTTTCTCTCGCTTTCCTTTCCCGCTCTGTCTCTCTCTCTTTCCTTTCCCGCTCTGTCTCTCTCTCTCTCTTTCCTTTCCTGCTCTGTCTCTCTCTCTCTCCCTATTTCCTTTCCCGCTCTGTCTCTCTCTCTTTCCTTTCCCGCTCTGTTTCTCTCTCTTTCCTTTCCCGCTCTGTCTCTCTCTCTTTCCTTTCCCGCTCTGTCTTTCTCTCTTTCTCTCTCTTTCCTTTCCCGCTCTGTCTCTCTCTCTTTCCTTTCCCTCTCTGTCTTTCTCTCTCTTTCCTTTCCCGCTCTGTCTCTCTCTTTCCTTTCCCGATCTGTCTTTCTCTCTTTCTTTCCGTCTCTGTCTGTCTCTCTTTCCTTTCCTGCTCTGTCTCTCTCTCTTTCCTTTCCTGCTCTGTCTCTCTCTCTCTCTTTCCTTACCCGCTCTGTCTCTCTCTCTTTCGTTTCTCGCTCTGTCTCTCTCTTTCCTGTCTTGCTCTGTCTCTCTCTCTCTTTCATTTCCTGCTCTGTCTCTCTCTCTTTCCTTTCCTGTTCTCTCTCTCTCTCTATTTCCTTTCCTGCTCTGTCTTTCTCTCCTTCCTTTCCCGCTCTGTCTCTCTCTCTTTCCTTTCCCGCTCTGTCTTTCTCTCTCTTTCTTTTCCTGCTCTGTCTCTCTCTTTCCTTTCCCGCTCTGTCTCTCTCTCTTTCCTTTCCTGCTCTGTCTTTCTCTCTCTTTCCTTTCGCGCGCTCTCATTCTTTCTCTCTCTCTCTTTCTCTCTCTCTTTCTTTTCTGCTCTCTCTCTCTCTCTATTTCCTTTCCTGCTCTGTCTCTCTCTCTTTCATTTCCCGCTCTGTCTCTCTCTCTCTCTTTCTTTCCCGCTCTGTCTCTCTCTCTCTTTCCTTTCCTGCTCTGTCTCTCTCTCTTTCCTTTCTCGCTCTGTCTCTCTCTCTTTCCTTCCTCGCTCTGTCTCTCTCTCTCTTTCCTTTCTCGCTCTGTCTCTCTCTCTTTCCTTTCCCGCTCTGTCTGTCTCTCTCTCTTTCCTTTCCCGCTCTGTCTCTCTCTCTTTCCTTTCCACTCTGTCTCTCTCTCTTTCCTTTCCTGCTCTGTCTCTCTCTCTTTCCTTTCCCACTCTGTCTCTCTCTCTTTCCTTTCCTGCTCTGTCTTTCTCTCTTTCCTTTCCTGCTCTGTCTCTCTCTCTTTCCTTTCCTGCTCTGTCTCTCTCTCTTTCCTTTCCTGCTCTGTCTCTCTCTCTCTTTCCTTTCCCGCTCTGTCTCTCTCTCTCTTTCCTTTCCTGCTCTGTCTCTCTCTCTTTCCTTTCTCGCTCTGTCTCTCTCTCTCTTTCCTTTCTCGCTCTGTCTCTCTCTCTTTCCTTTCCCGCTCTGTCTCTCTCTCTCTTTCCTTTCTCGCTCTGTCTCTCTCTCTTTCCTTTCCCGCTCTGTCTGTCTCTCTCTCTTTCCTTTCCTGCTCTGTCTCTCTCTCTTTCCTTTCCCGCTCTGTCTCTCTCTTTCCTTTCCTGCTCTGTCTCTCTCTCTTTCCTTTCCCGCTCTGTCTCTCTCTCTTTCCTTTCCCGCTCTGTCTCTCTCTCTCTTTCTTTCCTGCTCTGTCCCTCTCTCTCTTTCCTTTCCTGCTCTGTCTCTCTCTCTTTCCTTTCCTGCTCTGTCTCTCTCTCTCTTTCCTTTCCTGCTCTGTCTCTCTCTCTCTATTTCCTTTCCTGCTCTGTCTCTCTCTTTCCTTTCCCGCTCTGTCTCTCTCTCTCTTTCCTTTCCCTCTCTGTCTCTCTCTCTCTTTCCTTTCCCGCTCTTTCTCTCTCTCTTTCCTTTCCTGCTCTGTCTCTCTCTCTTTCCTTTCCTGCTCTGTCTCTCTCTATCTATTTCCTTTCCTGCTCTGTCTCTCTCTCTCTATTTCGTTTCCTGCTCTGTCTCTCTCTTTCCTTTCCCGCTCTGTCTCTCTCTCTCTTTCCTTTCCTGCTCTGTCTCTCTCTCTTTCCTTTCCCGCTCTGTCTCTCTCTCTCTTTCCTTTCCTGCTCTGTCTCTCTCTCTTTCCTTTCCCGCTCTGTCTCTCTCTCTCTTTCCTTCCTCGCTCTGTCTCTCTCTCTCTTTCCTTTCCTGCTCTGTCTCTCTCTCTCTTTCCTTTCCCGCTCTCTCTGTCTCTCTCTCTTTCCTTTCCCGCTCTGTCTCTCTTTTTCCTTTCCGCTCTCTCTCTCTCTCTTTCCTTTCCCGCTCTGTCTCTCTCTTTCCTTTCCCGCTCTGTCTCTCTCTCTTTCCTTTCCTGCTCTGTCTCTTTCTCTCTTTCCTTTCCCGCTCTGTCTCTCTCTCTTTCCTTTCCCGCTTTGTCACTCTCTCTTTCCTTTCCCACTCAGTCTCTCTCTCTTTCCTTTCCCGCTCTGTCTCTCTCTCTCCCTTTCCTTTCCCGCTCTGTCTCTCTCTCTCTCCTTCATTTCCCGCTCTGTCTCTCTCTCTCTCTTTCCTTTCCCGCTCTGTCTCTCTCTCTCTCTTTTCTTTCCCGCTCTGTCTCTCTCTCTTTCCTTTCCCGCTCTGTCTCTCTCTCTTTCCTTTCCCGCTCTGTCTGTGTCTCTCCCTTACCTTTCCCACTCTGTCTCTCTCTCTTTCCTTTCCCACTCTGTCTCTCTCTTTCCTTTCCCGCTCTTTCTCTCTCTTTCCTTTCCCGCTCTGTCTTTCTCTCTTTCATTTCCTGCTCTGTCTCTCTCTCTTCCTTTCCTGCTCTGTCTCTCTCTCTTTCCTTTCCTGCTCTGTCTCTCTCTCTTTCCTTTCCCGCTCTGTCTCTCTCTCTTTCCTTTCCTGCTCTGTCTCTCTCTTTCCTTTCCTGCTCTGTCTCTCTCTCTTTCCTTTCCCGCTCTGTCTCTCTCTCTCTTTCCTTTCCTGCTCTGTCTCTCTCTCTTTCCTTTCCTGCTCTCTCTCTCTCTCTCTATTTCCTTTCCTGCTCTGTCTCTCTCTCTTTCCTTTCCCGCTCTGTCTCTCTCTTTCCTTTCCCGCTCTGTCTCTCTCTCTCTCTATTTCGTTTCCTGCTCTGTCTCTCTCTTTCCTTTCCCGCTCTGACTCTCTCTCTCTCTCTTTCCTTTCCTGCTCTCTTCTCTCTCTCTTTCCATTCGCTCTCTCTTTCTCTTTCTGTCTCTCTCTCTCTTTCCTTTCCTGCTCTCTCTCTCTCTATTTCCTTTCCTGCTCTGTCTCTCTCTCTTTCCTTTCCCGCTCTGTCTCTCTCTCTCTTTCCTTTCCCGCTCTGTCTCTCTCTCTCTCTTTCCTTTCCTGCTCTGTCTCTCTCTCTTTCCTTTCTCGCTCTGTCTCTCTCTCTCTTTCCTTCCTCGCTCTGTCTCTCTCTCTCTTTCCTTTCTCGCTCTGTCTCTCTCTCTTTCCTTTCCCGCTCTGTCTGTCTCTCTCTCTTTCCTTTCCCGCTCTGTCTCTCTCTCTTTCTGTTCCCACTCTGTCTCTCTCTCTTTCCTTTCCTGCTCTGTCTTTCTCTCTTTCCTTTCCTGCTCTGTCTCTCTCTCTCTTTCCTTTCCTGCTCTCTCTCTCTCTCTTTCCTTTCCTGCTCTGTCTCTCTCTCTTTCCTTTCCCGCTCTGTCTCTCTCTCTCTTTCCTTTCCCGCTCTGTCTCTCTCTCTCTTTCCTTTCCTGCTCTGTCTCTCTCTCTTTCCTTTCTCGCTCTGTCTCTCTCTCTCTTTCTTTTCTCGCTCTGTCTCTCTCTCTTTCCTTTCCCGCTCTGTCTCTCTTTCTCTTTCCTTTCTCGCTCTGTCTCTCTCTCTTTCCTTTCCCGCTCTGCCTCTCTCTCTCTTTCCTTTCCTGCTCTGTCTCTCTCTCTTTCCTTTCCCGCTCTGTCTCTCTCTTTCCTTTCCTGCTCTGTCTCTCTCTCTTTCCTTTCCCGTTCTTTCTCTCTCTCTTTCCTTTCCCGCTCTGTCTCTCTCTCTTTCTTTCCAGCTCTGTCCCTCTCTCTCTTTCCTTTCCTGCTCTGTCTCTCTCTCTTTCCTTTCCTGCATTGTCTCTCTCTCTTTCCTTTCCTGCTCTGTCTCTCTCTCTATTTCCTTTCCTGCTCTGTCTCTCTCTCTCTATTTCCATATCTGCTCTGTCTCTCTCTTTCCTTTCCCGCTCTGTCTCTCTCATTCTTTCCTTTCCTGCTCTGTCTCTCTCTCTCTTTCCTTTCCCGCACTTTCTCTCTCTCTTTCCTTTCCTGCTCTGACTCTCTCTCTTTCCTTTCCTGCTCTGTCTCTCTCTCTCTATTTCCTTTCCTGCTCTGTCTCTCTCTCTCTATTTCCTTATCTGCTCTGTCTGTCTCTTTCCTTTCCCGCTCTGTCTCTCTCTCTCTTTCCTTTCCTGCACTGACTCTCTCTCTCTTTCCTTTCCCGCTCTGTCTCTCTCTCTCTTTCCTTTCCCGCTCTGTCTCTCTCTCTCTTTCCTTTCCCGCTGTGTCTCACACTCTCTTTCCTTTCCCGCTCTGTCTCACTCTCTCTTTCCTTTCCCGCTGTCTCTGTCTCTCTCTCTTTCCTTTCCCACTCTGTTCTCTCTTTTTCCTTTCCCGCTCTCTCTCTCTCTCTTTCCTTTCCGACTCTGGCTCTCTTTTTCCTTTCCCGCTCTCTCTTTCTCTCTCTTTCGTTTCCTGCTCTGTCTCTCTCTCTCTCTTTCCTTTCCCGCTCTGTCTCTCTCTCTTTCCTTTCCCGCTCTTTCTCTCACTCTTTCCTTTCCCGCTGTGTCTCTCTCTCTTTCCTTTCCAGCTCTGTCTTTCTCTCTTTCTCTCTCTTTCCTTTTACCGCTCTGTATCTCTCTCTTTCCTTACCCTCTCCGTCTTTCCCTCTCTTTCCTTTCACGCTCTTTCTCTCTCTCTTCCTTTCCCGCTCTGTCTTTCTCTCTTTTCTTTCCTGCTCTGTCTCTCTCTCTTCCTTTCCTGCTCTGTCTCTCTCTCTTTCCTTTCCTGCTCGTTCTCTCTCTCTCTATTTACTTTCCTGCTCTGTCTCTCTCTCTCTATTTCCTTATCTGCTCTGTCTCTCTCTTTCCTTTCCCGCTCTGTCTCTCTCTCTCTTTCCTTTCCCGCTCTGTCTCTCTCTCTTTCCTTTCCAGCTCTGTCTCTCTCTCTCTTTCCTTTCCCGCTCTGTCTCTCTCTCTCTTTCCTTTCCCGCTCTGTCTCACTCTCTCTTTCCTTTCCTGCTCTGTCTCTCTCTCTTTCCTTTCCCGCTCTCTCTGTCTCTCTCTCTTTCCTTTCCCACTCTGTTCTCTCTCTTTCCTTTCCCGCACTTTCTCTCTCTCTTTCCTTTCCTGCTCTGACTCTCTCTCTTTCCTTTCCTGCTCTGTCTCTCTCTCTCTATTTCCTTTCCTGCTCTGTCTCTCTCTCTCTATTTCCTTATCTGCTCTGTCTGTCTCTTTCCTTTCCCGCTCTGTCTCTCTCTCTCTCTTTCCTTTCCTGCACTGACTCTCTCTCTCTTTCCTTTCCCGCTCTGTCTCTCTCTCTCTTTCCTTTCCTGCTCTGTCTCTCTCTCTCTTTCCTTTCCCGCTCTGTCTCACTCTCTCTTTCCTTTCCCGCTCTGTCTCACTCTCTCTTTCCTTTCCTGCTCTGTCTCTCTCTCTCTTTCCTTTCCCGCTCTCTCTGTCTCTCACTCTTTCCTTTCCAACTCTGTTCTCTCTTTTTCCTTTCCCGCTCTCTCTGTCTCTCTTTCCTTTCCAGCTCTGTCTTTCTCTCATTCCTTTCCCGCTCTCTCTTTCTCTCTCTTTCCTTTCCTGCTCTGTCTCTTTCACTCTTTCCTTTCCCGCTCTGTCTCTCTCTCTTTCCTTTCCCGCTCTTTCTCTCTCTTTCCTTTCCCGCTCTGTGTCTCTCTCTTTCCTTTCCCGCTCTGTCTCTCTCTCTCTCTTTCCTTTCCTGCTCTGTCTCTCTCTCTCTCTTTCCTTTCCTGCTCTGTCTCTCTCTCTCTCTTTCCTTTCCCACTCTGTCTCTCTCTCTTTTATTTCCCGCTCTTTCTCTCGCTCTTTCCTTTCCCGCTCTGTCTCTCTCTCTTTCCTTTCCCGCTCTGTCTTTCTCTCTTTCTCTCTCTTTCCTTTCCCGCTCTGTCTCTCTCTCTTTCCTTACCCTCTCTGGCTTTCCCTCTCTTTCCTTTCACGCTCTTTCTCTCTCTCTTCCTTTCCCGCTCTGTCTTTCTCTCTTTTCTTTCCTGCTCTGTCTCTCTCTCTTCCTTTCCTGCTCTGTCTGTCTCTCTTTCCATTCCTGCTCTGTCTCTCTCTCTTTCCATTCCCGCTCTGTCTGTCTCTCTTTCCTTTCCTGCTCTGTCTGTCTCTTTCCTTTCCTGCTCTGTCTCTCTCTCTCTTTCCTTTCCCGCTCTGTCGGTCTCTCTCTCTCTTTCCTTTCCTGCTCTGTCTCTCTCTCTTTCCTTTCCTGATCTCTCTCTCTCTCTCTCTTTCCTTTCCTGCTCTGTCTCTCTCTCCTTACTTTCCCACTCTGTCTCTCTCTCGTTGCTTTCGCGTTCTGTCTTTCTCTCTCTTTCTTTTCCTGCACTGTCTCTCTCTTTCCTTTCCCGCTCTGTCTCTCTCTCTTTCCTTTCATGTTCTGTCTTTCTCTCTCTTTCCATTCGCGCGCTCACTTTCTCATTCTTTCTCTCTCTCTCTTTCCTTTCCTGCTCTCTCTCTCTCTCTATTTCCTTTCCTGCTCTGTCTCTCTCTCTTTCATTTCCCGCTCTGTCTCTCTCTCTCTTTCCTTTCCCGCTCTGTCTCTCTCTCTCTCTTTCCTTTCCTGCTCTGTCTCTCTCTCTTTCCTTTCTCGCTCTGTCTCTCTCTCTCTATCCTTCCTCGCTCTGTCTCTTTCTCTCTTTCCATTCTCGCTCTGTCTCTCTCTCTTTCCTTTCCCGCTCTGTCTGTCTCTCTCTCTTTCCTTTCCCGCTCTGTCTATCTCTCTTTCTTTTCCCACTCTGTCTCTCTCTCTTTCCTTTCCTGCTCTGTCTTTCTCTCTTTCCTTTCCTGCTCTGTCTCTCTCTCTCTTTCCTTTCCTGCTCTCTCTCTCTTTCTCTATTTCCCTTCCTGCTCTGTCTCTCTCTCTTTCATTTCCAGCTCTGTCTCTCTCTCTCTTTCCTTACCCGCTCTGTCTCTCTCTCTCTTTCCTTTCCTGCTCTGTCTCTCTCTCTTTCCTTTCTCGCTCTGTCTCTCTCTCTCTTACTTTTCTCGCTCTGTCTCTCTCTCTTTCCTTTCCCGCTCTGTCGCTCTCTCTCTTTCCTTTCTCGCTCCGTCTCTCTCTCTTTCCTTTCCCGCTCTGTCTGTCTCTCTCACTTTCCTTTCCTGTTCTGTCTCTCTCTCTTTCCTTTCCCGCCCTGTCTCTCTCTTTCCTTTCCTGCTCTGTCTCTCTCTCTTTCCTTTCCCGTTCTTTCTCTCTCTCTTTCCTTTCCCGCTCTGTCTCTCTCTCTTTCTTTCCAGCTCTGTCCCTCTCTCTCTTTCCTTTCCTGCTCTGTCTCTCTCTCTTTCCTTTCCTGCATTGTCTCTCTCTCTTTCCTTTCCTGCTCTGTCTCTCTCTCTTTTTCCTTTCCTGCTCTGTCTCTCTCTCTCTATTTCCATATCTGCTCTGTCTCTCTCTTTCCTTTCCCGCTCTGTCTCTCTCATTCTTTCCTTTCCTGCTCTGTCTCTCTCTCTCTTTCCTTTCCCGCACTTTCTCTCTCTCTTTCCTTTCCTGCTCTGACTCTCTCTCTTTCCTTTCCTGCTCTGTCTCTCTCTCTCTATTTCCTTTCCTGCTCTGTCTCTCTCTCTCTATTTCCTTATCTGCTCTGTCTGTCTCTTTCCTTTCCCGCTCTGTCTCTCTCTCTCTTTCCTTTCCTGCACTGACTCTCTCTCTCTTTCCTTTCCCGCTCTGTCTCTCTCTCTCTTTCCTTTCCCGCTCTGTCTCACACTCTCTTTCCTTTCCCGCTCTGTCTCACTCTCTCTTTCCTTTCCCGCTGTCTCTGTCTCTCTCTCTTTCCTTTCCCACTCTGTTCTCTCTTTTTCCTTTCCCGCTCTCTCTCTCTCTCTTTCCTTTCCGACTCTGGCTCTCTTTTTCCTTTCCCGCTCTCTCTTTCTCTCTCTTTCGTTTCCTGCTCTGTCTCTCTCTCTCTCTTTCCTTTCCCGCTCTGTCTCTCTCTCTTTCCTTTCCCGCTCTTTCTCTCACTCTTTCCTTTCCCGCTGTGTCTCTCTCTCTTTCCTTTCCAGCTCTGTCTTTCTCTCTTTCTCTCTCTTTCCTTTTACCGCTCTGTATCTCTCTCTTTCCTTACCCTCTCCGTCTTTCCCTCTCTTTCCTTTCACGCTCTTTCTCTCTCTCTTCCTTTCCCGCTCTGTCTTTCTCTCTTTTCTTTCCTGCTCTGTCTCTCTCTCTTCCTTTCCTGCTCTGTCTCTCTCTCTTTCCTTTCCTGCTCGTTCTCTCTCTCTCTATTTACTTTCCTGCTCTGTCTCTCTCTCTCTATTTCCTTATCTGCTCTGTCTCTCTCTTTCCTTTCCCGCTCTGTCTCTCTCTCTCTTTCCTTTCCCGCTCTGTCTCTCTCTCTTTCCTTTCCAGCTCTGTCTCTCTCTCTCTTTCCTTTCCCGCTCTGTCTCACTCTCTCTTTCCTTTCCCGCTCTGTCTCACTCTCTCTTTCCTTTCCTGCTCTGTCTCTCTCTCTTTCCTTTCCCGCTCTCTCTGTCTCTCTCTCTTTCCTTTCCCACTCTGTTCTCTCTTTTTCCTTTCCCGCTCTCTCTCTCTCTCTTTCCTTTCCAGCTCTGTCTTTCTCTCATTCCTTTCCCGCTCTCTCTTTCTCTCTCTTTCCTTTCCTGCTCTGTCTCTCTCACTCTTTCCTTTCCCGCTCTGTCTCTCTCTCTTTCCTTTCCCGCTCTTTCTCTCTCTTTCCTTTCCTGCTCTGTGTCTCTCTCTTTCCTTTCCCGCTCTGTCTCTCTCTCTCTCTTTCCTTTCCTGCTCTGTCTCTCTCTCTCTCTCTTTCCTTTCCCAGTCTGTCTCTCTCTCTTTCCTTTCCCGCTCTTTCTCTCTCTCTTTCCTTTCCCGCTCTGTCTCTCTCTCTTTCCTTACCCTCTCTGGCTTTCCCTCTCTTTCCTTTCACGCTCTTTCTCTCTCTCTTCCTTTCCCGCTCTGTCTTTCTCTCTTTTCTTTCCTGCTCTGTCTCTCTCTCTTCCTTTCCTGCTCTGTCTCTCTCTCTTTCCATTCCTGCTCTGTCTCTCTCTCTTTCCATTCCCGCTCTGTCTGTCTCTCTTTCCTTTCTTGCTCTGTCTGTCTCTTTCCTTTCCTGCTCTGTCTCTCTCTCTCTTTCCTTTCCCGCTCTGTCGGTCTCTCTCTCTCTTTCCTTTCCTGCTCTGTCTCTCTCTCTTTCCTTTCCTGATCTTTCTCTCTCTCTCTCTTTCCTTTCCTGCTCTGATCTCTCTCTCCTTACTTTCCGACTCTGTCTCTCTCTCGTTCCTTTCGCGTTCTGTCTTTCTCTCTCTTTCTTTTCCTGCACTGTCTCTCTCTTTCCTTTCCCGCTCTGTCTCTCTCTCTTTCCTTTCACATTCTGTCTTTCTCTCTCTTTCCATTCGCGCGCTGAATTTCTCATTCTTTCTCTCTCTCTCTTTCCTTTCCTGCTCTCTCTCTCTCTCTATTTCCTTTCCTACTCTGTCTCTCTCTCTTTCATTTCCCGCTCTGTCTCTCTCTCTCTCTTTCCTTTCCCGCTCTGTCTCTCTCTCTCTTTCCTTTCCTGCTCTGTCTCTCTCTCTTTCCTTCCTCGCTCTGTCTCTTTCTCTCTTTTCTTTTTCGCTCTGTCTCTCTCTCTTTCCTTTCCCTCTCTGTCTGTCTCTCTCTCTTTCCTTTCCCGCTCTGTCTATCTCTCTTTCCTTTCCCACTCTGTCTCTCTCTCTTTCCTTTCCTGCTCTGTCTTTCTCTCTTTCCTTTCCTGCTCTGTCTCTCTCTCTCTTTCCTTTCCTGCTCTCTCTCTCTCTCTATTTCCCTTCCTGCTCTGTCTCTCTCTCTATTTCCTTTCCTGCTCTGTCTCTCTCTCTTTCATTTCCAGCTCTGTCTCTCTCTCTCTTTCCTTTCCCGCTCTGTCTCTCTCTCTCTTTCCTTTCCTGCTCTGTCTCTCTCTCTTTCCTTTCTCGCTCTGTCTCTCTCTCTCTTTCTTTTCTCGCTCTGTCTCTCTCTCTTTCATTTCCCGCTCTGTCGCTCTCTCTCTTTCCTTTCTCGCTCGTCTCTCTCTCTTTCCTTTCCCGCTCTGTCTGTCTCTCTCACTTTCCTTTCCTGTTCTGTCTCTCTCTCTTTCCTTTCCCGCCCTGTCTCTCTCTTTCCTTTCCTGCTCTGTCTCTCTCTCTGTCCTTTCCCGTTCTTTCTCTCTCTCTTTCCTTTCCCGCTCTGTCTCTCTCTCTTTCTTTCCAGCTCTGTCCCTCTCTCTCTTTCCTTTCCTGCTCTGTCTCTCTCTCTTTCCTTTCCTGCATTGTCTCTCTCTCTTTCCTTTCCTGCTCTGTCTCTCTCTCTTTTTCCTTTTCTGCTCTGTCTCTCTCTCTCTATTTCCATATCTGCTCTGTCTCTCTCTTTCCTTTCCCGCACTGTCTCTCTCATTCTTTCCTTTCCTGCTCTGTCTCTCTCTCTCTTTCCTTTCCCGCACTTTCTCTCTCTCTTTCCTTTCCTGCTCTGACTCTCTCTCTTTCCTTTCCTGCTCTGTCTCTCTCTCTCTATTTCCTTTCCTGCTCTGTCTCTCTCTCTCTATTTCCTTATCTGCTCTGTCTGTCTCTTTCCTTTCCCGCTCTGTCTCTCTCTCTTTCCTTTCCAGCTCTGTCTCTCTCTCTCTTTCCTTTCCCGCTCTGTCTCACTCTCTCTTTCCTTTCCCGCTCTGTCTCACTCTCTCTTTCCTTTCCTGCTCTGTCTCTCTCTCTTTCCTTTCCCGCTCTCTCTGTCTCTCTCTCTTTCCTTTCCCACTCTGTTCTCTCTTTTTCCTTTCCCGCTCTCTCTCTCTCTCTTTCCTTTCCAGCTCTGTCTTTCTCTCATTCCTTTCCCGCTCTCTCTTTCTCTCTCTTTCCTTTCCTGCTCTGTCTCTCTCACTCTTTCCTTTCCCGCTCTGTCTCTCTCTCTTTCCTTTCCCGCTCTTTCTCTCTCTTTCCTTTCCTGCTCTGTGTCTCTCTCTTTCCTTTCCCGCTCTGTCTCTCTCTCTCTCTTTCCTTTCCTGCTCTGTCTCTCTCTCTCTCTCTTTCCTTTCCCAGTCTGTCTCTCTCTCTTTCCTTTCCCGCTCTTTCTCTCTCTCTTTCCTTTCCCGCTCTGTCTCTCTCTCTTTCCTTACCCTCTCTGGCTTTCCCTCTCTTTCCTTTCACGCTCTTTCTCTCTCTCTTCCTTTCCCGCTCTGTCTTTCTCTCTTTTCTTTCCTGCTCTGTCTCTCTCTCTTCCTTTCCTGCTCTGTCTCTCTCTCTTTCCATTCCTGCTCTGTCTCTCTCTCTTTCCATTCCCGCTCTGTCTGTCTCTCTTTCCTTTCCTGCTCTGTCTGTCTCTTTCCTTTCCTGCTCTGTCTCTCTCTCTCTTTCCTTTCCCGCTCTGTCGGTCTCTCTCTCTCTTTCCTTTCCTGCTCTGTCTCTCTCTCTTTCCTTTCCTGATCTTTCTCTCTCTCTCTCTTTCCTTTCCTGCTCTGATCTCTCTCTCCTTACTTTCCGACTCTGTCTCTCTCTCGTTCCTTTCGCGTTCTGTCTTTCTCTCTCTTTCTTTTCCTGCACTGTCTCTCTCTTTCCTTTCCCGCTCTGTCTCTCTCTCTTTCCTTTCACCTTCTGTCTTTCTCTCTCTTTCCATTCGCGCGCTGAATTTCTCATTCTTTCTCTCTCTCTCTTTCCTTTCCTGCTCTCTCTCTCTCTCTATTTCCTTTCCTACTCTGTCTCTCTCTCTTTCATTTCCCGCTCTGTCTCTCTCTCTCTCTTTCCTTTCCCGCTCTGTCTCTCTCTCTCTTTCCTTCCTGCTCTGTCTCTCTCTCTTTCCTTCCTCGCTCTGTCTCTTTCTCTCTTTTCTTTTTCGCTCTGTCTCTCTCTCTTTCCTTTCCCTCTCTGTCTGTCTCTCTCTCTTTCCTTTCCCGCTCTGTCTATCTCTCTTTCCTTTCCCACTCTGTCTCTCTCTCTTTCCTTTCCTGCTCTGTCTTTCTCTCTTTCCTTTCCTGCTCTGTCTCTCTCTCTCTTTCCTTTCCTGCTCTCTCTCTCTCTCTATTTCCCTTCCTGCTCTGTCTCTCTCTCTATTTCCTTTCCTGCTCTGTCTCTCTCTCTTTCATTTCCAGCTCTGTCTCTCTCTCTCTTTCCTTTCCCGCTCTGTCTCTCTCTCTCTTTCCTTTCCTGCTCTGTCTCTCTCTCTTTCCTTTCTCGCTCTGTCTCTCTCTCTCTTTCTTTTCTCGCTCTGTCTCTCTCTCTTTCATTTCCCGCTCTGTCGCTCTCTCTCTTTCCTTTCTCGCTCCGTCTCTCTCTCTTTCCTTTCCCGCTCTGTCTGTCTCTCTCACTTTCCTTTCCTGTTCTGTCTCTCTCTCTTTCCTTTCCCGCCCTGTCTCTCTCTTTCCTTTCCTGCTCTGTCTCTCTCTCTGTCTTTTCCCGTTCTTTCTCTCTCTCTTTCCTTTCCTGCTCTGTCTCTCTCTCTTTCCTTTCTCGCTCTGTCTCTCTCTCTCTTTCTTTTCTCGCTCTGTCTCTCTCTCTTTCATTTCCCGCTCTGTCGCTCTCTCTCTTTCCTTTCCCGCTCTGTCTCTCTCTCTCTTTCCTTTCCCGCTCTGTCTCACTCTCTCTTTCCTTTCCCGCTCTGTCTCACTCTCTCTTTCCTTTCCCGCTCTCTCTGTCTCTCTCTGTTTCCTTTCCCACTCTGTTCTCTCTTTTTCCTTTCCCGCTCTCTCTCTCTCTTTCCTTTCCCGCTCTGTCTTTCTCTCATTCCTTTCCCGCTCTCTCTTTCTCTCTCTTTCCTTTCCTGCTCTGTCTCTCTCTCTCTCTTTCCTTTCCCGCTCTGTCTCTCTCTCTTTCCTTTCCCGCTCTTTCTCTCACTCTTTCCTTTCCCGCTGTGTCTCTCTCTCTTTCCTTTCCAGCTCTGTCTTTCTCTCTTTCTCTCTCTTTCCTTTTACCGCTCTGTCTCTCTCTCTTTCCTTACCCTCTCCGTCTTTCCCTCTCTTTCCTTTCACGCTCTTTCTCTCTCTCTTCCTTTCCCGCTCTCTCTTTCTCTCTTTTCTTTCCTGCTCTGTCTCTCTCTCTTCCTTTCCTGCTCTGTCTCTCTCTCTTTCCTTTCCTGCTCGTTCTCTCTCTCTCTATTTACTTTCCTGCTCTGTCTCTCTCTCTCTATTTCCTTATCTGCTCTGTCTCTCTCTTTCCTTTCCCGCTCTGTCTCTCTCTCTCTTTCCTTTCCCGCACTGACTCTCTCTCTTTCCTTTCCCGCTCTGTCTCTCTCTCTTTCCTTTCCCGCTCTGTCTCTCTCTCTCTATCCTTCCTCGCTCTGTCTCTTTCTCTCTTTCCTTTCTCGCTCTGTCTCTCTCTCTTTCCTTTCCCGCTCTGTCTGTCTCTCTGTCTTTCCTTTCCCGCTCTGTCTATCTCTATTTCCTTTCCCACTCTGTCTCTCTCTCTTTCCTTTCCTGCTCTCTCTTTCTCTCTTTCCTTTCCTGCTCTGTCTCTCTCTCTCTTTCCTTTCCTGCTCTCTCTCTCTTTCTCTATTTCCCTTCCTGCTCTGTCTCTCTCTCTATTTCCTTTCCTGCTCTGTCTCTCTCTCTTTCATTTCCAGCTCTGTCTCTCTCTCTCTTTCCTTTCCCGCTCTGTCTCTCTCTCTCTTTCCTTTCCTGATCTGTCTCTCTCTCTTTCCTTTCTCGCTCTGTCTCTCTCTCTGTTTCTTTTCTCGCTCTGTCTCTCTCTCTTTCCTTTCCCGCTCTGTCGCTCTCTCTCTTTCCTTTCTCGCTCTATCTCTCTCTCTTTCCTTTCCCGCTCTGTCTGTCTATCTCTCTTTCCTTTCCTGTTCTGTCTCTCTCTCTTTCCTTTCCCGCCCTGTCTCTCTCTTTCCTTTCCTGCTCTGTCTCTCTCTCTTTCCTTTCCCATTCTTTCTCTCTCTCTTTCCTTTCCCGCTCTGTCTCTCTCTCTTTCTTTCCAGCTCTGTCCCTCTCTCTCTTTCCTTTCCTGCTCTGTCTCTCTCTCTTTCCTTTCCTGCATTGTCTCTCTCTCTTTCCTTTCCTGCTCTGTCTCTCTCTCTTTTTCCTTTCCTGCTCTGTCTCTCTCTCTCTATTTCCATATCTGCTCTGTCTCTCTCTTTCCTTTCCCGCTCTGTCTCTCTCATTCTTTCCTTTCCTGCTCTGTCTCTCTCTCTCTTTCCTTTCCCGCACTTTCTCTCTCTCTTTCCTTTCCTGCTCTTACTCTCTCTCTTTCCTTTCCTGCTCTGTCTCTCACTCTCTATTTCCTTTCCTGCTCTGTCTCTCTCTCTCTCTTTCCTTATCTGCTCTGTCTGTTTCTTTCCTTTCCCGCTCTGTCTCTCTCTCTCTTTCCTTTCATGCACTGACTCTCTCTCTCTTTCCTTTCCCGCTCTGTCTCTCTCTCTTTCCTTTCCCGCTCTGTCTCTCTCTCTCTTTCCTTTCCCGCTCTGTCTCACTCTCTCTTTCCTTTCCCGCTCTGTCTCACTCTCTCTTTCCTTTTCCGCTCTGTCTCTCTCTCTCTTTCCTTTCCCGCTCTCTCTGTCTCTCTCTCTTTCCTTTCCCACTCTGTTCTCTCTTTTTCCTTTCCCGCTCTCCCTCTCTCTCTTTCCTTTCCCGCTCTGTCTTTCTCTCATTCCTTTCCCGCTCTCTCTTTCTCTCTCTTTCCTTTCCTGTTCTGTCTCTCTCTCTCTCTTTCCTTTCCCATTCTGTCTCTCACTCTTTCCTTTCCCGCTGTGTCTCTCTCTCTTTCCTTTCCCGCTCTGTCTTTCTCTCTTTCTCTCTCTTTCCTTTTACCGCTCTGTCTCTCTCTCTTTCCTTACCCTCTCCGTCTTTCCCTCTCTTTCCTTTCACGCTCTTTCTCTCTCTCTTCCTTTCCCGCTCTGTCTTTCTCTCTTTTCTTTCCTGCTCTGTCTCTCTCTCTTCCTTTCCTGCTCTGTCTCTCTCTCTTTCCATTCCTGCTCTGTCTCTCTCTCTTTCCATTCCGGCTCTGTCTGTCTCTCTTTCCTTTCCTGCTCTGTCTCTCTCTCTCTTTCCTTTCCCGCTCTGTCGGTCTCTCTCTCTCTCTTTCCTTTCCTGCTCTGTCTGTCTCTCTTTCCTTTCCTGCTCTGTCTCTCTCTCTCTCTTTCCTTTCCTGCTCTGTCTCTCTCTCCTTACTTTCCCACTCTGTCTCTCTCTCATTCCTTTCGCGTTCTGTCTTTCTCTCTCTTTCTTTTCCTGCCCTGTCTCTCTCTTTCCTTTCCCACTCTGTCTTTCCCTCTTTCCTTTCCCGCTCTGTCTCTCTCTCTTTCCTTTCACGTTCTGTCTTTCTCTCTCTTTCCATTCGCGCGCTCACTTTCTCATTCTTTCTCTCTCTCTCTTTCCTTTCCTGCTCTCTCTCTCTCTCTATTTCCTTTCCTGCTCTGTCTCTCTCTCTTTCATTTCCCGCTCTCTCTCTCTCTCTCTCTTTCCTTTCCCGCTCTGTCTCTCTCTCTCTTTCCTTTCCTGCTCCGTCCCTCTCTCTTTCCTTTCTCGCTCTGTCTCTCTCTCTCTATCCTTCCTCGCTCTGTCTCTCTCTCTCTTTCCTTTCTCGCTCTGTCTCTCTCTCTTTCCTTTCCCGCTCTGTCTGTCTCTCTCTCTTTCCTTTCCCGCTCTGTCTATCTCTCTTTCCTTTCCCACTCTGTCTCTCTCTCTTTCCTTTCCTGCTCTGTCTTTCTCTCTTTCCTTTCCTGCTCTGTCTCTCTCTCTCTTTCCTTTCCTGCTCTCTCTCTTTCTCTATTTCCCTTCCTGCTCTGTCTCTCTCTCTATTTCCTTTCCTGCTCTGTCTCTCTCTCTTTCCTTTCTCGCTCTGTCTCTCTCTCTCTTTCTTTCTCGCTCTGTCTCTCTCTCTTTCCTTTCCCGCTCTGTCTCTCTCTCTCTTTCCTTTCTCGCTCTGTCTCTCTCTCTTTCCTCTCCCACTCTGTCTGTCTCTCTCTCTTTCCTTTCCTGCTCTGTCTCTCTGTCTTTCCATTCCCGCCCTGTCTCTCTCTTTCCGTTCCAGCTCTGTCTCTCTCTCTTTCCTTTCCTGCTCTGTCTATCTCTCTTTCCTTTCCCGCTCTGACTCTCTCTCTCTTTCCTTTCCCGCTCTGTCTCTCTCTCTTTCCTTTCCCGCACTGTCTCTCTCTCTCTTGCCTTTCCCGCTCTGTCTCTCTCTCTTTCTTTCCAGCTCTGTCCCTCTCTCTCTTTCCTTTCCTGCTCTGTCTCTCTCTCTTTCCTTTCCCGCTCTGTCTCTCTCTCTTTCCTTTCCCGCTCTGTGTCTCTCTCTTTCTTTCCAGCTCTGTCCCTCTCTCTCTTTCCTTTCCTGCTCTGTCTCTCTCTCTTTCCTTTCCTGCTCTGTCTCTCTCTCTTTCCTTTCCTGCTCTGTCTCTCTCTCTATTTCCTATCCTGCACTGTCTCTCTCTCTCTCTATTTCCATATCTGCTCTGTCTCTCTCATTCCTTTCCCGCTCTGTCTCTCTCTCTCTTTCCTTTCCCGCTCTGTCCCTCTC
Source organism: Carcharodon carcharias (assembly GCF_017639515.1). NCBI lineage: Eukaryota > Metazoa > Chordata > Chondrichthyes > Lamniformes > Lamnidae > Carcharodon > Carcharodon carcharias. The sequence continues at coordinate 80,850 of NW_024470627.1, read as the reverse complement.
ACTTTTCTTTCCTGCTCTGTCTCTCTCTCTTCCTTTCCTGCTCTGTCTCTCTCTCTTTCCATTCCTGCTCTGTCTCTCTCTCTTTCCATTCCGGCTCTGTCTGTCTCCCTTTCCTTTCCTGCTCTGTCTGTCTCTTTCCTTTCCTGCTCTGTCTCTCTCTCTCTTTCCTTTCCCGCTCTGTCGGTCTCTCTCTCTCTTTCCTTTCCTGCTCTGTCTCTCTCTCTTTCCTTTCCTGCTCTGTCTCTCTCTCTCTCTTTCCTTTCCTGCTCTGTCTCTCTCTCTTTCTTTCCAGCTCTGTCCCTCTCTCTCTTTCCTTTCCCGCTCTGTCTCTCTCTCTTTCCTTTCCCGCACTGTCTATCTCTCTTTCCTTTCCCGCTCTGTCTCTCTCTCTTTCTTTCCAGCTCTGTCCCTCTCTCTCTTTCCTTTCCCGCTCTGTATCTCTCTCTCTTTCCTTTCCCGCACTTTCTCTCTCTCTTTCCTTTCCTGCTCTGTCTCTCTCTCTTTCCTTTCCTGCTCTGTCTCTCTCATATTTCCTTTCCTGCTCTGTCTCTCTCTCTCTATTTCCTTATCTGCTCTGTCTCTCTCTTTCCTTTCCCGCTCTGTCTCTCTCTCTCTTTCCTTCCACGCTCTGACTCTCTCTCTCTTTCCTTTCCCTCTCTGTCTCTCTCTCTTTACTTTCCCGCTCTGTCTCTCTCTCTCTCTTTCCTTTCCCTCTCTGTGTAACTCTCTCTTTCCTTTCCCGCTCTGTCTCACTCTCTCTTTCCTTTCCCGCTCTGTCTCTCTCTCTCTTTCCTTTCCCGTTCTCTCTGTCTCTCTCTCTTTCCTTTCCCACTCTGTCTCTCTCTTTTTCCTTTCCCGCTCTGTCTCTCTCTCTTTCCTTTCCCGCTCTGTCTTTCTCTCATTCCTTTCCCGCTCTCTCTTTCTCTCTCTTTACTTTCCTGCTCTGTCTCTCTCTCTCTTTCCTTTCCCGCTCTGTCTCCCTCTCTTTCCTTTCCCAATCTTTCTCTCTCTTTCCTTTCCTGTTCTGTGTCTCTCTCTTTCCTTTCCTGCTCTGTCTCTCTCTCTCTCTCTTTCCTTTCCTGCTCTGTCTCTCTCCCTCTCTTTCCTTTCCCACTCTGTCTCTCTCTCTTTCCTTTCCCGCTCTTTCTCTCGCTCTTTCCTTTCCCGCTCTGTCTCTCTCTCTTTCCTTTCCCGCTCTGTCTTTCTCTCTTTCTCTCTCTTTCCTTTCCCGCTCTGTCTGTCTCTCTCTATTTCCTTTCCTGCTCTGTCTCTCTCTCTTTCCTTTCCAGCTCTGTCTCTCTCTTTCCTTTCCCGCTCTGTCTCTCTCTCTTTCCTTTCCCGCTCTGTCTCTCTCACTTTTCTTTCCTGCTCTGTCTCTCTCTCTTCCTTTCCTGCTCTGTCTCTCTCTCTTTCCATTCCTGCTCTGTCTCTCTCTCTTTCCATTCCGGCTCTGTCTGTCTCTCTTTCCTTTCCTGCTCTGTCTGTCTCTTTCCTTTCCTGCTCGGTCTCTCTCTCTCTTTCCTTTCCCGCTCTGTCGGTCTCTCTCTCTCTTTCCTTTCCTGCTCTGTCTCTCTCTCTTTCCTTTCCTGCTCTGTCTCTCTCTCTCTCTTTCCTTTCCTGCTCTGTCTCTCTCTCTTTCTTTCCAGCTCTGTCCCTCTCTCTCTTTCCTTTCCCGCTCTGTCTCTCTCTCTTTCCTTTCCCGCACTGTCTATCTCTCTTTCCTTTCACGCTCTGTCTCTCTCTCTTTCTTTCCAGCTCTGTCCCTCTCTCTCTTTCCTTTCCCGCTCTGTCTCTCTCTCTTTCTTTCCAGCTCTGTCCCTCTCTCTCTTTCCATTCCTGCTCTGTCTCTCTCTCTTTCCTTTCCTGCTCTGTCTCTCTCTCTTTCCTTTCCTGCTCTCTCTCTCTCTCTATTTCCTTTCCTGCACTGTCTCTCTCTCTCTATTTCCATATCTGCTCTGTCTCTCTCATTCCTTTCCCGCTCTGTCTCTCTCTCTCTTTCCTTTCCCGCTCTGTCTCTCTCTCTCTTTCCTTTCCCGCACTTTCTCTCTCTCTTTCCTTTCCTGCTCTGTCTCTCTCTCTTTCCTTTCCTGCTCTGTCTCTCTCTCTATTTCCTTTCCTGCTCTGTCTCTCTCTCTCTATTTCCTTATCTGCTCTGTCTCTCTCTTTCCTTTCCCGCTCTGACTCTCTCTCTCTTTCCTTCCACGCTCTGACTCTCTCTCTCTTTCCTTTCCCGCTCTGTTCTCTCTCTTTACTTTCCTGCTCTGTCTCTCTCTCTCTCTTTCCTTTCCCGCTCTGTCTAACTCTCTCTTTCCTTTCCCGCTCTGTCTCACTCTCTCTTTCCTTTCCCGCTCTGTCTCTCTCTCTCTTTCCTTTCCCGCTCTCTCTTTCTCTCTCTCTTTCCTTTCCCTCTCTGTCTCTCTCTTTTTCCTTTCCCGCTCTGTCTCTCTCTCTTTCCTTTCCCGCTCTGTCTTTCTCTCATTCCTTTCCCGCTCTCTCTTTCTCTCTCTTTTCTTTCCTGCTCTGTCTCTCTCTCTCTTTCCTTTCCCGCTCTGTCTCTCTCTCTTTCCTTTCCCAATCTTTCTCTCTCTTTCCTTTCCCGTTCTGTGTCTCTCTCTTTCCTTTCCTGCTCTGTCTCTCTCTCTCTCTCTTTCCTTTCCTGCTCTGTCTCTCTCTCTCTCTTTCCTTTCCCACTCTGTCTCTCTCTCTTTCCTTTCCCGCTCTTTCTCTCGCTCTTTCCTTTTCCGCTCTGTCTCTCTCTCTTTCCTTTCCCGCTCTGACTTTCTCTCTTTCTCTCTCTTTCCTTTCCCGTTCTGTCTCTCTCTCTTTCCTTTCCCGCTCTGTCTGTCTCTCTCTATTTCCTTTCCTGCTCTGTCTCTCTCTCTTTCCTTTCCAGCTCTGTCTCTCTCTTTCCTTTCCCGCTCTGTCTCTCTCTCTTTCCTTTCCCGCTCTGTCTTTCTCTCATTCCTTTCCCGCTCTCCCTTTCTGTCTCTTTCCTTTCCTGCTCTGTCTCTCTCTCTCTTTCCTTTCCCGCTCTGTCTCTCTCTCTTTCCTTTCCCACTCTGTCTCTATCTCTTTCCTTTCCCGCTCTTTCTCTCGCTCTTTACTTTCCCGCTCTGTCTCTCTCTCTCTTTCCTTTACCGCTCTGTCTTTCTCTCTTTCTCTCTCTTTCCTTTCCCGCTCTGTCTCTCTCTCTTTCCTTACCCTCTCTGGCTTTCCCTCTCTTTCCTTTCACGCTCTTTCTCACTCTCTTCCTTTCCCGCTCTGTCTTTCTCTCTTTTCTTTCCTGCTCTGTCTCTCTCTTCCTTTCCTGCTCTGTCTCTCTCTCTTTCCATTCCTGCTCTGTCTCTCTCTCTTTCCATTCCTGCTCTGTCTCTCTCTCTTTCCATTCCGGCTCTGGCTGTCTCTCTTTCCTTTCCTGCTCTGTCTGTCTCTTTCCTTTCCTGCTCTGTCTCTCTCTCTCTTTCCTTTCCCTCTCTGTCGGTCACTCTCTCTCTTTCCTTTCCTGCTCTGTCTCTCTCTCTTTCCTTTCCTGCTCTGTCTCTCTCTCCTTACTTTCCCAGTCTGTCTCTCTCTCTTTCCTTTCGCGTTCTGTCTTTCTCTCTCTTTCTTTTCCTGCCCTGTCTCTCTCTTTCCTTTCCCGCTCTCTCTCTCTCTCTTTCCTTTCACGTTCTGTCTTTCTCTCTCTTTCCATTCGCGCGCTCACTTTCATTTCTCATTCTTTCTCTCTCTCTCTTTCCTTTCCTGCTCTCTCTCTCTCTCTATTTCCTTTCCTGCTCTGTCTCTCTCTCTTTCATTTCCCGCTCTGTCTCTCTCTCTCTCTTTCATTTCCCGCTCTGTCTCTCTCTCTCTTTCCTTTCCTGCTCTGTCTCTCTCTCTTTCCTTTCTTGCTCTGCCTCTCTCTCTCTATCCTTCCTCGCTCTGTCTCTCTCTCTCTTTCCTTTCCCGCTCTGTCTATCTCTCTTTCCTTTCCCACTCTGTCTCTCTCTCTTTCCTTTCCTGCTCTGTCTTTCTCTCTTTCCTTTCCTGCTCTGTCTCTCTCTCTCTTTCCTTTCCTGCTCTATCTTTCTTTCTCTATTTCCCTTCCTACTCTGTCTCTCTCTCTATTTCGTTTCCTGCTCTGTCTCTCTCTCTTTCATTTCCGGCTCCGTCTCTGTCCCTCTCTTTCCTTTCCTGCTCTGTCTCTCTCTCTCTTTCCTTTCCTGCTCTGTCTCTCTCTCTTTCCTTTCTCGCTCTGTCTCTCTCTCTTTCCTTTCCCGCTCTGTCTGTCTCTCTCTCTTTCCTTTGCTGCTCTGTCTCTCTCTCTTTCCTTTCCTGCCCTGTCTCTCTCTTTCCTTTCCCGCTCTGTCTCTCTCTCATTCCTTTAGTGCTCTGTCTATCTCTCTTTCCTTTCCCGCTCTGTCTCTCTCTCTTTCCTTTCCCGCTCTGTCTCTCTCTCTTTCCTTTCCCGCACTGTCTCTCTCTCTTTCCTTTCCCGCTCTGTCTCTCTCTCTTTCTTTCCAGCTCTGTCCCTCTCTCTCTTTCCTTTCCTGCTCTGTCTCTCTCTCTTTTCTTTCCAGCTCTGTCTCTCTCTCTTTCCTTTCCCGCTCTGTCTCTCTCTCTTTCTCTCCAGCTCTGTCCCTCTCTCTCTTTCCTTTCCTGCTCTGTCTCTCTCTCTTTCCTTCCCTGCTCTGTCTCTCTCTCTCTCTTTCCTTTCCCGCTCTGTCTCTCTCTCTTTCATTTCCCGCTCTGTCTCTCTCTATCTTTTTCCTTTCCCGCTCTGTCTCTCTCTCTCTATCCTTCCTCGCACTGTCTCTCTCTCTCTTTCCTTTCTCGCTCTGTCTCTCTCTCTTTCCTTTCCCGCTCTGTCTGTCTCTCTCTCTTTCCTTTCCCGCTCTGTCTTTCTCTCTTTCCTTTCCCACTCTGTCTCTCTCTCTTTCCTTTCCTGCTCTGTCTCTCTCTCTCTTTCCTTTCCTGCTCTATCTTTCTTTCTGTATTTCCCTTCCTACTCTGTCTCTCTCTCTATTTCGTTTCCGGCTCTGTCTCTCTCTCTTTCATTTCCGGCTCCGTCTCTCTCTCTCTCTTTCCTTTCTCGCTCTAACTCTCTCTCTTTCCTTTCCCGCTCTGTCTGTCTCTCTCTCTTTCCTTTCCTGATCTGTCTCTCTCTCTTTCCTTTCCCGCCCTGTCTTTCTCTTTCCTTTCCCGCTCTGTCTCTCTCTCTTTCCTTTCCTGCTCTATCTATCTCTCTTTCCTTTCCCGCTCTGTCTCTCTCTCTTTCCTTTCCTGCTCTGTCTCTCTCTCTTTCCTTTCCCACACTGTCTCTCTCTCTTTCCTTTCCCGCTCTGTCTCTCTCTCTTTCTTTCCAGCTCTGTCCCTCTTTCCTTTCCTGCTCTGACTGTCTCACTCTCTTTCCTTTGCCACTCTGTCTCTCTTTCCTTTCCTGCTCTGTTTGTCTCTCTTTCCTTTCCCACTCTTTCTCTCTCTCTCTTTCCTTTCCCACTCAGTGTCAGTCTTTCCTTTCCCACTCCGTGTCAGTCTTTGCTTTCCCACTGTGTCTCTCTTTCCTTTCCTGTTCTGTCTTCCTCTCTCTTTCCTTTCCCACTCTGTCTCTCTCTCTCTTTCCTTTCCCGCTCTGTCTCTCTCTCTTTCCTTTCCCGCTCTGTGTCACTCTCTTTCGTTTCCCGCTCTGTCACCTTCTCTTTCGTTCCAGCTCTGTCACTCTCTCTTTCCTTTCCTGCTCTGTCTCTCTCTCTTTCCTTTCCTGCTCTGTCTCTCTCTCTCTATTTCCTTTCCTGCTCTGTCTCTCTCTCTCTCTTTCCTTTCCCGCTCTGCCTCACTGTCTTTCCTTTACCACTCTGTCTCAATTTACTTTCCCGCTGTCTCAGTCTTTCCTTTCCCACTGTGTCTCTTTCCTTTCCTGCTCTCTCTTTCCTTTCCTGCTCTATCTCTTTCCTTTCCTGCTCTGTCTCTCCTTTCTTTCCCACTCTGTCTGTCTCTCTTTCCTTTCCCACTGTGTCTGTCTCTCTTTCCTGCTCTGTCTCTCTCTCTCTTTCTTTCCTTTCCCGCTCTGTCTTTCTCTCTCTCTCTTTCCTTTCCCGCTCTGTGTCAATCTTTCATTTCCCACTGTGTCTCTCTTTCCTTTCGCGCTCTGTCTCTCTTTCCTTTCCTGCTCTCTCTCTCTCTCTTTCCTTTCCCGCTCCATGTCAGTCTTTCCTTTCCCAATGTGTCCTTATTTCCTGTCCTTCTCTGTCTCTCTCTTTCGCGCTCTGTCTCTCTCTCTTTCCTTTCACGCTCTGTCTCTCTCTCTTTCCATTCCCGCTCTGTCTCTCTCTCTTTCGTTTCCCGCTCTGTCTCTCTCTCTTTCCTTGCCCGCTCTGTCTCACTCTCTTTCCTTTCCCGCTCTGTCTCTCTCTCTTTTTTTCCTGCTCTGTCTCTCTCTATTCCTTTCCTGCTCTGTCTTTCTCTCTTTTCTTTCCTGCTCTGTCTCTCTCTCTTTCCTTTCCCGCTCTGTCTCTCCCTCTTTCCTTTCACGCTCTGTCTTTCCCTCTCTTTCCTTTCCCGCTCTGTTTCTCTCTCTATTTCCTTACTCGCTCTGTCTCCCTCTCTTTTCTTGCCCGCTCTGTCTCTCTCTCTCTTTCCTTTCCCGCTTTGTCTCTCTCTCTTTCCTTACCTGCTCTATCTTTCTCTCTCTTTCCTTTCGTGCTCTCTCTCGCTCTTTCATTTCCCACTCTTTCTCTCTATCTCTTTCCTTTCCCACTCAGTGTCAATCTTTCCTTTCCCACTCCGTGTCAATCTTTCCATCCCACTGTGTCTCTCTTTCCTTTCCTGTTCTGTCTTCCTCTCTCTTTCCTTTCCTGCTCTGTCTCTCTCCCTCTCTTTCCTTTCCTGCTCTGTCTGTCTCTCTCTCTTTCTTTTCACGCTGTCTCTCTCTCTCTTTCCTTTCCCGCTCTTTGTCTCTCTTTTTCGTTTCCCGCTCTGTCACTCTCTCTTTCTTTCCAGCTCTGTCTCTCTCTCTTTCCTTTCCCGCTCTGTCTCTCTCTCTTTCCTTTCCCGCTCTGTCTCTCTCTCTTTCTTTCCAGCTCTGTCCCTCTCTCTCTTTCCTTTCCTGCTCTGTCTCTCTCTCTTTCCTTTCCCGCTCTGTCTCTCTCTCTTTCCTTTCCCGCTCTGTCTCTCTCTCTTTCTCTCCAGCTCTGTCCCTCTCTCTCTTTCCTTTCCAGCTCTGTCTCTCTCTCTTTCCTTTCCTGCTCTGTCTCTCTCTCTCTCTTTCCTTTCCCGCTCTGTCTCTCTCTCTTTCATTTCCCGCTCTGTCTCTCTCTATCTTTTTCCTTTCCTGCTCTGTCTCTCTCTCTCTTTCCTTTCCTGCTCTGTCTCTCTCTCTTTCCTTTCTCGCTCTGTCTCTCTCTCTCTATCCTTCCTCGCACTGTCTCTCTCTCTCTTTCCTTTCTCGCTCTGTCTCTCTCTCTTTCCTTTTCCGCTCTGTCTGTCTCTCTCTCTTTCCTTTCCCGCTCTGTCTTTCTCTCTTTCCTTTCCCACTCTGTCTCTCTCTCTTTCCTTTCCTGCTCTGTCTTTCTCTCTTTCCTTTCCTGCTCTGTCTCTCTCTCTCTCTTTCCTTTCCTGCTCTATCTTTCTTTCTGTATTTCCCTTCCTACTCTGTCTCTCTCTCTATTTCGTTTCCTGCTCTGTCTCTCTCTCTTTCATTTCCGGCTCCGTCTCTCTCTCTCTCTTTCCTTTCCCGCTCTGTCTGTCTCTCTCTCTTTCCTTTCCTGCTCTGTCTCTCTCTCTTTCCTTTCCCGCCCTGTCTCTCTCTTTCCTTTCCCGCTCTGTCTCTCTCTCTTTCCTTTCCTGCTCTATCTATCTCTCTTTCCTTTCCCGCTCTGTCTCTCTCTCTTTCCTTTCCTGCTCTGTCTCTCTCTCTTTCCTTTCCCGCACTGTCTCTCTCTCTTTCCTTTCCCGCTCTGTCTCTCTCTCTTTCTTTCCAGCTCTGTCCCTCTTTCCTTTCCTGCTCTGACTGTCTCACTCTCTTTCCTTTGCCACTCTGTTTCTCTTTCCTTTCCTGCTCTGTTTGTCTCTCTTTCCTTTCCCACTCTTTCTCTCTCTCTCTTTCCTTTCCCACTCAGTGTCAGTCTTTCCTTTCCCACTCCGTGTCAGTCTTTCCTTTCCCACTGTGTCTCTCTTTCCTTTCCTGTTCTGTCTTCCTCTCTCTTTCCTTTCCTGCTCTGTCTCTCTCTCTCTTTCCTTTCCCGCACAGTCTTTCTCTCTTTCCTTTCCCGCTCTCTCTTTCTCTCTCTTTCCTTTCCTGTTCTGTCTTCCTCTCTCTTTCCTTTCCTGCTCTGTCTCTCTCTCTCTTTCCTTTCCCGCACAGTCTTTCTCTCTTTCCTTTCCCGCTCTCTCTTTCTCTCTCTTTCCTTTCCTGCTCTGTCTCTCTCTCTCTTTCCTTTCCTGCTCTGTCTGTCTCTCTCTCTTTCCTTTCCCACTCTGTCTCTCTCTCTCTTTCCTTTCCCGCTCTGTCTCTCTCTCTTTCCTTTCCCGCTCTGTGTCACTCTCTTTCGTTTCCCGCTCTGTCACCTTCTCTTTCGTTCCAGCTCTGTCTCTCTCTCTTTCCTTTCCTGCTCTGTCTCTCTCTCTTTCCTTTCCTGCTCTGTCTCTCTCTCTCTATTTCCTTTCCTGCTCTGTCTCTCTCTCTCTCTTTCCTTTCCCGCTCTGTCTCACTGTCTTTCCTTTACCACTCTGTCTCAATTTACTTTCCCGCTGTCTCAGTCTTTCCTTTCCCACTGTGTCTCTTTCCTTTCCTGCTCTCTCTTTCCTTTCCTGCTCTATCTCTTTCCTTTCCTGCTCTGTCTCTCCTTTCTTTCCCACTCTGTCTGTCTCTCTTTCCTTTCCCACTGTGTCTCTCTCTCTTTCCTGCTCTGTCTCTCTCTCTCTTTCTTTCCTTTCCCGCTCTGTCTTTCTCTCTCTCTCTTTCCTTTCCCGCTCTGTGTCAATCTTTCATTTCCCACTGTGTCTCTCTTTCCTTTCGCGCTCTGTCTCTCTTTCCTTTCCTGCTCTCTCTCTCTCTCTTTCTTTTCCCGATCCATGTCAGTCTTTCCTTTCCCAATGTGTCCTTATTTCCTGTCCTTCTCTGTCTCTCTCTTTCCCGCTCTGTCTCTCTCTTTTTCCTTTCACGCTCTGTCTCTCTCTCTTTCCATTCCCGCTCTGTCTCTCTCTCTTTCGTTTCCCGCTCTGTCTCTCTCTCTTTCCATGCCCGCTCTGTCTCACTCTCTTTCCTTTCCCGCTCTGTCTCTCTCTCTTTCCTTTCCCGCTCTGTCTTTCTCTCTTTCTCTCTCTTTCCTTTCCCGCTCTGTCTCTCTCTCTTTCCTTACCCGCTCTGGCTTTCCCTCTCTTTCTTTTCGCGCTCTTTCTCTCTCTCTTCCTTTCCCGCTCTGTCTTTCTCTCTTTTTTTCCTGCTCTGTCTCTCTCTATTCCTTTCCTGCTCTGTCTATCTCTCTTTTCTTTCCTGCTCTGTCTCTCTCTCTTTCCTTTCCCGCTCTGTCTCTCCCTCTTTCCTTTCACGCTCTGTCTTTCCCTCTCTTTCCTTTCCCGCTCTGTTTCTCTCTTATTTCCTTACTCGCTCTGTCTCCCTCTCTTTTCTTGCCCGCTCTGTCTCTCTCTCTCTTTCCTTTCCCGCTTTGTCTCTCTCTCTTTCCTTACCCACTCTATCTTTCTCTCTCTTTCCTTTCGTGCTCTCTCTCGCTCTTTCATTTCCCAATCTTTCTCTCTATCTCTTTCCTTTCCCACTCAGTGTCAATCTTTCCTTTCCCACTCCGTGTCAATCTTTCCATCCCACTGTGTCTCTCTTTCCTTTCCTGTTCTGTCTTCCTCTCTCTTTCCTTTCCTGCTCTGTCTCTCTCCCTCTCTTTCCTTTCCTGCTCTGTCTGTCTCTCTCTCTTTCCTTTCACGCTGTCTCTCTCTCTCTTTCCTTTCCCGCTCTTTGTCTCTCTCTTTCGTTTCCCGCTCTGTCACTCTCTCTTTCCTTTCCCGCTCTGTCTCTCTCTCTTTCCTTTCAAGCTCTGTCTCTCTCTCTTTACTTTCCAGCTCTATCTCTCTGCCTTATCCTGCTTTGTCTCCATCTCTCTCCTTTCCTGCTCTGTCTCTTTCTCCCTCATTTTGCACTCTCTCTGTCTCTCTCTGCTGCTCTCTCTGCTTTCCTGCTCTGTCTTTCTCTCTCTCTCCTTTTCTGCTCTGTTTCTCACTCCTTCCCACTTTAACGCTATCTTTTCCCACTCTGATTCTCTCTGTTTTCTGACTCTGATTCTCTCTTCCCACTCTTTCTCTCTCTCTCCCTCTCCATGCGCACTCTGTGTGTCCATCTTTCCATTCAAGGTGACAAGTGGGGAGAGAGTGGGAGTATGAGGTTGAGGTAGATCAGCTGTGGTCATAGTGAATGGCAGAGCAGGCTCAAGGTGCCGAATGGCCTACCCCTGCCTCTTTTTCCTAAGTTCCTTACCACTCCCTCTCACTCCATTCCCTCACTCTCTCTTTCCTTTCCCACTCTGTCTGTCCCTCTCTCCTTTCCCACTCTGTGTCTCTTTCCTTTCCTGCTCTGTCTGTCTCTCCTTCCTTTCCTGCTCTGTCTCTCTCTCTTACCTACTCTGTCTCTCTCTCTCTTTCCTTTCCTGCTCTGTCTCACTCTCTTTCCTTTCCCACTCTGTCTCTCTTTCCTTTCCTGCTCTGTTTGTCTCTCTTTCCTTTCCCACTCTTTCTCTCTCTCTCTTTCCTTTCCAACTCAGTGTCAGTCTTTCCTTTCCCACTCCGTGTCAGTCTTTCCTTTCCCACTGTGTCTCTCTTTCCTTTCCTGTTCTGTCTTCCTCTCTCTTTCCTTTCCTGCTCTGTCTCTCTCTCTCTTTCCTTTCCCACACTGTCTTTCTCTCTTTCCTTTCCCGCTCTCTCTTTCTCTCTCTTTCCTTTCCTGCTCTGTCTCTCTCTCTCTTTCCTTTCCTGCTCTGTCTGTCTCTCTGTTTTTCCTTTCCCACTCTGTCTCTCTCTCTCTTTCCTTTCCCGCTCTGTCTCTCTCTCTTTCCTTTCCCGCTCTGTGTCACTCTCTTTCGTTTCCCGCTCTGTCACCTTCTCTTTCGTTCCAGCTCTGTCTCTCTCTCTTTCCTTTCCTGCTCTGTCTCTCTCTCTTTCCTTTCCTGCTCTGTCTCTCTCTCTCTATTTCCTTTCCTGCTCTGTCTCTCTCTCTCTCTTTCCTTTCCCGCTCTGTCTCACTGTCTTTCCTTTCCCACTCTGTCTCAATTTATTTTCCCGCTGTCTCAGTCTTTCCTTTCCCACTGTGTCTCTCTCTCTCTTTCCTTTCCTGCTCTGTCTATCTCTCTCTCTTTCCTTTCCCGCTCTGTCTCTCTCTCTCTTTCCTTTCCCGATCTGTCTCGCTCTCTTTCCTTTCCTGCTCTATGTCTCTCTCTTTCCTTTCCCACTCTGTGTCTCTCTCTTTCATTTTCCGCTCTGTCACTGTCTCTTTCTTTACAGCTCTGTCTCTCTCTCTTTCCTTTCCTGCTCTGTCTCTCTCTCTTTCCTTTCCTGCTCTGTCTCTCTCTCTCTATTTCCTTTCCTGCTCTGTCTCTCTCTCTCTATTACCTTATCTGCTCTGTCTCTCTCTTTCCTTTCCCGCTCTGTCTCTCTCTCTCTTTCCTTTCCCGCTCTGTCTCACTCTCTCTTTCCTTTCCCACTCTGTCTCTCTCTCTTTCCTTTCCCGCTCTCTCTGTCTCTCTCTCTTTCCTTTCCCGCTCTGTCTCTCTCTTTTTCCTTTCCCGCTCTGTCTCTCTCTCTCTTTCCTTTCCTGCTCTGTCTCTCTCTCTCTTTCCTTTCCCGCTCTGTGTCTCTCTCTCTTTCGTTTCCCGCTCTGTCTCTCTCTCTCTCTTTCCTTTCCCGCTCTGTCTCTCTCTCTCTCCTTTCTCGCTCTGTCTCTCTCTCTCTTTCCTTTCTCGCTCTGTCTCTCTCTCTTTCCTTTCCCGCTCTGTCTCTCTCTCTTTCCTTTCCCGCTCTGTCGGTCTCTCTCTCTCTTTCCTTTCCTGCTCTGTCTCTCTCTCTTTACTTTCCCGCCCTGTCTCTCTCTTTCCTTTCGCGTTCTGTCTTTCTCTCTCTTTCCTTTCGCGCGCTCTCTTTCATTTCTCATTCTGTCTCTCTCTCTCTTTCCTTTCCCGCTCTGTCACTCTCTCTTTCCTTTCCAGCTCAGTCTCTCTCGCTTTCCTTTCCAGCTCTATCGCTCTGCTTTATCCTGCTTTGTCTCCATCTCTCTCCTTTCCTGCTCTGTCTCTTTCACCCTCTTTTTGCACTCTCTCTTTCCTTAACACTGTCTCTCTCTGCTGCTCTCTCTCTCTCTTTCCTGCTCTGTCTTTCTCTCTCTCTCCTTTTCTGCTCTGTTTCTTGCTCCTTCCCACTTTAACTCTATCTTTTCCGACTCTGGTTCTCTCTTGCCTCTCATTCTCTCTCTCTCCCTCTCCTTGCGCACTCTGTGTGTCTATCTTTCCATTCAAGGTGACAAGTGGGGAGAGAGTGGGAGTATGAAGTTGAGGTAGATCAGCTGTGGTCATAGTGAATGGCACAGCAGGCTCAAGGTGCCAAATGGCCTACCCCTGCCTCTTTTTCCTAAGTTCCTTACCACTCCCTCTCACTCCATTCCCACACTCTCTCTTTCCTTCCCCATTCTGTCTATCCCTCTCTCCTTTCCCACTCTGTGTCTCTTTCCTTTCCTGCTCTGTCTGTCTCTCCTTCCTTTCCTGCTCTGTCTCTCTTTCCTTTCCTGCTCTGTCTCTCTCTCTCTCTTTCCTACTCTGTCTCTCTCTCTCTTTCCTTTCCTGCTCTGTCTCATTCTCTTTCCTTTTCCACTCTGTCTCTCGTTCCATTCCTGCTCTGTTTGTCTCTCTTTCATTTCCCACTCTTTCTCTCTCTCTCTCTTTCCTTTCCCACTCAGTGTCAGTCTTTCCTTTCCCACTCCGTGTCAGTCTTTCCTTTCCCACTGTGTCTCTCTTTCCTTTCCGGTTCTGTCTTCCTCTCTCTTTCCTTTCCTGCTCTGTCTCTCTCTCTCTTTCCTTTCCCGCTCTGTCTTTCTCTCTTTCCTTTCCCGCTCTCTCTTTCTCTCTCTTTCCTTTCCTGCTCTGTCCCTCTCTCTCTTTCCTTTCCTGCTCTGTCTGTCTGTCTCTCTTTCCTTTCCCGCTCTGTCTCTCTCTCTCTTTCCTTTCCCGATCTGTCTCTCTCTCTTTCCTTTCCTGCTCTGTGTCTGTCTCTTTCCTTTCCCGCTCTGTGTCTCTCTCTTTCATTTCCCGCTCTGTCTCTCTCTCTCTTTCCTTTCCTGCTCTATCTTTCTTTCTGTATTTCCCTTCCTACTCTGTCTCTCTCTCTATTTCGTTTCCTGCTCTGTCTCTCTCTCTTTCATTTCCGGCTCCGTCTCTCTCTCTCTCTTTCCTTTCCCGCTCTGTCTGTCTCTCTCTCTTTCCTTTCCTGCTCTGTCTCTCTCTCTTTCCTTTCCCGCCCTGTCTCTCTCTTTCCTTTCCCGCTCTGTCTCTCTCTCTTTCCTTTCCTGCTCTATCTATCTCTCTTTCCTTTCCCACTCTGTCTCTCTCTCTTTCCTTTCCTGCTCTGTCTCTCTCTCTTTCCTTTCCCGCACTGTCTCTCTCTCTTTCCTTTCCCGCTCTGTCTCTCTCTCTTTCTTTCCAGCTCTGTCCCTCTTTCCTTTCCTGCTCTGACTGTCTCACTCTCTTTCCTTTGCCACTCTGTTTCTCTTTCCTTTCCTGCTCTGTTTGTCTCTCTTTCCTTTCCCACTCTTTCTCTCTCTCTCTTTCCTTTCCCACTCAGTGTCAGTCTTTCCTTTCCCACTCCGTGTCAGTCTTTCCTTTCCCACTGTGTCTCTCTTTCCTTTCCTGTTCTGTCTTCCTCTCTCTTTCCTTTCCTGCTCTGTCTCTCTCTCTCTTTCCTTTCCCGCTCTGTCTTTCGCTCAGTCCTTTCCCGCTCTCTCTTTCTCTCTCTTCCCTTTCCTGCTCTGTCTCTCTCTCTTCCCTTTCCTGCTCTGTCTCTCTCTCTCTTTCCTTTCCCACTCTGTCTCTCTCTCTTTCCTTTCCCGCTCTGTCTCTCTCTCTTTCCTTTCCCGCTCTGTCACCTTCTCTTTCGTTCCAGCTCTGTCTCTCTCTCTTTCCTTTCCTGCTCTGTCTCTCTCTCTTTCCTTTCCTGCTCTGTCTCTCTCTCTCTATTTCCTTTCCTGCTCTGTCTCTCTCTCTCTCTTTCCTTTCCCGCTCTGTCTCACTGTCTTTCCTTTACCACTCTGTCTCAATTTACTTTCCCGCTGTCTCAGTCTTTCCTTTCCCACTGTGTCTCTTTCCTTTCCTGCTCTCTCTTTCCTTTCCTGCTCTCTCTCTTTCCTTTCCTGCTCTGTCTCTCCTTTCTTTCCCACTCTGTCTGTCTCTCTTTCCTTTCCCACTGTGTCTCTCTCTCTTTCCTGCTCTGTCTCTCTCTCTCTTTCTTTCCTTTCCCGCTCTGTCTTTCTCTCTCTCTCTTTCCTTTCCCGCTCTGTGTCAATCTTTCATTTCCCACTGTGTCTCTCTTTGCTTTCGCGCTCTGTCTCTCTTTCCTTTCCTGCTCTCTCTCTCTCTCTTTCTTTTCCCGATCCATGTCAGTCTTTCCTTTCCCAATGTGTCCTTATTTCCTGTCCTTCTCTGTCTCTCTCTTTCCCGCTCTGTCTCTCTCTTTTTCCTTTCACGCTCTGTCTCTCTCTCTTTCCATTCCCGCTCTGTCTCTCTCTCTTTCGTTTCCCGCTCTGTCTCTCTCTCTTTCCATGCCCGCTCTGTCTCACTCTCTTTCCTTTCCCGCTCTGTCTCTCTCTCTTTCCTTTCCCGCTCTGTCTTTCTCTCTTTCTCTCTCTTTCCTTTCCCGCTCTGTCTCTCTCTCTTTCCTTACCCGCTCTGGCTTTCCCTCTCTTTCTTTTCGCGCTCTTTCTCTCTCTCTTCCTTTCCTGCTCTGTCTTTCTCTCTTTTTCTCCTGCTCTGTCTCTCTCTATTCCTTTCCTGCTCTGTCTATCTCTCTTTTCTTTCCTGCTCTGTCTCTCTCTCTTTCCTTTCCCGCTCTGTCTCTCCCTCTTTCCTTTCACGCTCTGTCTTTCCCTCTCTTTCCTTTCCCGCTCTGTTTCTCTCTCTATTTCCTTACTCGCTCTGTCTCCCTCTCTTTTCTTGCCCGCTCTGTCTCTCTCTCTCTTTCCTTTCCCGCTTTGTCTCTCTCTCTTTCCTTACCCGCTCTATCTTTCTCTCTCTTTCCTTTCGTGCTCTCTCTCGCTCTTTCATTTCACACTCTTTCTCTCTATCTCTTTCCTTTCCCACTCAGTGTCAATCTTTCCTTTCCCACTCCGTGTCAATCTTTCCATCCCACTGTGTCTCTCTTTCCTTTCCTGTTCTGTCTTCCTCTCTCTTTCCTTTCCTGCTCTGTCTCTCTCCCTCTCTTTCCTTTCCTGCTCTGTCTGTCTCTCTCTCTTTCCTTTCACGCTGTCTCTCTCTCTCTTTCCTTTCCCGCTCTTTGTCTCTCTCTTTCGTTTCCCGCTCTGTCACTCTCTCTTTCCTTTCCCGCTCTGTCTCTCTCTCTTTCCTTTCAAGCTCTGTCTCTCTCTCTTTACTTTCCAGCTCTATCTCTCTGCCTTAGCCTGCTTTGTCTCCATCTCTCTCCTTTCCTGCTCTGTCTCTTTCTCCCTCATTTTGCACTCTCTCTGTCTCTCTCTGCTGCTCTCTCTGCTTTCCTGCTCTGTCTTTCTCTCTCTCTCCTTTTCTGCTCTGTTTCTCACTCCTTCCCACTTTAACGCTATCTTTTCCCACTCTGATTCTCTCTGTTTTCTGACTCTGATTCTCTCTTCCCACTCTTTCTCTCTCTCTCCCTCTCCATGCGCACTCTGTGTGTCCATCTTTCCATTCAAGGTGACAAGTGGGGAGAGAGTGGGAGTATGAGGTTGAGGTAGATCAGCTGTGGTCATAGTGAATGGCAGAGCAGGCTCAAGGTGCCGAATGGCCTACCCCTGCCTCTTTTTCCTAAGTTCCTTACCACTCCCTCTCACTCCATTCCCTCACTCTCTCTTTCCTTTCCCACTCTGTCTGTCCCTCTCTCCTTTCCCACTCTGTGTCTCTTTCCTTTCCTGCTCTGTCTGTCTCTCCTTCCTTTCCTGCTCTGTCTCTCTCTCTTACCTACTCTGTCTCTCTCTCTCTTTCCTTTCCTGCTCTGTCTCACTCTCTTTCCTTTCCCACTCTGTCTCTCTTTCCTTTCCTGCTCTGTTTGTCTCTCTTTCCTTTCCCACTCTTTCTCTCTCTCTCTTTCCTTTCCAACTCAGTGTCAGTCTTTCCTTTCCCACTCCGTGTCAGTCTTTCCTTTCCCACTGTGTCTCTCTTTCCTTTCCTGTTCTGTCTTCCTCTCTCTTTCCTTTCCTGCTCTGTCTCTCTCTCTCTTTCCTTTCCCACACTGTCTTTCTCTCTTTCCTTTCCCGCTCTCTCTTTCTCTCTCTTTCCTTTCCTGCTCTGTCTCTCTCTCTCTTTCCTTTCCTGCTCTGTCTGTCTCTCTCTTTTTCCTTTCCCACTCTGTCTCTCTCTCTCTTTCCTTTCCCGCTCTGCCTCTCTCTCTTTCCTTTCCCGCTCTGTGTCACTCTCTTTCGTTTCCCGCTCTGTCACCTTCTCTTTCGTTCCAGCTCTGTCTCTCTCTCTTTCCTTTCCTGCTCTGTCTCTCTCTCTTTCCTTTCCTGCTCTGTCTCTCTCTCTCTATTTCCTTTCCTGCTCTGTCTCTCTCTCTCTCTTTCCTTTCCCGCTCTGTTTCACTGTCTTTCCTTTCCCACTCTGTCTCAATTTATTTTCCCGCTGTCTCAGTCTTTCCTTTCCCACTGTGTCTCTCTCTCTCTTTCCTTTCCTGCTCTGTCTATCTCTCTCTCTTTCCTTTCCCGCTCTGTCTCTCTCTCTCTTTCCTTTCCCGATCTGTCTCGCTCTCTTTCCTTTCCTGCTCTATGTCTCTCTCTTTCCTTTCCCACTCTGTGTCTCTCTCTTTCATTTTCCGCTCTGTCACTGTCTCTTTCTTTACAGCTCTGTCTCTCTCTCTTTCCTTTCCTGCTCTGTCTCTCTCTCTTTCCTTTCCTGCTCTGTCTCTCTCTCTCTATTTCCTTTCCTGCTCTGTCTCTCTCTCTCTATTTCCTTATCTGCTCTGTCTCTCTCTTTCCTTTCCCGCTCTGTCTCTCTCTCTCTTTCCTTTCCCGCTCTGTCTCACTCTCTCTTTCCTTTCCCACTCTGTCTCTCTCTCTTTCCTTTCCCGCTCTCTCTGTCTCTCTCTCTTTCCTTTCCCGCTCTGTCTCTCTCTTTTTCCTTTCCCGCTCTGTCTCTCTCTCTCTTTCCTTTCCTGCTCTGTCTCTCTCTCTCTTTCCTTTCCCGCTCTGTGTCTCTCTCTCTTTCGTTTCCCGCTCTGTCTCTCTCTCTCTTTCCTTTCCCGCTCTGTCTCTCTCTCTTTCCTTTCTCGCTCTGTCTCTCTCTCTCTTTCCTTTCTCGCTCTGTCTCTCTCTCTTTCCTTTCCCGCTCTGTCTCTCTCTCTTTCCTTTCCCGCTCTGTCGGTCTCTCTCTCTCTTTCCTTTCCTGCTCTGTCTCTCTCTCTTTACTTTCCCGCCCTGTCTCTCTCTTTCCTTTCGCGTTCTGTCTTTCTCTCTCTTTCCTTTCGCGCGCTCTCTTTCATTTCTCATTCTGTCTCTCTCTCTCTTTCCTTTCCCGCTCTGTCGCTCTCTCTTTCCTTTCCAGCTCAGTCTCTCTCGCTTTCCTTTCCAGCTCTATCTCTCTGCTTTATCCTGCTTTGTCTCCATCTCTCTCCTTTCCTGCTCTGTCTCTTTCACCCTCCTTTTGCACTCTCTCTGTCCTTAACACTGTCTCTCTCTGCTGCTCTCTCTCTCTCTTTCCTGCTCTGTCTTTCTCTCTCTCTCCTTTTCTGCTCTGTTTCTTGCTCCTTCCCACTTTAACTCTATCTTTTCCGACTCTGGTTCTCTCTTGCCTCTCATTCTCTCTCTCTCCCTCTCCTTGCGCACTCTGTGTGTCTATCTTTCCATTCAAGGTGACAAGTGGGGAGAGAGTGGGAGTATGAAGTTGAGGTAGATCAGCTGTGGTCATAGTGAATGGCACAGCAGGCTCAAGGTGCCAAATGGCCTACCCCTGCCTCTTTTTCCTAAGTTCCTTACCACTCCCTCTCACTCCATTCCCACACTCTCTCTTTCCTTCCCCATTCTGTCTATCCCTCTCTCCTTTCCCACTCTGTGTCTCTTTCCTTTCCTGCTCTGTCTGTCTCTCCTTCCTTTCCTGCTCTGTCTCTCTTTCCTTTCCTGCTCTGTCTCTCTCTCTCTTTCCTACTCTGTCTCTCTCTCTCTTTCCTTTCCTGCTCTGTCTCATTCTCTTTCCTTTCCCACTCTGTCTCTCGTTCCATTCCTGCTCTGTTTGTCTCTCTTTCATTTCCCACTCTTTCTCTCTCTCTCTCTTTCCTTTCCCACTCAGTGTCAGTCTTTCCTTTCCCACTCCGTGTCAGTCTTTCCTTTCCCACTGTGTCTCTCTTTCCTTTCCGGTTCTGTCTTCCTCTCTCTTTCCTTTCCTGCTCTGTCTCTCTCTCTCTTTCCTTTCCCGCTCTGTCTTTCTCTCTTTCCTTTCCCGCTCTCTCTTTCTCTCTCTTTCCTTTCCTGCTCTGTCCCTCTCTCTCTTTCCTTTCCTGCTCTGTCTGTCTGTCTCTCTTTCCTTTCCCGCTCTGTCTCTCTCTCTCTTTCCTTTCCCGATCTGTCTCTCTCTCTTTCCTTTCCTGCTCTGTGTCTGTCTCTTTCCTTTCCCGCTCTGTGTCTCTCTCTTTCATTTCCCGCTCTGTCACTCTCTCTTTCTTTCCAGCTCTGTCTCTCTCTCTTTCCTTTCCTGCTCTGTCTCTCTCTCTTTCCTTTCCTGCTCTGTCTCTCTCTCTCTATATTTCCTTTCCTGCTCTGTCTCTCTCTATTTCCTTTCCTGCTCTGTCTCTCTCTCTCTATTTCCTTTCCTGCTCTGTCTCTCTCTTTCCTTTCCCGCTCTGTCTCTCTCTCTCTTTCCTTTCCCGCTCTGTCTCACTCTCTCTTTCCTTTCCCACTCTGTCTCTCTCTCTCTTTCCTTTCCCGCTCTGTCTGTCTCTCTCTCTTTCCTTTCCCGCTCTGTCTCTCTCTTTTTCCTTTCCCGCTCTGTCTCTCTGTCTTTCCTTTCCCGCTCTGTCTTTCTCTCATTACTTTCCCACTCTCTCTTTCTCTCTCTATCCTTTCCTGCTCTGTCTCTCTCTCTCTTTCCTTTCCTGCTCTGTGTCTCTCTCTCTTTCCTTTCCCGCTCTGTCTCTCTCTCTTTCCTTTCCCGCTCTGTCTCTCTCTCTTTCCTTTCCCGCTCTGTCTCTCTCTTTCCTTTCCCGCTCTGTGTCTCTTCTTTCCTTTCCCGCTCTGTCTCATTCTCTCTCTTTCCTTTCCTGCTCTGTCTCTCTCTTTCTTTCCTTTCCCAATCTGTCTCTCTCTCTTTCCTTTCCTGCTCTGTCTCTCGCTCTTTCCTGTGCCGCTCTGTCTCTCTCTCTTTCCTTTCCCGCTCTGTCTTTCTCTCTTTCTCTCTCTTTCCTTTCCCACTCTGTCTCTCTCCCTTTCCTTACCCGCTCTGGCTTTCCCTCTCTTTCTTTTCGCGCTCTTTCTCTCTCTCTTCCTTTCCCGCTCTGTCTTTCTCTCTTTTCATTCCCGCTCTGTCTCTCTCTCTTCCTTTCCCGCTCAGTCTTTCTCTCTTTTCTTTCCCGCTCTGTCTCTCTCCCTTTCCTTTCCCGCTCTGTCTCTCCTTCTTTCCTTTCACGCTCTGTCTTTCGCTCTCTTTCCTTTCCCGCTCTATCTCTCTCTCTACTTCCTTGCTCGCTCTGTCTCTCTCTCTCTTTCCTTTCCCGCTTTGTCTCACTCTCTTTCCTTACCCGATCTATCTTTCTCTCTCTTTCCTTTCGCGCTCTCTCTCGCTCTTTCATTTCCCGCTCTGTCTTTCTCTCTCTTTCCTTTTGCACCCTCTCCCTCTCTCTTTCATTTCTTATTCTGTCTCTCTCTCTTTCCTTTCCAGCTCTGTCTCTCTCTCTTTACTTTCCAACTCTATCTCTCTGCCTTATCCTGCTTTGTCTCCATCTCTCTCCTTTCCTGCTGTGTCTCTTTCTCCCTCATTTTGCACTCTCTCTGTCCTTACCACTGTCTCTCTCTCTTTGCTGCTCTCTCTCTGCTTTTCTGCTCTGTCTTTCTCTCTCTCTCTCCTTTTCTGCTCTATTTCTCAATCCTTCCCACTTTAACGCTCTCTTTTCCCACTCTGATTCCCACTCTTTTCCAATTCTGATTCTCTCTTCCCACTCTTTCTCTCTCTCTCCCTCTCCTTGCGCACTCTGTGTGTCTATCTTTCCATTCAAGGTGACAAGTGGGGAGAGAGTGGGAGTATGAGGTTGAGGTAGATCAGCTGTGGTCATAGTGAATGGCACAGCAGGCTCAAGGGGCCGAATGGCCTACCCCTGCCTCTATTTCCTAAGTTCCTTAACACTCCCTTTCACTCCATTCCCACACTCTCTCTTGCCTTTCCCACTCTGTCTGTCCCTCCCTCCTTTCCCACTCTGTGTCTCTTTCCTTTCTTGCTCTGTCTGTCTCTCTTTCCTTTCCTGCTCTGTCTCTCTCTCTTTCCTGCTCTGTCTGTCTCTCTTTCCTTTCCTGCTCTGTCTCTCTCTCTTTCCTGCTCTGTCTCACTCTCTTTCCTGCTCTGTCTCACTCTCTTTCCTTTCCCACTCTGTCTCTCTTTCCTCTCCTGCTCTGTCTCTCTCTCTTTCCTTTCCCACTCCATGTCAGTCTTTCCTTTCCCACTGTGTCTCTCTTTCCTTTCCTGCTCTGTCTTCCTCTCTCTTTCCTTTCCTGCTCTGTCTCTCTCTCTCTTTCCTTTCCCGCTCTGTCTCACTGTCTTTCCTTTCCCACTCTGTCTCACTTTCCTTTCCCGCTGTCTCAGTCTTTCCTTTCCCACTGTGTGTCTCTCTCTTTCCTGCTCTGTCTCTCTCTCTCTTTCCTTAGCACTCTGTCTCTCTCTCTCTCTTTCCTTTCCCACTGTGTCTCTCTTTCCTTTCCCACTCTGTCTCTCTTTCCTTTCCTTCTCTGTCTCTCTCTTTCCTTTCCTGCTATGTCTCTCTCATTCCTTTCCTGCTCTGTCTCCCTCTTTCCTTTCCTGCTCTGTCTCTCTCTTTCCTTTCCTGCTCTGTCTCTCTTTCTTTCCGGCTCTGTCTCTCTCACTTTCCTTTCATGCTCTGTCTCTCTCTCTCTATTTCCTTTCCTGCTCTGTCTCTCTCTCTCTTTCATTTCCCGCTCTGTCTGTCTCTCTCTTTCATTTCCCGCTCTGTCTCTCTCTATTTCCTTTGTCACTCTGTCTCTCTCTCTCTTTCCTTTCTCGCTCTGTCTCTCTCTCTGTCTTTCCTTTCTCGCTCTGTCTCTCTCTCTTTCCTTTCCCGCTCTGTCTGTCTCTCTCTCTTTCCTTTCCCGCTCTGTCTCTCTCTCTTTCCTTTCCCGCTCTGTCTCTCTCTCTTTCCTTTCCCGCTCTGTCTTTCTCTCTTTCCTTTCCAGCTCTCTCTCTCTCTCTTTCCTTTCCTGCTCTGTCTGTCTCTCTCTCTTTCCTTTCCGGCTCTGTCTCTCCTTCCTTTCCCGCTCTGTCTGTCTCTCTTTCCTTTCCCACTGTGTCCCTCCCTCTTTCCTGCTCTGTCTCTTTCTCTCTCTCTTTCATTTCCCGCTCTGTCTCTCTCTCTCTCTCTTTCCTTTCCTGCTCTGTCTCTCTCTCTCCCTTTCCTTTCCCGCTCTGTCTGTTTCTCTCTTTCCTTTCCCGCTTTGTCTCTCTCCCTTTCCTTTCCCACTCTGTCCTTCACTCTCTTTCCTTTTGCGCTCTCTCTCGCTCTTTCATTTCTCATTCTGTCTCTCTCTCTCTCTCTTTCCTTTCCCGCTCTGTTTCTCTCTTTCCTTTCCCGCTCTTTCTCTCTTTCCTTTCACGCTCTCTCTCATTCATTTCTCATTCTGTCTCTCTCTCTCTCTGTCCTTTCCTGCTCTGTCTCTCTCTCTTTCCTTTCCAGCTCTGTCTCTCTCTCTTTCCTTTCCAGCTCTCTCTCTCTGCCTTATCCTGCTTTGTCTCCATCTCTCTCCTTTTCTGCTCTGTCTCTTTCTCCCTCCTTTTGCACTCTCTCTGTCCTTACCACTGTCTCTCTCTATCTGCTGCTCTCTCTTTGCTTTCTTGCTCTGTCTTTCTCTCTCTCTCTCCTTTTCTGTTGTGTTTCTCGCTCCTTCTCACTCTAACTCTCTCTTTTCCCACTCTGATTCTCTCTCTTTTCCGACTCTGATTCTCTCTTCCCACTCTTTCTCTCTCTCTCCCTCTCCTTGCGTACTCTGTGTGTCTATCTTTCTATTCAAGGTGACAAGTGGGGAGAGATTGGGAGTATGAGGTTGAGGTAGATCAGCTGTTGGCATAGTGAATGGCAGAGCAGGCTCAAGCGGCCGAATGGCCTACCCCTGCCTCTATTTCTTTAGTTCCTTCCCACTCCCTCTCTCTCCATTCCCACACTCTCTTTCCTTTTCCATTCTGTCTGTCCCTCTCTCCTTTCCCACTCTGTGTTTCTTTCCTTTCCCGCTCTGTCTGTCTCTCTTTCCTTTCCAGCTCTGTCTCTCTCTCTTTCCTTTCCAGCTCTCTCTCTCTGCCTTATCCTGCTTTGTCTCCATCTCTCTCCTTTTCTGCTCTGTCTCTTTCTCCCTCCTTTTGCTCTCTCTCTGTCCTTACCACTGTCTCTCTCTATCTGCTGCTCTCTCTTTGCTTTCCTGCTCTGTCTTTCTCTCTCTCTCTCCATTTCTGTTGTGTTTCTCGCTCCTTCTCACTCTAACTCTCTCTTTTCCCACTCTGATTCTCTCTCTTTTCCGACTCTGATTCTCTCTTCCCACTCTTTCTCTCTCTCTCCCTCTCCTTGCGTACTCTGTGTGTCTATCTTTCTATTCAAGGTGACAAGTGGGGAGAGATTGGGAGTATGAGGTTGAGGTAGATCAGCTGTTGGCATAGTGAATGGCAGAGCAGGCTCAAGCGGCCGAATGGCCTACCCCTGCCTCTATTTCCTTAGTTCCTTCCCACTCCCTCTCTCTCCATTCCCACACTCTCTCTTTCCTTTTCCATTCTGTCTGTCCCTCTCTCCTTTCCCACTCTGTGTTTCTTTCCTTTCCTGCTGTGTCTCTCTCTCTTTACTGCTCTTTCTCTCTCGCTCTCTCTTTCCTTTCCTGCTCTGTCTGGCTGTCTTTCCTTTCCTGCTCTGTCTCTCTCTTTCCTGCTCTGTCTCTGTCTCTCTTTCCTTTCCCACGGTGTCTCTCTTTCCTTACCCACTGTGTCTCTCTTTCCTTTCCGGCTCTGTCTCTCTCTTTCCTTCCCCGCTCTGTCTCACTGTCTTTCCTTTCCCGCTCTCTCACTTTCCTTTCCCGCTGTCTCAGTCTTTCCTTTCCCACTGTGTCTCTTTCCTTTCCTGCTCTGTCTCACTCTCTTTCCTTTCCTTCTTAGTCTCTCTCTCTCTCTTTCCTGCTCTGTCTCTCTCACTCTCTCTCTTTCCTGCTCTGTCTCTCTCTCTTTCCTTTCCTGCTCTCTCTCTCTTTCCTGCTGTCTCTGTCTCTCTTTCCTTTCCCACTCCGGGTCAGTCTTTCCTTTCCCACTGTCTCTCTCTTTCCTTTCCTGCTCTCTCTCTCTCTCTCTTTCCTTTCCTGCTCTGTCTCTCTCACTTTACTTTCCCACCCTGTCTCTCTCTTTCCTTTCCCACTCTGTCTCTCTCTCTTTCCTTTCGCGTTCTGTCTTTCTCTCTCTTTCCTTTCGCGCGCTCTCTTTCATTTCTCATTCTGTCTCTCTCTCTCTATTTCCTTATCTGCTCTCTCTCTCTCTCTTTCATTTCCCGCTCTGCCTCTCTCTTTCCTTTCCGGCTCTGTCTCTCTCTCTCTTTCCTTTCTCGCTCTGTCTCTCTCTCTTTCCTTTCTCGCTCTGTCTCTCTTTCTCTTTCCTTTCTCGCTCTGTCTCTCTCTCTCTTTCCTTTCCCGCTCTGTCTCTCTCTCTTTCCTTTCTCGCTCTGTCTCTCTCTCTCTCTTTACTTTCTCGCTCCATCTCTCTCTCTCTTTCCTTTCTCGCTCTGTCTCTCTCTCTTTCCTTTCCCGCTCTGTCTGTGTCTCTCTTTCCTTTCCCGCTCTGTCTCTCTCTCTTTCCTTTCCCGCTTTGTCTTTCTCTCTTTCCTTCCTTCTCTGTCTCTCTCTCTCTTTCCTTTCCTGCTCTGTCTGTCTCTCTCTCTTTCCTTTCCTGCTCTGTCTCCCCTTCCTTTCCCGCTCTGTCTTTCTCTCTTTCCTTTCCCACTGTGTCTCTCTCTCTTTCCTGCTCTTTCTCTCTCTCTCTCTTTCCTTTCCCGCTCTCTCTCTCTCTCTCTCTTTCCTGTCCTGCTCTGTCTCTCTCTCTCCCTTTCCTTTCCTGCTCTGTCTGTTTCTCTCATTCCTTTCCCGTTTTGTCTCTCTCCCTTTCCTTTCTTGCTCTGTCTCTCTCTCTTTCCTTTCCCACTATGTCTGACTCTCTCTCTCTTTCCTTTCCCATTCTGTCTGTCTCTCTCTCTTTCCTTTCCCGCTCTGTCTCTCTCTCTCTTTCCTTTCCCGCTCTGTCGGTCTCTCTCTCTCTTTCCTTCCCTGCTCTGTCTCTCTCTCTTTCCATTACTGCTCTGTCTCTCTCTCTTTCCATTCCTGCTCTGTCTGTCTCTCTTTCCTTTCCCGCTCTGTCTTTCTCTCTTTCCTTTCCCACACTCTCTTTCTCTCTCTTTCCTTTCCTGCTCTGTCTCTCTCTCTCTTTCCTTTCCTGCTCTGTCTGTCTCTCTCTATTTCCTTTCCCGCTCTTTCTCTCTCTCTCTTTCCTTTCCCTATCTGTCTCTCTCTCTTTCCTTTCCTGCTCTGTCTCTCTCTCTCTTTCCTTTCCCGCTCTGTGTCTCTCTCTTTCCTTTCCCGCTCTGTGTCTCTCTTTCTTTCCAGCTCTGTCTCTCTCTCTTTCCTTTCCTGCTCTGTCTCTCTCTCTTTCCTTTCCTGCTCTGTCTCTCTCTCTCTATTTCCTTTCCTGCTCTGTCTCTCTCTCTATTTCCTTTCCTGCTCTGTCTCTCTCTCTCTATTTCCTTATCCGCTCTTTCTCTCTCTTTCCTTTCCCGCTCTGTCTCTCTCTCTCTTTCCTTTCCCGCTCTGTCTCACTCTCTCTTTCCTTTCCCGCTCTGTCTCTCTCTCTCTTTCCTTTCCCGCTCTGTCTGTCTCTCTCTCTTTCCTTTCCCGCTCGGTCTCTCTCTTTTTCCTTTCCCGCTCTGTCTCTCTCTCTTTCCTTTCCCGCTCTGTCTTTCTCTCATTCCTTTCCCGCTCTCTCTTTCTCTCTCTTTCCTTTCCTGCTCTGTCTCTCTCTCTTCCCTTTCCTGCTCTGTCTGTCTCTCTCTATTTCCTTTCCCGCTCTGTCTCTCTCTCTCTTTCCTTTCCCTATCTGTCTCTCTCTCTTTCCTTTCCTGCTCTGTCTCTCTCTCTCTTTCCTTTCCCGCTCTGTGTCTCTCTCTTTCGTTTCCCGCTCTGTGTCTCTCTTTCTTTCCAGCTCTGTCTCTCTCTCTTTCCTTTCCTGCTCTGTCTCTCTCTCTTTCCTTTCCCGCTCTGTCTCTCTCTCTCTTTCCTTTCCCGCTCTGTCTCACTCTCTCTTTCCTTTACCGCTCTGTCTCTCTCTCTCTCTTTCCTTTCCCACTCTGTCTGTCTCTCTCTCTTTCCTTTTCCGCTCGGTCTCTCTCTTTTTCCTTTCCCGCTCTGTCTCTCTCTCTTTCCTTTCCCGCTCTGTCTTTCTCTCATTCCTTTCCCACTCTCTCTTTCTCTCTCTTTCCTTTCCTGCTCTGTCTCTCTCTCTCTTTCCTTTCCCGCTCTGTGTCTCTCTCTTTCCTTTCCCGCTCTGTCTCTCTCTCTTTCCTTTCCCGCTCTGTCTCTGTCTCTTCCCTTTCCAGGTCTTTGTCTCTCTCTTTCCTTTCCCACTCTGTCTCTTTCTCTCTCTTTCCTTTCCTGCTCTGTCTCTCGCTCTTTCCTTTCCCGCTCTGTCTCTCTCTCTTTCCTTTCCCGGTCTGTGTCTCTCTCTTTCCTTTCCTGCTCTGTCTCTTTCTCTCTCTTTCCTTTCCTGCTCTGTCTCTCTCTCTCTTTCCTTTCCCACTCTGTCTCTCTCTCTTTCCTTTCCTGCTCTGTCTCTCGCTCTTTCCTTTCCCGCTCTGTCTCTCTCTCTCTTTCCTTGCCCGCTCTGTCTTTCTCTCTTTCTCTCTCTTTCCTTTCCCACTCTGTCTCTCTCTCTTTCCTTACCCGCTCTGGCTTTCCCTCTCTTTCCTTTCGCGCTCTTTCTCTCTCTCTTCCTTTCCTGCTCTGCTTTCTCTCTTTTCTTTCCCGCTCTGTCTCTCTCTCTTCCTTTCCCGCTCAGTCTTTCTCTCTTTTCTTTCCCGCTCTGTCTCTCTCTCTTTCCTTTCCCGCTCTGTCTCTCCTTCTTTCCTTTCACGCTCTGTCTTTCCCTCTCTTTCCTTTCCCGCTCTGTCTCTCTCTCTACTTCCTTGTTCGCTCTGTCTCTCTCTCTCTCTTTCCTTTCCCGCTTTGTCTCTCTCTCTTTCCTTACCCGATCTATCCTTCTCTCTCTTTCCTTTCGCGCTCTCTCTCACTCTTTCATTTCCCGCTCTGTCTTTCTCTCTCATTCCTTTCGCACCCTCTCCCTCTCTCTTTCATTTCTCATTCTGTCTCTCTCTCTCTGTCCTTTCCCGCTCTGTCTCTCTCTCTTCCTTTCCAGCTCTGTCTCTCTCTCTTTACTTTCCAGCTCTATCTCTCTGCCTTATCCTGCTTTTCTCCATCTCTCTCCTTTCCTGCTCTGTCTCTTTCTCCATCATTTTGCAATCTCTCTGTCCTTACCACTGTCTCTCTCTCTCTGCTGCTCTCTCTCTGCTTTCCTGCTCTGTCTTTCTCTCTCTCTCTCCTTTTCCGCTCTGTTTCTCACTCCTTCCCACTTTAACGCTCTCTTTTCCCACTCTGATTCTCTCTGTTTCCCGACTCTGATTCTCTCTTCCCACTCTTTCTCTCTCTCTCCCTCTCCTTGCGCACTGTGTGTGTCTATCTTTCTTTCAACGTGACAAGTGGGGAGAGAGTGGGAGTATGAGGTTGAGGCAGATCAGCTGTGGTCATAGTGAATGGCAGAGCAGGCTCAAGTGGCCGAATGGCCTACCCCTGCCTCTATTTCCTAAGTTCCTTAACACTCCCTTTCACTCCATTCCCACACTCTCTCTTTCCTTTCCCACTCTGTCTGTCCCGCCCTCCTTTCCCACTCTGTGTCTCTATCCTTTCTTGCTCTGTCTGTTTCTCTTTCCTTTCCTGCTCAGTCTCTCTCTCTCTTTCCTTTCTCGCTCTGTCTCTCTCTCTTTCCTTTCTCGCTCTGTCTCTCTCTCTTTCCTTTCCCGCTCTGTCTGTGTCTCTCTCTTTCCTTTCCCGCTCTGTCTCTCTCTCTTTCCTTTCCCGCTCTGTCTCTCTCTCTCTCTCCTTTCCCGCTTTGTCTTTCTCTCTTTCCTTCCTTCTCTGTCTCTCTCTCTCTTTCCTTTCCTGCTCTGTCTCTCCTTCCTTTCCCGCTCTGTCTGTCTCTCTTTGCTTTACCACTGTGTCTCTCTCTCTTTCCTGCTCTTTCTCTCTCTCTCTCTTTCCTTTCCTGCTCTGTCTCTCTCTCTCTCTTTCCTTTCCTGCTCTGTCTCTCTCTCTCCCTTTCCTTTCCCGCTCTGTCTGTTTCACACTTTCCTTTCCCGCTTTGTCTCTCTCCCTTTCCTTTCTTGCTCTGTCTCCCTCTTTCCTTTCCCACTATGTCTGTCTCTCTCTCTCTTTCCTTTCCCATTCTGTCTGTCTCTCTCTCATTCCTTTCCCGCTCTGTCTCTCTCTCTCTTTCCTTTCCCGCTGTGTTGGTCTCTCTCTCTCTTTCCGTCCCTGATCTGTCTCTCTCTCTTTCCATTCCTGCTCTGTCTCTCTCTCTTTCCATTCCTGCTCTGTCTCTCTTTCCATTCCTGCTCTGTCTGTCTCTCTTTCATTTCCTGCTCTGTCTGTCTCTCTTTCCTTTCCTGCTCTGTCTCTATCTCTCTTGCCTTTCCTGCTATGTCTTTCTCTCTTTCCTTTCCCACACTCTCTTTCTCTCTCTTTCCTTTCCTGCTCTGTGTCTCTCTCTTTCCTTTCCTGCTCTGTCTCTCTCTTTCCTTTCCTGCTCTGTCTCTCTCTTTCCTTTGCTGCTCTGTTTCTCTCTTTCCTTTCCCGCTCTTTCTCTCTTTACTTTCGCGCTCTCTCTCTTTCATTTCTCATTCTGTCTCTGTCTCTCTCTTTCCTATCCCACTCTGTTTCTCTCTTTCCTTTCCCGCTCTTTCTCTCTTTACTTTCGCGCTCTCTCTCTTTCATTTCTCATTCTGTCTCTCTCTCTCTGTCCTTTCCCGCTCTGTCTCTCTCTCTTTCCTTTCCTGCTCTGTCTCTCTCTCTTTACTTTCCCGCCCTGTCTCACTGTCTTTCCTTTCCCGCTCTCTCACTTTCCTTTCCCGCTGTCTCAGTCTTTCCTTTCCCACTGTGTCTCTTTCCTTTCCTGCTCTGTCTCACTCTCTTTTCTTTCCTGCTTAGTCTCTCTCTCTCTTTCCTGCTCTGTCTCTCTCACTCTCTCTCTTTCCTGCTCTGTCTCTCTCTCTTTCCTTTCCTGCTCTGTCTCTCTCTCTTTCCTTTCCTGCTCTGTCTCTCTCTCTTTCCTTTCCTGCTCTCTCTCTCTTTCCTGCTGTCTCTGTCTCTCTTTCCTTTCCCACTCTGTTTCAGTCTTTCCTTTCCCACTGTGTCTCTCTTTCCTTTCCAGCTCTGTCTCTCTCTCTTTCCTTTCCTGCTCTGTCTCTCTCTCTTTACTTTCCCACCCTGTCTCTCTCTTTCCTTTCCCACTCTGTCTCTCTCTCTTTCCTTTCGCGTTCTGTCTTTCTCTCTCTATCCTTTCGCCGCTCTCTTTCATTTCTCATTCTGTCTCTCTCTCTCTCTATTTCCTTTCCTACTCTATCTCTCTCTCCTCCATTTCCTGCTCTGTCTCTCTCTTTCCTTTCCCGCTCTGTCTCTCTCTCTTTCCTTTCTCGCTCTGTCTCTCTCTCTTTCCTTTCTCGCTCTGTCTCTCTTTCTCTTTCCTTTCTCGCTCTGTCTCTCTCTCTCTTTCCTTTCCAGCTCTGTCTCTCTCTCTTTCCTTTCTCGCTCTGTCTCTCTCTCTCTTTCCTTTCTCGCTCTGTCTCTCTCTCTCTTTCCTTTCGCGCTCTGTCTCTCTCTCTTTCCTTTCCCGCTCTGTCTGTGTCTCTCTCTTTCCTTTCCCGCTCTGTCTCTCTCTCTTTCCTTTCCCGCTCTGTCTCTCTCTCTTTCCTTTCCCGCTCTGTCTTTCTCTCTTTCCTTCCTTCTCTGTCTCTCTCTCTCTTTCATTTCCTGCTCTGTCTGTCTCTCTCTCTTTCCTTTCCTGCTCTGTCTCTCCTTCCTTTCCCGCTCTGTCTGTCTCTCTTTCCGTTCCCACTGTGTCTCTCTCTCTTTCCTGCTCTTTCTCTCTCTCTCTCTTTCCTTTCCCAGTCTGTCTCTCTCTCTCTCTCTCTTTCCTTTCCTGCTCTGTCTGTCTCTCTCCCTTTCCTTTCCCGCTCTTTCTGTTTCTCTCTTTCCTTTCCCGCTTTGTCTCTCTCCCTTTCCTTTCTTGCTCTGTCTCTCTCTCTTTCCTTTCCCGCTCTGTCTCTCCCTCTCTCCTTCCTATCCCGCTCTGTCGGTCTCTCTCTCTCTTCCTTCCCTGCTCTGTCTCTCCCTCTTTCCTTTCCTGCTCTGTCTCTCTCTTTCCTGCTCTGTCTCTGTCTCTCTTTCCTTTCCCACGGTGTCTCTCTTTCCTTTCCCACTGTGTCTCTCTTTCCTTTCCTGCTCTGTCTCTCTCTCTCTCTCTATTTCTTTCCTGCTCTGTCTCTCTATCTTTCATTTCCCGCTCTGTCTCTCTCTCTCTCATTCCTTTCCCGCTCTGTCTCTCTCTCTCTTTCCTTTCCTGCTCTGTCTCTCTCTCTTTCCTTTCTCGCTCTGTCTCTCTCTCTCTTTCCTTTCTCGCTCTGTGGCTCTCACTCTTTCCTTTCCTGCTCTGTCTTTCTCTCTTTCCTTTCCCGCTCTGTCTGTGTAGCTCACTTTCCTTTCCCACTCTGTCTCTCTCTCTTTCCTTTCCCGCTCTGTCTCTCTCTCTTTCCTTTCCCGCTCTGTCTTTCTCTCTTTCCTGCCTTCTATGTCTCTCTCTCTCTTTCCTTTCCTGCTCTGTCTGTCTCTCTCTCTTTCCTTTCCTGCTCTGTCTCTCCTTCCTTTCCTGGTCTGTCTGTCTCTCTTTCCTTTCCCACTGTGTCTCTCTCTCTTTCCTGCTCTTTCTCTCTCTCTCTCTTTCCTTTCCCGCTCTGTCTCTCTCTCTCTCTTTCCTTTCCTGCTCTGTCTCTCTCTCTCCCTTTCCTTTCCCGCTCTTTCTGTTTCTCTCTTTCCTTTTCCGCTTTGTCTCTCTCCCTTTCCTTTCTTGCTCTGTCTCTCTCTCTTTCCTTTCCCACTATGTCGGTCTCTCTCTCTCTTTACTTTCCCATTCTGTCTGTCTCTCTCTCTTTCCTTTCCCGCTCTGTCTCTCTCTCTCTCTTTCCTTTCCTGCTCTTTCGGTCTCTCTCTCTCTTTCCTTCCCTGCTCTGTCTCTCTCTCTTTCCTTTCCTGCTCTGTCTCTCTCTCTTTCCATTCCTGCTCTGTCTCTCTCTCTTTCCATTCCTGCTCTGTCTCTCTCTCTTTCCATTCCTGCTCTGTCTGTCTCTCTTTCCTTTCCTGCTCTGTCTGCCTCTCTTTCCTTTCCTGCTCTGTCTCTCTCTCTCTTTCCTTTCGCGCTCTGTCGGTCTCTCTCTCTCTTTCCTTTCCTGCTCTGTCTCTCCCTCTTTCATTTCCTGCTCTGTCTCTCTCTCTCTTTCCATTCCCACTCTGTCTCTCTCTCTTTCCCTTCGCGTTCTGTCTTTCTCTCTCTTTCCTTTCGCGCGCTCTCTTTCATTTCTCATTCTGTCTCTCTCTCTCTCTATTTCCTTTCCTACTCTATCTCTCTCTCTTTCATTTCCTGCTCTGTCTCTCTCTTTCCTTTCCCGCTCTGTCTCTCTCTCTTTCCTTTCTCGCTCTGTCTCTCTCTATTTCCTTTCTCGCTCTGTCTCTCTTTCTCTTTCCTTTCTCGCTCTGTCTCTCTCTCTCTTTCCTTTCCCGCTCTGTCTCTCTCTCTTTCCTTTCTCGCTCTGTCTCTCTCTCTCTTTCCTTTCTCGCTCTGTCTCTCTCTCTCTTTCCTTTCTCGCTCTGTCTCTCTCTCTTTCCTTTCCCGCTCTGTCTGTGTCTCTCTCTTTCCTTTCCCGCTCTGTCTTTCTGTCTTTCCTTCCTTCTCTGTCTCTCTCTCTCTTTCCTTTCCTGCTCTGTCTGTCTCTCTCTCTTTCCTTTCCTGCTCTGTCTCTCCTTCCTTTCCCGCTCTGTCTGTCTCTCTTTCCTTTCCCACTGTGTCTCTCTCTCTTTCCTGCTCTTTCTCTCTCTCTCTCTTTCCTTTCCCGCTCTGTGTCTCTCTCTCTCTCTTTCCTTTCCTGCTCTGTCTCTCTCGCTCTCCCTTTCCTTTTCCGCTCTTTCTGTTTCTCTCTTTCCTTTCCCGCTCTGTCTTCTCTCTTTCCTTCCGTCTCTGTCTCTCTCTCTTTCCTTTCCTGCTCTGTCTGTCTCTCTCTCTTTCCTTTCCCGCTCTGTCTCTCTCTCTTTCCTTTCTCGCTCTGTCTCTCTCACTCTTTCCTTTCTCGCTCTGTCTCTCTCTCTCTTTCCTTTCTCGCTCTGTCTCTCTCTCTTTCCTTTCTCGCTCTGTCTCTCTCTCTCTTTCCTTTCTCGCTCTGTCTCTCTCTCTCTTTCCTTTCTCGCTCTGTCTCTCTCTCTTTCCTTTCCCGCTCTGTCTGTGTCTCTCTCTTTCCTTTCCCGCTCTGTCTCTCTCTCTTTCCTTTCCCGCTCTGTCTCTCTCTCTTTCCTTTCCCGCTCTGTCTTCTCTCTTTCCTTCCTTCTCTGTCTCTCTCTCTCTTTCCTTTCCTGCTCTGTCTGTCTCTCTCTCTTTCCTTTGCTGCTCTGTCTCTCCTTCCTTTCCCGCTCTGTCTGTCTCTCTTTCCTTTCCCACTGTGTCTCTCTCTCTTTCCTGCTCTTTCTCTCTCTCTCTCTTTCCTTTCCCACTCTGTCTCTCTCTCTCTCTTTCCTTTCCTGCTCTGTCTCTCTCTCTCCCTTTCCTTTCCCGCTCTTTCTGTTTCTCTCTTTCCTTTCCCGCTTTCTCTCTCTCCCTTTCCTTTCTTGCTCTGTCTCTCTCTCTTTCCTTTCCCGCTCTGTCTCTCCCTCTCTCTTTCCTTTCCCGCTCTGTCGGTCTCTCTCTCTCTTCCTTCCCTGCTCTGTCTCTCTCTCTTTCCTTTCCTGCTCTGTCTCTCTCTTTCCTGCTCTGTCTCTGTCTCTCTTTCCTTTCCCACGGTGTCTCTCTTTCCTTTCCCACTGTGTCTCTCTTTCCTTTCCTGCTCTGTCTCTCTCTCTCTCTCTATTTCTTTCCTGCTCTGTCTCTCTATCTTTCATTTCCCGCTCTGTCTCTCTCTCTCTCTTTCCTTTCCCGCTCTGTCTCTCTCTCTCTTTCCTTTCCTGCTCTGTCTCTCTCTCTTTCCTTTCTCGCTCTGTCTCTCTCTCTCTTTCCTTTCTCGCTCTGTCTGTCTCTCTTTCCGTTCCCACTGTGTCTCTCTCTCTTTCCTGCTCTTTCTCTCTCTCTCTCTATCCTTTCCCACTCTGTCTCTCTCTCTCTCTCTTTCCTTTCCTGCTCTGTCTCTCTTCTGCCTTTCCTTTCCCGCTCTTTCTGTTTCTCTCTTTCCTTTCCCGCTTTGTCTCTCTCCCTTTCCTTTCTTGCTCTGTCTCTCTCTCTTTCCTTTCCCGCTCTGTCTCTCCCTCTCTCTTTCCTTTCCCGCTCTGTCGGTCTCTCTCTCTCTTCCTTCCCTGCTCTGTCTCTCTCTCTTTCCTTTCCTGCTCTGTCTCTCTCTTTCCTGCTCTGTCTCTGTCTCTCTTTCCTTTCCCACGGTGTCTCTCTTTCCTTTCCCACTGTGTCTCTCTTTCCTTTCCTGCTCTGTCTCTCTCTCTCTCTCTATTTCTTTCCTGCTCTGTCTCTCTATCTTTCTTTTCCCGCTCTGTCTCTCTCTCTCTCTTTCCTTTCCCGCTCTGTCTCTCTCTCTCTTTCATTTCCTGCTCTGTCTCTCTCTCTTTCCTTTCTCGCTCTGTCTCTCTCTCTCTATCCTTTCTCGCTCTGTCTCTCTCACTCTTTCCTTTCTCGCTCTGTCTCTCTCTCTTTCCTTTCCCGCTCTGTCTGTGTCTCTCTCTTTCCTTTCCCACACTGTCTCCCTCTCTTTCCTTTCCCGCTCTGTCTCTCTCTCTTTCCTTTCCCGCTCTGTCTTTCTCTCTTTCCTTCCTTCTATGTCTCTCTCTCTCTTTCCTTTCCTGCTCTGTCTGTCTCTCTCTCTTTCCTTTCCTGCTCTGTCTCTCCTTCCTTTCCTGGTCTGTCTGTCTCTCTTTCCTTTCCCACTGTGTCTCTCTCTCCTTCCTGCTCTTTCTCTCTCTCTCTCTTTCCTTTCCCGCTCTGTCTCTCTCTCTCTCTTTCCTTTCCTGCTCTGTCTCTCTCTCTCCCTTTCCTTTCCCGCTCTTTCTGTTTCTCTCTTTCCTTTTCCGCTTTGTCTCTCTCCCTTTCCTTTCTTGCTCTGTCTCTCTCTCTTTCCTTTCCCACTATGTCGGTCTCTCTCTCTCTTTCCTTTCCCATTCTGTCTGTCTCTCTCTCTTTCCTTTCCCGCTCTGTCTCTCTCTCTCTCTTTCCTTTCCTGCTCTGTTGGTCTCTCTCTCTCTTTCCTTCCCTGCTCTGTCTCTCTCTCTTTCCTTTCCTGCTCTGTCTCTCTCTCTTTCCATTCCTGCTCTGTCTCTCTCTCTTTCCATTCCTGCTCTGTCTCTCTCTCTTTCCATTCCTGCTCTGTCTGTCTCTCTTTCCTTTCCTGCTCTGTCTGCCTCTCTTTCCTTTCCTGCTCTGTCTCTCTCTCTCTTTCCTTTCGCGCTCTGTCGGTCTCTCTCTCTCTTTCCTTTCCTGCTCTGTCTCTCCCTCTTTCCTTTCCTGCTCTGTCTCTCTCTCTCTTTCCTTTCCTGCTCTGTCTCTCTCTCTTTACTTTCCCACCCTGTCTCTCTCTTTCCTTTCCCAAACTGTCTCTCTCTCTTTCCTTTCGCGCGCTCTCTTTCATTTCTCATTCTGTCTCTCTCTCTCTCTATTTCCTTTCCTACTCTATCTCTCTCTCTTTCATTTCCTGCTCTGTCTCTCTCTTTCCTTTCCCGCTCTGTCTCTCCCTCTCTCCTTCCTATCCCGCTCTGTCGGTCTCTCTCTCTCTTCCTTCCCTGCTCTGTCTCTCCCTCTTTCCTTTCCTGCTCTGTCTCTCTCTTTCCTGCTCTGTCTCTGTCTCTCTTTCCTTTCCCACGGTGTCTCTCTTTCCTTTCCCACTGTGTCTCTCTTTCCTTTCCTGCTCTGTCTCTCTCTCTCTCTCTATTTCTTTCCTGCTCTGTCTCTCTATCTTTCATTTCCCGCTCTGTCTCTCTCTCTCTCATTCCTTTCCCGCTCTGTCTCTCTCTCTCTTTCCTTTCCTGCTCTGTCTCTCTCTCTTTCCTTTCTCGCTCTGTCTCTCTCTCTCTTTCCTTTCTCGCTCTGTCTCTCTCTCTCTTTCCTTTCTCGCTCTGTCTCTCTCTCTTTCCTTTCCCGCTCTGTCTGTGTCTCTCTCGTTCCTTTCCCACTCTGTCTCTCTCTCTTTCCTTTCCCGCTCTGTCTCTCTCTCTTTCCTTTCCCGCTCTGTCTTTCTCTCTTTCCTGCCTTCTATGTCTCTCTCTCTCTTTCCTTTCCTGCTCTGTCTGTCTCTCTCTCTTTCCTTTCCTGCTCTGTCTCTCCTTCCTTTCCCGCTCTGTCTGTCTCTCTTTCCTTTCCCACTGTGTCTCTCTCTCTTTCCTGCTCTTTCTCTCTCTCTCTCTTTCCTTTCCCGCTCTGTCTCTCTCTCTCTCTTTCCTTTCCTGCTCTGTCTCTCTCTCTCCCTTTCCTTTCCCGCTCTTTCTGTTTCTCTCTTTCCTTTCCCGCTTTGTCTCTCTCCCTTTCCTTTCTTGCTCTGTCTCTCTCTCTTTCCTTTCCCACTATGTCGGTCTCTCTCTCTCTTTACTTTCCCATTCTGTCTGTCTCTCTCTCTTTCCTTTCCCGCTCTGTCTCTCTCTCTCTCTTTCCTTTCCCGCTCTGTCGGTCTCTCTCTCTCTTTCCTTCCCTGCTCTGTCTCTCTCTCTTTCCTTTCCTGCTCTGTCTCTCTCTCTTTCCATTCCTGCTCTGTCTCTCTCTCTTTCCATTCCTGCTCTGTCTCTCTCTCTTTCCATTCCTGCTCTGTCTGTCTCTCTTTCCTTTCCTGCTCTGTCTGCCTCTCTTTCCTTTCCTGCTCTGTCTCTCTCTCTCTTTCCTTTCGCGCTCTGTCGGTCTCTCTCTCTCTTTCCTTTCCTGCTCTGTCTCTCCCTCTTTCATTTCCTGCTCTGTCTCTCTCTCTCTTTCCATTCCCACTCTGTCTCTCTCTCTTTCCCTTCGCGTTCTGTCTTTCTCTCTCTTTCCTTTCGCGCGCTCTCTTTCATTTCTCATTCTGTCTCTCTCTCTCTCTATTTCCTTTCCTACTCTATCTCTCTCTCTTTCATTTCCTGCTCTGTCTCTCTCTTTCCTTTCCCGCTCTGTCTCTCTCTCTTTCCTTTCTCGCTCTGTCTCTCTCTATTTCCTTTCTCGCTCTGTCTCTCTTTCTCTTTCCTTTCTCGCTCTGTCTCTCTCTCTCTTTCCTTTCCAGCTCTGTCTCTCTCTCTTTCCTTTCTCGCTCTGTCTCTCTCTCTCTTTCCTTTCTCGCTCTGTCTCTCTCTCTCTTTCCTTTCTCGCTCTGTCTCTCTCTTTCCTTTCCCGCTCTGTCTGTGTCTCTCTCTTTCCTTTCCCGCTCTGTCTCTCTCTCTTTCCTTCCTTCTCTGTCTCTCTCTCTCTTTCCTTTCCTGCTCTGTCTGTCTCTCTCTCTTTCCTTTCCTGCTCTGTCTCTCCTTCCTTTCCCGCTCTGTCTGTCTCTCTTTCCGTTCCCACTGTTTCTCTCTCTCTTTCCTGCTCTTTCTCTCTCTCTCTCTTTCCTTTCCCACTCTGTCTCTCTCTCTCTCTCTTTCCTTTCCTGCTCTGTCTCTCTCTCTCCCTTTCCTTTCCCGCTCTTTCTGTTTCTCTCTTTCCTTTCCCGCTTTGTCTCTCTCCCTTTCCTTTCTTGCTCTGTCTCTCTCTCTTTCCTTTCCCGCTCTGTCTCTCTCTCTCTTTCCATTCACGCTCTGTCTCTCTCTCTTTCCTTTCTCGCTCTGTCTCTCTTTCTCTTTCCTTTCTCGCTCTGTCTCTCTCTCTCTTTCCTTTCCAGCTCTGTCTCTCTCTCTTTTCTTTCTCGCTCTGTCTCTCTCTCTCTTTCCTTTCTCGCTCTGTCTCTCTCTCTCTCTCCTTTCTCGCTCTGTCTCTCTCTCTTTCCTTTCCCGCTCTGTCTGAGTCTCTCTCTTTCCTTTCCCGCTCTGTCTCTCTCTCTTTCCTTTCCCGCTCTGTCTCTCTCTCTTTCCTTTCCCGCTCTGTCTTTCCCTCTTTCCTTCCTTCTCTGTCTCTCTCTCTCTTTCCTTTCCTGCTCTGTCTGTCTCTCTCTCTTTCCTTTCCTGCTCTGTCTCTCCTTCCTTTCCCGCTCTGTCTGTCTCTCTTTCCGTTCCCACTGTGTCTCTCTCTCTTTCCTGCTCTTTCTCTCTCTCTCTCTTTCCTTTCCCACTCTGTCTCTCTCTCTCTCTCTTTCCTTTCCTGCTCTGTCTCTCTCTCTCCCTTTCCTTTCCCGCTCTTTCTGTTTCTCTCTTTCCTTTCCCGCTTTCTCTCTCTCCCTTTCCTTTCTTGCTCTGTCTCTCTCTCTTTCCTTTCCCGCTCTGTCTCTCCCTCTCTCTTTCCTTTCCCGCTCTGTCGGTCTCTCTCTCTCTTCCTTCCCTGCTCTGTCTCTCTCTCTTTCCTTTCCTGCTCTGTCTCTCTCTTTCCTGCTCTGTCTCTGTCTCTCTTTCCTTTCCCACGGTGTCTCTCTTTCCTTTCCCACTGTGTCTCTCTTTCCTTTCCTGCTCTGTCTCTCTCTCTCTCTCTATTTCTTTCCTGCTCTGTCTCTCTATCTTTCATTTCCCGCTCTGTCTCTCTCTCTCTCTTTCCTTTCCCGCTCTGTCTCTCTCTCTCTTTCCTTTCCTGCTCTGTCTCTCTCTCTTTCCTTTCTCGCTCTGTCTCTCTCTCTCTTTCCTTTCTCGCTCTGTCTGTCTCTCTTTCCGTTCCCACTGTGTCTCTCTCTCTTTCCTGCTCTTTCTCTCTCTCTCTCTATCCTTTCCCACTCTGTCTCTCTCTCTCTCTCTTTCCTTTCCTGCTCTGTCTCTCTTCTGCCTTTCCTTTCCCGCTCTTTCTGTTTCTCTCTTTCCTTTCCCGCTTTGTCTCTCTCCCTTTCCTTTCTTGCTCTGTCTCTCTCTCTTTCCTTTCCCGCTCTGTCTCTCCCTCTCTCTTTCCTTTCCCGCTCTGTCGGTCTCTCTCTCTCTTCCTTCCCTGCTCTGTCTCTCTCTCTTTCCTTTCCTGCTCTGTCTCTCTCTTTCCTGCTCTGTCTCTGTCTCTCTTTCCTTTCCCACGGTGTCTCTCTTTCCTTTCCCACTGTGTCTCTCTTTCCTTTCCTGCTCTGTCTCTCTCTCTCTCTCTATTTCTTTCCTGCTCTGTCTCTCTATCTTTCTTTTCCCGCTCTGTCTCTCTCTCTCTCTTTCCTTTCCCGCTCTGTCTCTCTCTCTCTTTCATTTCCTGCTCTGTCTCTCTCTCTTTCCTTTCTCGCTCTGTCTCTCTCTCTCTTTCCTTTCTCGCTCTGTCTCTCTCTCTCTTTCCTTTCTCGCTCTGTCTCTCTCTCTTTCCTTTCCCGCTCTGTCTGTGTCTCTCTCTTTCCTTTCCCACACTGTCTCTCTCTCTTTCCTTTCCCGCTCTGTCTCTCTCTCTTTCCTTTCCCGCTCTGTCTTTCTCTCTTTCCTTCCTTCTCTGTCTCTCTCTCTCTTTCCTTTCCTGCTCTGTCTGTCTCTCTCTCTTTCCTTTCCTGCTCTGTCTCTCCTTCCTTTCCCGCTCTGTCTGTCTCTCTTTCCTTTCCCACTGTGTCTCTCTCTCTTTCCTGCTCTTTCTCTCTCTCTCTCTTTCCTTTCCCGCTCTGTCTCTCTCTCTCTCTTTCCTTTCCTGCTCTGTCTCTCTCTCTCCCTTTCCTTTCCCGCTCTTTCTGTTTCTCTCTTTCCTTTCCCGCTTTGTCTCTCTCCCTTTCCTTTCTTGCTCTGTCTCTCTCTCTTTCCTTTCCCACTATGTCTGTCTCTCTCTCTCTTTCCTTTCCCATTCTGTCTGTCTCTCTCTCTTTCCTTTCCCGCTCTGTCTCTCTCTCTCTCTTTCCTTTCCCGCTCTGTCGGTCTCTCTCTCTCTTTCGTTCCCTGCTCTTTCTCTCTCTCTTTCCTTTCATGCTCTGTCTCTCTCTCTTTCCATTCCTGCTCTGTCTCTCTCTCTTTCCATTCCTGCTCTGTCTCTCTCTCTTTCCATTCCTGCTCTGTCTGTCTCTCTTTCCTTTCCTGCTCTGTCTGTCTCTCTTTCCTTTCCTGCTCTGTCTCTCTCTCTCTTTCCTTTCCCGCTCTGTCGGTCTCTCTCTCTCTTTCCTTTCCTGCTCTGTCTCTCCCTCTTTCCTTTCCTGCTCTGTCTCTCTCTCTCTTTCCTTTCCTGCTCTGTCTCTCTCTCTTTACTTTCCCACTCTGTCTCTCTCTTTCCTTTCCCAAACTGTCTCTCTCTCTTTCCTTTCGCGCGCTCTCTTTCATTTCTCATTCTGTCTCTCTCTCTCTCTATTTCCTTTCCTACTCTATCTCTCTCTCTTTCATTTCCTGCTCTGTCTCTCTCTTTCCTTTCCCGCTCTGTCTCTCTCTCTTTCCTTTCTCGCTCTGTCTCTCTCTCTTTCCTTTCTCGCTCTGTCTCTCTTTCTCTTTCCTTTCCTGCTCTGTCTCTCCCTCTTTCCTTTCCTGCTCTGTCTCTCTCTCTCTTTCCTTTCCTGCTCTGTCACTCTCTCTTTCCTTTCGTGTTCTGTCTTTCTCTCTCTTTCCTTTCGCACACTCATTTTCATTTCTCATTCTGTCTCTCTCTCTCTTTCCTTTCCTGCTCTCTCTCTCTCTCTCTCTATTTCCTTTCCTGCACTGACTCTCTCTCTCTCTATTTCCTTTCCTGCTCTGTCTCTGTCTCTTTCATTTCCCGCTCTGTCTCTCTCTCTCTCTTTCCTTTCCTGCTCTGTCTCTCTCTCTCTTTCCTTTCCTGCTCTGTCTCTCTCTCTTTCCTTTCTCGCTCTGTCTCTCTCTCTCTTTCCTTCCTAGCTCTGTCTCACTCTCTCTTTCCTTTCTCGCTCTGTCTCTCTCTCTTTCCTTTCCCGCTCTGTCTGTCTCTCCCTCTTTCCTTTCCCGCTCTGTCTCTCTCTCTTTCCTTTCCTGCTCTGTCTTTCTCTCTTTCCTTTCCTGCTCTGTCTCTCTCTCTCTTTCCTTTCCTGCTCTCTCTCTCTCTCTCTATTTCCTTTCCTGCTCTGTCTCTCTCTCTCTCTATTTCCTTTCCTGCTCTGTCTCTCTCTCTTTCATTTCCCGCTCTGTCTCTCTCTCCCTCTTTCCTTTCCCGCTCTTTCACTCTCTCTCTTTCCGTTCCCGCTCTGTCTCTCTCTCTTTCCTTTCTCGCTCAGTCTCTCTCTCTCTTTCCTTTCTCGCTCTGTCTCTCGCTCTCTTTCCTTTCCTGCTCTATCTCTCTCTCTCTTTCATTTCCCGCTCTGTCTCTCTCTTTCCTTTCCCGCTCTGTCTCTCTCTCTTTCCTTTCTTGCTCTGTCTCTCTCTCTTTCCTTTCTCGCTCTGTCTCTCTTTCTCTTTCCTTTCTCGCTCTGTCTCTCTCTCTCTTTCCTTTCCCGCTCTGTCTCTCTCTCTTTCCTTTCTCGCTCTGTCTCTCTCTCTCTCTTTCCTTTCTCGCTCTGTCTCTCTCTCTCTTTCCTTTCTCGCTCTGTCTCTCTCTCTTTCCTTTCCCGCTCTGTCTGTGTCTCTCTCATCCCTTTCCCGCTCTGTCTCTCTCTCTTTCCTTTCCCGCTCTGTCTCTCTCTCTTTCCTTTCCCGCTCTGTCTTTCTCTCTTTCCTTCCTTCTCTGTCTCTCTCTCCCTTTCCATTCCTGCTCAGTCTGTCTCTCTCTCTTTCCTCTCCTGCTCTGTCTCTCCTTCCTTTCTCGCTCTGTCTGTCTCTCTTTCCTTTCCCACTGTGTCTCTCTCTCTTTCCTGCTCTTTCTCTCTCTCTCTCTTTCCTTTCCCGCTCTGTCTCTGTCTCTCTCTTTCCTTTCCGGAACTGTCTCTCTCTCTCCCATTCCTTTCCCGCTCTTTCTGTTTCTCTCTTTCCTTTCCCGCTTTACTCTCTCCCTTTCCTTTCTTGCTCTGTCTCTCTCTCTTTCCTTTCCCGCTCTGTCTCTCCCTCTCTCTTTCCTTTCCCGCTCTGTCGGTCTCTCTCTCTCTTCCTTCCCTGCTCTGTCTCTCTCTCTTTCCTTTCCTGCTCTGTCTCTCTCTTTCCTGCTCTGTCTCTGTCTCTCTTTCCTTTCCCACGGTGTCTCTCTTTCCTTTCCCAC
This sequence comes from Carcharodon carcharias, assembly GCF_017639515.1. Classification (NCBI taxonomy): domain Eukaryota; kingdom Metazoa; phylum Chordata; class Chondrichthyes; order Lamniformes; family Lamnidae; genus Carcharodon; species Carcharodon carcharias. The sequence goes on along the minus strand of NW_024470627.1, from coordinate 40,036 downwards.
TGTGTCTCTCTTTCCTTTCCTGCTCTGTCTCTCTCTTTCCTTCCCCGCTCTGTCTCACTGTCTTTCCTTTCCCGCTCTCTCACTTTCCTTTCCCGCTGTCTCAGTCTTTCCTTTCCCACTGTGTCTCTTTCCTTTCCTGCTCTGTCTCACTCTCTTTCCTTTCCTGCTTAGTCTCTCTCTCTCTTTCCTGCTCTGTCTCTCTCACTCTCTCTCTTTCCTGCTCTGTCTCTCTCTCTTTCCTTTCCTGCTCTGTCTCTCTCTCTTTCCTTTCCTGCTCTGTCTCTCTCTCTTTCCTTTCCTGCTCTCTCTCTCTTTCCTGCTGTCTCTGTCTCTCTTTCCTTTCCCACTCCGTGTCAGTCTTTCCTTTCCCACTGTGTCTCTCTTTCCTTTCCTGCTCTGTCTCTCTCTCTTTCCTTTCCTGCTCTCTCTCTCTTTCCTGCTCTCTCTGTCTCTCTTTCCTTTCCCACTCCATGTCAGTCTTTCCTTTCCCACTGTGTCTCTCTTTCCTTTCCTGCTCTGTCTCTCTCTCTATCCTTTTCTGCTCTGTCTCTCTCTCTTTACTTTCCCGCCCTGTCTCTCTCTTTCCTTTCCCACTCTGTCTCTCTCTCTTTCCTTTCGCGTTCTGTCTTTCTCTCTCTTTCCTTTCGCACGCTCTCTTTCATTTCTCATTCTGTCTCTCTCTCTCTATTTCCTTTCCTGCTCTGTCTCTCTCTCTTTCATTTCCCGCTCTGTCTCTCTCTTTCCTTTCCTGCTCTGTCTCTCTTTCTCTTTCCTTTCTCGCTCTGTCTCTCTCTCTTTCCTTTCTCGCTCTGTCTCTCTCTCTTTCCGTTCCCGCTCTGTCTGTGTCTCTCTCTTTCCTTTCCCGCTCTCTCTCTCTCTCTTTCCTTTCCCGCTCTGTCTCTCTCTCTCTTTCCTTTCCCGCTTTGTCTTTCTCTCTTTCCTTCCTTCTCTGTCTCTCTCTCTCTTTCCTTTCCTGCTCTGTCTCTCCTTCCTTTCCCGCTCTGTCTGTCTCTCTTTCCTTTACCACTGTGTCTCTCTCTCTTTCCTGCTCTTTCTCTCTCTCTCTCTTTCCTTTCCCGCTCTGTCTCTCTCTCTCTTTCCTTTCCTGCTCTGTCTCTCTCTCTCCCTTTCCTTTCCCGCTCTGTCTGTTTCACACTTTCCTTTCCCGCTTTGTCTCTCTCCCTTTCCTTTCTTGCTCTGTCTCTCTCTCTTTCCTTTCCCACTATGTCTGTCTCTCTCTCTCATTCCTTTCCCATTCTGTCTGTCTCTCTCTCATTCCTTTCCCGCTCTGTCTCTCTCTCTCTTTCCTTTCCCGCTCTGTCGGTCTCTCTCTCTCTGTCCTTCCCTGCTCCGTCTCTCTCTCTTTCCTTTCCTGCTCTGTCTCTCTCTCTTTCCATTCCTGCTCTGTCTCTCTCTCTTTCCATTCCTGCTCTGTCTCTCTCTCTTTCCATTCCTGCTCTGTCTGTCTCTCTTTCCTTTCCTGCTCTGTCTGTCTCTCTTTCCTTTCCTGCTCTGTCTCTCTCTCTCTTTCCTTTCCTGCTCTGTCTTTCTCTCTTTCCTTTCCCACACTCTCTTTCTCTCTCTTTCCTTTCCTGCTCTGTGTCTCTCTCTTTCCTTTGCTGCTCTGTCTCTCTCTCTCTATTTCCTTTCCTGCTCTGTCTCTATCTTTCCTTTCCTGCTCTGTCTCTCTCTTTCCTTTCCTGCTCTTTCTCTCTCTTTCCTTTGCTGCTCTGTTTCTCCCTTTCCTTTCCCGCTCTTTCTCTCTTTACTTTCGCGCTCTCTCTATTACATTTCTCATTCTGTCTCTCTCTCTCTCTTTCCTATCCCGCTCTGTTTCTCTCTTTCCTTTCCCGCTCTTTCTCTCTTTACTTTCGCGCTCTCTCTCTTTCATTTCTCATTCTGTCTCTCTCTCTCTCTATTTCCTTTCCTACTCTCTCTCTCTTTCATTACCCGCTCTGTCTCTCTCTTTCCTTTCCCGCTCTGTCTCTCTCTCTTTCCTTTCTCGCTCTGTCTCTCTCACTCTTTCCTTTCTCGCTCTGTCTCTCTCTCTTTCCTTTCCCGCTCTGTCTGTGTCTCTCTCTTTCCTTTCCCACTCTGTCTCTCTCTCTTTCCTTTCCCGCTCTGTCTCTCTCTCTTTCCTTTCCCGCTCTGTCTTTCTCTCTTTCCTTCCTTCTATGTCTCTCTCTCTCTTTCCTTTCCTGCTCTGTCTGTCTCTCTCTCTTTCCTTTCCTGCTCTGTCCCTCCTTCCTTTCCTGGTCTGTCTGTCTCTCTTTCCTTTCCCACTGTGTCTCTCTCTCTTTCCTGCTCTTTCTCTCTCTCTCTCTTTCCTTTCCCGCTCTGCCTCTCTCTCTCTCTTTCCTTTCCTGCTCTGTCTCTCTCTCTCCCTTTCCTTTCCCGCTCTTTCTGTTTCTCTCTTTCCTTTTCCGCTTTGTCTCTCTCCCTTTCCTTTCTTGCTCTGTCTCTCTCTCTTTCCTTTCCCACTATGTCGGTCTCGCTCTCTCTTTCCTTTCCCATTCTGTCTGTCTCTCTCTCTTTCCTTTACGGCTCTGTCTCTCTCTCTCTCTCTTTCCTTTCCTGCTCTGTCTCTCTCTCTTTCCTTTCCTGCTCTGCCTGTCTCTCTTTCCTTTCCTGCTCTGTCTGCCTCTCTTTCCTTTCCTGCTCTGTCACTCTCTCTCTTTCCTTTCGCGCTCTGTCGGTCTCTCTCTCTCTTTCCTTTCCTGCTCTGTCTCTCCCTCTTTCCTTTCCTGCTCTGTCTCTCTCTCTCTTTCCTTCCCTGCTCTGTCTCTCTCTCTTTCCTTTCCTGCTCTGTCTCTCTCTCTTTCCATTCCTGCTCTGTCTCTCTCTCTTTCCATTCCTGCTCTGTCTCTCTCTCTTTCCATTCCTGCTCTGTCTGTCTCTCTTTCCTTTCCTGCTCTGTCTGTCTCTCTTTCCTTTCCTGCTCTGTCTCTCTCTCTCTTTCCTTTCCCGCTCTGTCGGTCTCTCTCTCTCTTTCCTTTCCTGCTCTGTCTCTCCCTCTTTCCTTTCCTGCTCTGTCTCTCTCTCTCTTTCCTTTCCTGCTCTGTCTCTCTCTCTTTACTTTCCCACCCTGTCTCTCTCTTTCCTTTCCCAAACTGTCTCTCTCTCTTTCCTTTCGCGCGCTCTCTTTCATTTCTCATTCTGTCTCTCTCTCTCTCTATTTCCTTTCCTACTCTATCTCTCTCTCTTTCATTTCCTGCTCTGTCTCTCTCTTTCCTTTCCCGCTCTGTCTCTCTCTCTTTCCTTTCTCGCTCTGTCTCTCTCTCTTTCCTTTCTCGCTCTGTCTCTCTTTCTCTTTCCTTTCCTGCTCTGTCTCTCCCTCTTTCCTTTCCTGCTCTGTCTCTCTCTCTCTTTCCTTTCCTGCTCTGTCACTCTCTCTTTCCTTTCGTGTTCTGTCTTTCTCTCTCTTTCCTTTCGCACGCTCACTTTCATTTCTCATTCTGTCTCTCTCTCTCTTTCCTTTCCTGCTCTCTCTCTCTCTCTCTATTTCCTTTCCTGCTCTGTCTCTCTCTCTCTCTATTTCCTTTCCTGCTCTGTCTCTGTCTCTTTCATTTCCCGCTCTGTCTCTCTCTCTCTCTTTCCTTTCCTGCTCTGTCTCTCTCTCTCTTTCCTTTCCTGTTCTGTCTCTCTCTCTTTCCTTTCTCGCTCTGTCTCTCTCTCTCTTTCCTTCCTTGCTCTGTCTCCCTCTCTCTTTCCTTTCTCGCTCTGTCTCTCTCTCTTTCCTTTCCCGCTCTGTCTGTCTCTCCCTCTTTCCTTTCCCGCTCTGTCTCTCTCTCTTTCATTTCCTGCTCTGTCTTTCTCTCTTTCCTTTCCTGCTCTGTCTCTCTCTCTCTTTCCTTTCCTGCTCTCTCTCTCTCTCTCTCTATTTCCTTTCCTGCTCTGTCTCTCTCCCTCTATTTCCTTTCCTGCTCTGTCTCTCTCTCTTTCATTTCCCGCTCTGTCTCTCTCTCCCTCTTTCCTTTCCCGCTCTGTCACTCTCTCTCTTTCCGTTCCCGCTCTGTCTCTCTCTCTTTCCTTTCTCGCTCTGTCTCTCTCTCTCTTTCCTTTCTCGCTCTGTCTCTCGCTCTCTTTCCTTTCCTGCTCTATCTCTCTCTCTCTTTCATTTCCCGCTCTGTCTCTCTCTTTCCTTTCCCGCTCTGTCTCTCTCTCTTTCCTTTCTTGCTCTGTCTCTCTCTCTTTCCTTTCTCGCTCTGTCTCTCTTTCTCTTTCCTTTCTCGCTCTGTCTCTCTCTCTCTTTCCTTTCCCGCTCTGTCTCTCTCTCTTTCCTTTCTCGCTCTGTCTCTCTCTCTCTCTTTCCTTTCTCGCTCTGTCTCTCTCTCTCTTTCCTTTCTCGCTCTGTCTCTCTCTCTTTCCTTTCCCGCTCTGTCTGTGTCTCTCTCTTCCCTTTCCCGCTCTGTCTCTCTCTCTTTCCTTTCCCGCTCTGTCTCTCTCTCTTTCCTTTCCCGCTCTGTCTTTCTCTCTTTCCTTCCTTCTCTGTCTCTCTCTCCCTTTCCATTCCTGCTCAGTCTGTCTCTCTCTCTTTCCTCTCCTGCTCTGTCTCTCCTTCCTTTCTCGCTCTGTCTGTCTCTCTTTCCTTTCCCACTGTGTCTCTCTCTCTTTCCTGCTCTTTCTCTCTCTCTCTCTTTCCTTTCCCGCTCTGTCTCTCTCTCTCTCTTTCCTTTCCGGAACTGTCTCTCTCTCTCCCATTCCTTTCCCGCTCTTTCTGTTTCTCTCTTTCCTTTCCCGCTTTACTCTCTCCCTTTCCTTTCTTGCTCTGTCTCTCTCTCTTTCCTTTCCCGCTCTGTCTCTCCCTCTCTCTTTCCTTTCCCGCTCTGTCGGTCTCTCTCTCTCTTCCTTCCCTGCTCTGTCTCTCTCTCTTTCCTTTCCTGCTCTGTCTCTCTCTTTCCTGCTCTGTCTCTGTCTCTCTTTCCTTTCCCACGGTGTCTCTCTTTCCTTTCCCACTGTGTCTCTCGTTCCTTTCCGGCTCTGTCTCTCTCTTTCCTTCCCCGCTCTGTCTCACTGTCTTTCCTTTCCCGCTCTCTCACTTTCCTTTCCCGCTGTCTAAGTCTTTCCTTTCCCACTGTGTCTCTTTCCTTTCCTGCTCTGTCTCACTCTCTTTCCTTTCCTGGTTAGTCTCTCTCTCTCTTTCCTGCTCTGTCTCTCTCACTCTCTCTCTTTCCTGCTCTGTCTCTCTCTCTTTCCTTTCCTGCTCTGTCTCTCTCTCTTTCCTTTCCTGCTCTGTCTCTCTCTCTTTCCTTTCCTGCTCTCTCTCTCTTTCCTGCTGTCTCTGTCTCTCTTTCCTTTCCCACTCCGTGTCAGTCTTTCCTTTCCCACTGTGTCTCTCTTTCCTTTCCTGCTCTGTCACTCTCTCTTTCCTTTCCTGCTCTCTCTCTCTTTCCTGCTCTCTCTGTCTCTCTTTCCTTTCCCACTCCATGTAAGTCTTTCCTTTCCCACTGTGTCTCTCTTTCCTTTCCTGCTCTGTCTCTCTCTCTATCCTTTTCTGCTCTGTCTCTCTCTCTTTACTTTCCCGCCCTGTCTCTCTCTTTCCTTTCCCACTCTGTCTCTCTCTCTTTCCTTTCGCGTTCTGTCTTTCTCTCTCTTTCCTTTCGCACGCTCTCTTTCATTTCTCATTCTTTCTCTCTCTCTCTATTTCCTTTCCTGCTCTGTCTCTCTCTCATTCATTTCCCGCTCTGTCTCTCTATTTCCTTTCCTGCTCTGTCTCTCTTTCTCTTTCCTTTCTCGCTCTGTCTCTCTCTCTTTCCTTTCTCGCTCTGTCTCTCTCTCTTTCCGTTCCCGCTCTGTCTGTGTCTCTCTCTTTCCTTTCCCGCTCTCTCTCTCTCTCTTTCCTTTCCCGCTCTGTCTCTCTCTCTCTTTCCTTTCCCGCTTTGTCTTTCTCTCTTTCCTTCCTTCTCTGTCTCTCTCTCTCTTTCCTTTCCTGCTCTGTCTCTCCTTCCTTTCCCGCTCTGTCTGTCTCTCTTTCCTTTCCCACTGTGTCTCTCTCTCTTTCCTGCTCTTTCTCTCTCTCTCTCTTTCCTTTCCCGCTCTGTCTCTCTCTCTCTTTCCTTTCCTGCTCTGTCTCTCTCTCTCCCTTTCCTTTCCCGCTCTGTCTGTTTCACACTTTCCTTTCCCGCTTTGTCTCTCTCCCTTTCCTTTCTTGCTCTGTCTCTCTCTCTTTCCTTTCCCACTATGTCTGTCTCTCTCTCTTTTTCCTTTCCCATTCTGTCTGTCTCTCTCTCTTTCCTTTCCCGCTCTCTCTCTCACTCTCTTTCCTTTCCCGCTCTGTCGGTCGCTCTCTCTCTTTCCTTCCCTGCTCTGTCTCTCTCTCTTTCCTTTCCTGCTCTGTCTCTCTCTCTTTCCATTCCTGCTCTGTCTCTCTCTCTTTCCATTCCTGCTCTGTCTCTCTCTCTTTCCATTCCTGCTCTGTCTGTCTCTCTTTCATTTCCTGCTCTGTCTGTCTCTCTTTCCTTTCCTGCTCTGTCTCTCTCTCTCTTTCCTTTCCTGCTCTGTCTTTCTCTCTTTCCTTTCCCACAGTCTCTTTCTCTCTCTTTCCTTTCCTGCTCTGTGTCTCTCTCTTTCCTTTGCTGCTCTGTCTCTCTCTCTCTATTTCCTTTCCTGCTCTGTCTCTATCTTTCCTTTCCTGCTCTGTCTCTCTCTTTCCTTTCCTGCTCTTTCTCTCTCTTTCCTTTGCTGCTCTGTTTCTCCCTTTCCTTTCCCGCTCTTTCTCTCTTTACTTTCGCGCTCTCTCTATTACATTTCTCATTCTGTCTCTCTCTCTCTCTTTCCTATCCCGCTCTGTTTCTCTCTTTCCTTTCCCGCTCTTTCTCTCTTTACTTTCGCGCTCTCTCTCTTTCATTTCTCATTCTGTCTCTCTCTCTCTCTATTTCCTTTCCTACTCTCTCTCTCTTTCATTACCCGCTCTGTCTCTCTCTTTCCTTTCCCGCTCTGTCTCTCTCTCTTTCCTTTCTCGCTCTGTCTCTCTCTCTTTCCTTTCTCGCTCTGTCTCTCTTTCTCTTTCCTTTCTCGCTCTGTCTCTCTCTCTCTTTCCTTTCCCGCTCTGTCTCTCTCTCTTTCCTTTCTCGCTCTGTCTCTCTCTCTCTTCCCTTTCTCGCTCTGTCTCTCTCTCTTTCCTTTCCCCCTCTGTCTGTGTCTCTCTCTTTCCTTTCCCGCTCTGTCTCTCTCTCTTTCCTTTCCCGCTCTGTCTCTCTCTCTTTCCTTTCCTGCTCTGTCTCTCTCTCTTTCCTTCCTTCTCTGTCTCTCTCTCTCTTTCCTTTCCTGCTCTGTCTGTCTCTCTCTCTTTCCTTTCCTGCTCTGTCTCTCTCACTCTCTCTCTTTCCTGCTCTGTCTCTCTCTCTTTCCTTTCCTGCTCTGTCTCTCTCTCTTTCCTTTCCTGCTCTGTTTCTCTCTCTTTCCTTTCCTGCTCTCTCTCTCTTTCCTGCTGTCTCTGTCTCTCTTTCCTTTCCCACTCCGTGTCCGTCTTTCCTTTCCCACTGTGTCTCTCTTTCCTTTCCTGCTCTGTCACTCTCTCTTTCCTTTCCTGCTCTCTCTCTCTTTCCTGCTGTCTCTGTCTCTCTTTCCTTTCCCACTCCATGTCAGTCTTTCCTTTCCCACTGTGTCTCTATTTCCTTTCCTGCTCTGTCTCTCTCTCTATCCTTTTCTGCTCTGTCTCTCTCTCTTTACTTTCCCGCCTTCTCTCTCTCTTTCCTTTCCCACTCTGTCTCTCTCTCTTTCCTTTCGCGTTCTGTCTTTCTCTCTCTTTCCTTTCGCACGCTCTCTTTCATTTCTCATTCTTTTTCTCTCTCTCTCTATTTCCTTTCCTGCTCTGTCTCTCTCTCATTCATTTCCCGCTCTGTCTCTCTCTTTCCTTTCCTGCTCTGTCTCTCTCTCTCTTTCCTTTCTCGCTCTGTCTCTCTCTCTTTCCTTTCTCGCTCTGTCTCTCTCTCTTTCCGTTCCCGCTCTGTCTTTGTCTCTCTCTTTCCTTTCCCGCTCTGTCTCTCTCTCTTTCCTTTCCCGCTCTCTCTCTCTCTCTCTTTCCTTTCCCGCTTTGTCTTTCTCTCTTTCCTTCCTTCTCTGTCTCTCTCTCTCTTTCCTTTCCTGCTCTGTCTCTCTTTCCTTTCCCGCTCTGTCTGTCTCTCTTTCCTTCACCACTGTGTCTCTCTCTCTTTCCTGCTCTTTCTCTCTCTCTCTCTTTCCTTTCCCGCTCTCTCTCTCTCTCTCTCTTTCCTTTCCTGCTCTGTCTCTCTCTCTCCCTTTCCTTTCCCGCTCTGTCTGTTTCACACTTTCCTTTCCCGCTTTGTCTCTCTCCCTTTCCTTTCTTGCTCTGTCTCTCTCTCTTTCCTTTCCCACTATGTCTGTCTCTCTCTCTCTTTCCTTTCCCATTCTGTCTGTCTCTCTCTCATTCCTTTCCCGCTCTGTCTCTCTCTCTCTCTCTTTCCTTTCCCGCTCTGTTGGTCTCTCTCTCTCTTTCCTTCCCTGCTCTGTCTCTCTCTCTTTCCTTTCCTGCTCTGTCTCTCTCTCTTTCCATTCCTGCTCTGTCTCTCTCTCTTTCCATTCCTGCTCTGTCTCTCTCTCTTTCCATTCCTGCTCTGTCTGTCTCTCTTTCATTTCCTGCTCTGTCTGTCTCTCTTTCCTTTCCTGCTCTGTCTCTCTCTCTCTTTCCTTTCCTGCTCTGTCTTTCTCTCTTTCCTTTCCCACAGTCTCTTTCTCTCTCTTTCCTTTCCTGCTCTGTGTCTCTCTCTTTCCTTTCCTGCTCTGTGTCTCACTCTTTCCTTTCCTGCTCTGTCTCTCTCTCTCTATTTCCTTTCCTGCTCTGTCTCTATCTTTCCTTTCCTGCTCTGTCTCTCTCTCTCTTTCCTTTCCTGCTCTGTCTTTCTCTCTTTCCTTTCCCACAGTCTCTTTCTCTCTCTTTCCTTTCCTGCTCTGTGTCTCTCTCTTTCCTTTCCTGCTCTGTGTCTCTCTCTTTCCTTTCCTGCTCTGTCTCTCTCTCTCTATTTCCTTTCCTGCTCTGTCTCTATCTTTCCTTTCCTGCTCTGTCTCTCTCTTTCCTTTCCTGCTCTGTCTCTCTCTTTCCTTTCCTGCTCTGTCTCTCTCTCTCTATTTCCTTTCCCGCTCTTTCTCTCTTTACTTTCGCGCTCTCTCTCTTTCATTTCTCATTCTGTCTCTCTCTCTCTCTTTCCTATCCCGCTCTGTTTCTCTCTTTCCTTTCCCGCTCTTTCTCTCTTTACTTTCGCGCTCTCTCTCTTTCATTTCTCATTCTGTCTCTCTCTCTCTGTCCTTTCCCGCTCTGTCTCTCTCTCTTTACTTTCCCACCCTGTCTCTCTCTTTCCTTTCCCACTCTCTCACTTTCCTTTCCCGCTGTCTCAGTCTTTCCTTTCCCACTGTGTCTCTTTCCTTTCCTGCTCTGTCTCACTCTCTTTCCTTTCCTGCTTAGTCTCTCTCTCTCTTTCCTGCTCTGTCTCTCTCACTCTCTTTCCTGCTCTGTCTCTCTCTCTCTTTCCTTTCCTGCTCTCTCTCTCTTTCCTGCTGTCTTTGTCTCTCTTTCCTTTCCCACTCCGTGTCTGTCTTTCCTTTCCCAATGTGTCTCTCTTTCCTTTCCAGCTCTGTCTCTCTCTCTTTCCTTTCCTGCTCTGTCTCTCTCTCTTTACTTTCCCAACCTGTCTCTCTCTTTCCTTTCCCACTCTGTCTCTCTCTCTTTCCTTTCGCATTCTGTCTTTCTCTCTCTTTCCTTTCGCGCGCTCTCTTTCATTTCTCATTCTGTCTCTCTCTCTCTCTATTTCCTTTCCTACTCTATCTCTCTCTCTTTCATTTCCCGCTCTGTCTCTCTCTTTCCTTTCCCGCTCTGTCTCTCTCTCTTTCCTTTCTCGCTCTGTCTCTCTCTCTTTCCTTTCTCGCTCTGTCTCTCTTTCTCTTTCCTTTCTCGCTCTGTCTCTCTCTCTCTTTCCTTTCCCGCTCTGTCTCTCTCTCTTTCCTTTCTCGCTCTGTCTCTCTCTGTCTTTCCTTTCTCGCTCTGTCTCTCTCTCTCTTCCCTTTCTCGCTCTGTCTCTCTCTCTTTCCTTTCCCCCTCTGTCTGTGTCTCTCTCTTTCCTTTCCCGCTCTGTCTCTCTCTCATTCCTTTCCCGCTCTGTCTCTCTCTCTTTCCTTTCCCGCTCTGTCTTTCTCTCTTTCCTTCCTTCTCTGTCTCTCTCTCTCTTTCCTTTCCTGCTCTGTCTGTCTCTCTCTCTTTCCTTTCCTGCTCTGTCTCTCCTTCCTTTCCCGCTCTGTCTGTCTCTCTTTCCTTTCCCACTGTGTCTCTCTATCTTTCCTGCTCTTTCTCTCTCTCTCTCTTTCCTTTCCCGCTCTGTCTCTCTCTCTCTCTCTTTCCTTTCCTGCTCTGTCTCTCTCTCTCCCTTTCCTTTCCCGCTCTTTCTGTTTCTCTCTTTCCTTTCCCGCTTTGTCTCTCTCCCTTTCCTTTCTTGCTCTGTCTCTCTCTCTTTCCTTTCCCGCTCTGTCTCTCCCTCTCTCTTTCCTTTCCCGCTCTGTTGGTCTCTCTCTCTCTTCCTTCCCTGCTCTGTCTCTCTCTCTTTCCTTTCCTGCTCTGTCTCTCTCTTTCCTGCTCTGTCTCTGTCTCTCTTTCCTTTCCCACGGTGTCTCTCTTTCCTTTCCCACTGTGTCTCTCTTTCCTATCCTGCTCTGTCTCTCTCTCTCTGTTTCCTTTCCTGCTCTGTCTCTCTATCTTTCATTTCCCGCTCTGTCTCTCTCTCTCTCTTTCCTTTCCCGCTCTGTCTCTCTCTCTCTTTCCTTTCCTGCTCTGTCTCTCTCTCTTTCCTTTCTCGCTCTGTCTCTCTCTCTCTTTCCTTTCTCGCTCTGTCTCTCTCTCTCTCTTTCCTTTCTCGCTCTGTCTCTCTCTCTTTCCTTTCCCGCTCTGTCTGTGTCTCTCTCTTTCCTTTCCCGCTCTGTCTCTCTCTCTTTCCTTTCCCGCTCTGTCTCTCTCTCTTTCCTTTCCCGCTCTGTCTTTCTCTCTTTCCTTCCTTCTCTGTCTCTCTCTCTCTTTCCTTTCCTGCTCTGTCTGTCTCTCTCTCTTTCCTTTCCTGATCTGTCTCTCTCACTCTCTCTCTTTCCTGCTCTGTCTCTCTCTCTTTCCTTTCCTGCTCTGTCTCTCTCTCTTTCCTTTCCTGCTCTGTCTCTCTCTATTTCCTTTCCTGATCTCTCTCTCTTTCCTGCTGTCTCTGTCTCTCTTTCCTTTCCCACTCCGTGTCAGTCTTTCCTTTCCCACTGTGTCTCTCTTTCCTTTCCTGCTCTGTCACTCTCTCTTTCCTTTCCTGCTCTCTCTCTCTTTCCTGCTGTCTCTGTCTCTCTTTCCTTTCCCACTCCATGTCAGTCTTTCCTTTCCCACTGTGTCTCTTTTTCCTTTCCTGCTCTGTCTCTCTCTCTATCCTTTTCTGCTCTGTCTCTCTCTCTTTACTTTCCCGCCCTCTCTCTCTCTTTCCTTTCCCACTCTGTCTCTCTCTCTTTCCTTTCGCGTTCTGTCTTTCTCTCTCTTTCCTTTCGCACGCTCTCTTTCATTTCTCATTATTTCTCTCTCTCTCTATTTCCTTTCCTGCTCTGTCTCTCTCTCATTCATTTCCCGCTCTGTCTCTCTCTTTCCTTTCCTGCTCTGTCTCTCTCTCTCTTTCCTTTCTCGCTCTGTCTCTCTCTCTTTCCTTTCTCGCTCTGTCTCTCTCTCTTTCCGTTCCCGCTCTGTCTTTGTCTCTCTCTTTCCTTTCCCGCTCTGTCTCTCTCTCTTTCCTTTCCCGCTCTGTCTCTCTCTCTCTTTCCTTTCCCGCTTTGTCTTCTCTCTTTCCTTCCTTCTCTGTCTCTCTCTCTCTTTCCTTTCCTACTCTGTCTCTCTTTCTTTTCCCGCTCTGTCTGTCTCTCTTTCCTTTACCACTGTGTCTCTCTCTCTTTCCTGCTCTTTCTCTCTCTCTCTCTTTCCTTTCCCGCTCTGTCTCTCTCTCTCTCTTTCCTTTCCTGCTCTGTCTCTCTCTCTCCCTTTCCTTTCCCGCTCTGTCTGTTTCACACTTTCCTTTCCCGCTTTGTCTCTCTCCCTTTCCTTTCTTGCTCTGTCTCTCTCTCTTTCCTTTCCCACTATGTCTGTCTCTCTCTCTCTTTCCTTTCCCATTCTGTCTGTCTCTCTCTCATTCCTTTCCCGCTCTGTCTCTCTCTCTCTTTCCTTTCCTGCTCTGTCTCTCTCTCTCTATTTCCTTTCCTGCTCTGTCTCTATCTTTCCTTTCCTGCTCTGTCTCTCTCTTTCCTTTCCTGCTCTGTCTCTCTCTTTCCTTTGTTGCTCTGTTTCTCTCTTTCCTTTCCCGCTCTTTCTCTCTTTACTTTCGCGCTCTCTCTCTTTCATTTCTCATTCTGTCTCTCTCTCTCTCTTTCCTATCCCGCTCTGTCTCTCTCTCTTTCCTTTCCTGCTCTGTCTCTCTCTCTTTACTTTCCCACCCTGTCTCACTGTCTTTCCTTTCCCGCTCTCTCACTTTCCTTTCCCGCTGTCTCAGTCTTTCCTTTCCCACTGTGTCTCTTTCCTTTCCTGGTCTGTCTCACTCTCTTTCCTTTCCTGCTTAGTCTCTCTCTCTCTTTCCTGCTCTGTCTCTCTCACTCTCTCTCTTTCCTGCTCTGTCTCTCTCTCTTTCCTTTCCTGCTCTGTCTCTCTCTCTTTCCTTTCCTGCTCTCTCTCTCTTTCCTGCTGTCTTTGTCTCTCTTTCCTTTCCCACTCCGTGTCAGTCTTTCCTTTCCCACTGTGTCTCTCTTTCCTTTCCAGCTCTGTCTCTCTCTCTTTCCTTTCCTGCTCTGTCTCTCTCTCTTTACTTTCCCACCCTGTCTCTCTCTTTCCTTTCCCACTCTGTCTCTCTCTCTTTCCTTTCGCGTTCTGTCTTTCTCTCTCTTTCCTTTCGCGCGCTCTCTTTCATTTCTCATTCTGTCTCTCTCTCTCTCTATTTCCTTTCTTGCTCTGTCTCTCTCTCTTTCATTTCCCGCTCTGTCTCTCTCTTTCCTTTCCCGCTCTGTCTCCCTCTTTCCTTTCTCGCTCTGTCTCTCTCTATTTCCTTTCTCGCTCTGTCTCTCTTTCTCTTTCCTTTCTCGCTCTGTCTCTCTCTCTCTTTCCTTTCCCGCTCTGTCTCTCTCTTTCCTTTCTCGCTCTGTCTCTCTCTCTCTTTCCTTTCTCGCTCTGTCTCTCTCTCTCTTCCCTTTCTCGCTCTGTCTCTCTCTCTTTCCTTTCCCCCTCTGTCTGTGTCTCTCTCTTTCCTTTCCCGCTCTGTCTCTCTCTCTTTCCTTTCCCGCTCTGTCTCTCTCTCTTTCCTTTCCCGCTCTGTCTTTCTCTCTTTCCTTCCTTCTCTGTCTCTCTCTCTCTTTCCTTTCCTGCTCTGTCTGTCTCTCTCTCTTTCCTTTCCTGCTCTGTCTCTCCTTCCTTTCCCGCTCTGTCTGTCTCTCTTTCCTTTCCCACTGTGTCTCTCTCTCTTTCCTGCTCTTTCTCTCTCTCTCTCTTTCCTTTCCCGCTCTGTCTCTCTCTCTCTCTCTTTCCTTTCCTGCTCTGTCTCTCTCTCTCCCTTTCCTTTCCCGCTCTTTCTGTTTCTCTCTTTCCTTTCCCGCTTTGTCTCTCTCCCTTTCCTTTCTTGCTCTGTCTCTCTCTCTTTCCTTTCCCGCTCTGTCTCTCCCTCTCTCTTTCCTTTCCCGCTCTGTTGGTCTCTCTCTCTCTTCCTTCCCTGCTCTGTCTCTATCTCTTTCCTTTCCTGCTCTGTCTCTCTCTTTCCTGCTCTGTCTCTGTCTCTCTTTCCTTTCCCACGGTGTCTCTCTTTCCTTTCCCACTGTGTCTCTCTTTCCTATCCTGCTCTGTCTCTCTCTCTCTGTTTCCTTTCCTGCTCTGTCTCTCTATCTTTCATTTCCCGCTCTGTCTCTCTCTCTCTCTTTCCTTTCCCGCTCTGTCTCTCTCTCTCTTTCCTTTCCTGCTCTGTCTCTCTCTCTTTCCTTTCTCGCTCTGTCTCTCTCTCTCTTTCCTTTCTCGCTCTGTCTCTCTCTCTCTTTACTTTCTCGCTCTGTCTCTCTCTCTTTCCTTTCCCGCTCTGTCTGTGTCTCTCTCTTTCCTTTCCCGCTCTGTCTCTCTCTCTTTCCTTTCCCGCTCTGTCTCTCTCTCTTTCCTTTCCCGCTCTGTCTTTCTCTCTTTCCTTCCTTCTCTGTCTCTCTCTCTCTTTCCTTTCCTGCTCTGTCTGTCTCTCTCTCTTTCCTTTCCTGATCTGTCTCTCTCACTCTCTCTCTTTCCTGCTCTGTCTCTCTCTCTTTCCTTTCCTGCTCTGTCTCTCTCTCTTTCCTTTCCTGCTCTGTCTCTCTCTATTTCCTTTCCTGATCTCTCTCTCTTTCCTGCTGTCTCTGTCTCTCTTTCCTTTCCCACTCCGTGTCAGTCTTTCCTTTCCCACTGTGTCTCTCTTTCCTTTCCTGCTCTGTCACTCTCTCTTTCCTTTCCTGCTCTCTCTCTCTTTCCTGCTGTCTCTGTCTCTCTTTCCTTTCCCACTCCATGTCAGTCTTTCCTTTCCCACTGTGTCTCTTTTTCCTTTCCTGCTCTGTCTCTCACTCTATCCTTTTCTGCTCTGTCTCTCTCTCTTTACTTTCCCGCCCTCTCTCTCTCTTTCCTTTCCCACTCTGTCTCTCTCTCTTTCCTTTCGCGTTCTGTCTTTCTCTCTCTTTCCTTTCGCACGCTCTCTTTCATTTCTCATTATTTCTCTCTCTCTCTATTTCCTTTCCTGCTCTGTCTCTCTCTCATTCATTTCCCGCTCTGTCTCTCTCTTTCCTTTCCTGCTCTGTCTCTCTCTCTCTTTCCTTTCTCGCTCTGTCTCTCTCTCTTTCCTTTCTCGCTCTGTCTCTCTCTCTTTCCGTTCCCGCTCTGTCTTTGTCTCTCTCTTTCCTTTCCCGCTCTGTCTCTCTCTCTTTCCTTTCCCGCTCTGTCTCTCTCTCTCTTTCCTTTCCCGCTTTGTCTTCTCTCTTTCCTTCCTTCTCTGTCTCTCTCTCTCTTTCCTTTCCTACTCTGTCTCTCTTTCCTTTCCCGCTCTGTCTGTCTCTCTTTCCTTTACCACTGTGTCTCTCTCTCTTTCCTGCTCTTTCTCTCTCTCTCTCTTTCCTTTCCCGCTCTGTCTCTCTCTCTCTCTTTCCTTTCCTGCTCTGTCTCTCTCTCTCCCTTTCCTTTCCCGCTCTGTCTGTTTCACACTTTCCTTTCCCGCTTTGTCTCTCTCCCTTTCCTTTCTTGCTCTGTCTCTCTCTCTTTCCTTTCCCACTATGTCTGTCTCTCTCTCTCTTTCCTTTCCCATTCTGTCTGTCTCTCTCTCATTCCTTTCCCGCTCTGTCTCTCTCTCTCTTTCCTTTCCTGCTCTGTCTCTCTCTCTCTATTTCCTTTCCTGCTCTGTCTCTATCTTTCCTTTCCTGCTCTGTCTCTCTCTTTCCTTTCCTGCTCTGTCTCTCTCTTTCCTTTGCTGCTCTGTTTCTCTCTTTCCTTTCCCGCTCTTTCTCTCTTTACTTTCGCGCTCTCTCTCTTTCATTTCTCATTCTGTCTCTCTCTCTCTCTTTCCTATCCCGCTCTGTCTCTCTCTCTCTTTCCTTTCCTGCTCTGTCTCTCTCTCTTTACTTTCCCGCCCTGTCTCACTGTCTTTCCTTTCCCGCTCTCTCACTTTCCTTTCCCGCTGTCTCAGTCTTTCCTTTCCCACTGTGTCTCTTTCCTTTCCTGCTCTGTCTCACTCTCTTTTCTTTCCTGCTTAGTCTCTCTCTCTCTTTCCTGCTCTGTCTCTCTCACTCTCTCTCTTTCCTGCTCTGTCTCTCTCTCTTTCCTTTCCTGCTCTGTCTCTCTCTCTTTCCTTTCCTGCTCTCTCTCTCTTTCCTGCTGTCTCTGCCTCTCTTTCCTTTCCCACTCCGTGTCAGTCTTTCCTTTCCCACTGTGTCTCTCTTTCCTTTCCAGCTCTGTCTCTCTCTCTTTCCTTTCCTGCTCTGTCTCTCTCTCTTTACTTTCCCACCCTGTCTCTCTCTTTCCTTTACCACTCTGTCTCTCTCTCTTTCCTTTCGCGTTCTGTCTTTCTCTCTCTTTCCTTTCGCGCGCTCTCTTTCATTTCTCATTCTGTCTCTCTCTCTCTCTATTTCCTTTCCTGCTCTATCTCTCTCTCTTTCATTTCCCGCTCTGTCTCTCTCTTTCCTTTCCCGCTCTGTCTCCCTCTTTCCTTTCTCGCTCTGTCTCTCTCTATTTCCTTTCTCGCTCTGTCTCTCTTTCTCTTTCCTTTCTCGCTCTGTCTCTCTCTCTCTTTCCTTTCCCGCTCTGTCTCTCTCTCTTTCCTTTCTCGCTCTGTCTCTCTCTCTCTTTCCTTTCTCGCTCTGTCTCTCTCTCTCTTCCCTTTCTCGCTCTGTCTCTCTCTCTTTCCTTTCCCCCTCTGTCTGTGTCTCTCTCTTTCCTTTCCCGCTCTGTCTCTCTCACTTTCCTTTCCCGCTCTGTCTCTCTCTCTTTCCTTTCCCGCTCTGTCTTTCTCTCTTTCCTTCCTTCTCTGTCTCTCTCTCTCTTTCCTTTCCTGCTCTGTCTGTCTCTCTCTCTTTCCTTTCCTGCTCTGTCTCTCCTTCCTTTCCCGCTCTGTCTGTCTCTCTTTCCTTTCCCACTGTGTCTCTCTATCTTTCCTGCTCTTTCTCTCTCTCTCTCTTTCCTTTCCCGCTCTGTCTCTCTCTCTCTTTCTTTCCTTTCCTGCTCTGTCTCTCTCTCTCCCTTTCCTTTCCCGCTCTTTCTGTTTCTCTCTTTCCTTTCCAGCTTTGTCTCTCTCCCTTTCCTTTCTTGCTCTGTCTCTCTCTCTTTCCTTTCCCGCTCTGTCTCTCCCTCTCTCTTTCCTTTCCCGCTCTGTCGGTCTCTCTCTCTTTCCTTTCCTGCTCTGTCTCTCTCTTTCCTGCTCTGTCTCTGTCTCTCTTTCCTTTCCCACGGTGTCTCTCTTTCCTTTCCCACTGTGTCTCTCTTTCCTTTCCTGCTCTGTCTCTCTCTCTCTGTTTCCTTTCCTGCTCTGTCTCTCTATCTTTCATTTCCCGCTCTGTCTCTCTCTCTCTCTTTCCTTTCCCGCTCTGTCTCTCTCTCTCTTTCCTTTCCTGCTCTGTCTCTCTCTCTTTCCTTTCTCGCTCTGTCTCTCTCTCTCTTTCCTTTCTCGCTCTGTCTCTCTCTCTCTTTCCTTTCTCGCTCTGTCTCTCTCTCTTTCCTTTCCCGCTCTGTCTGTGTCTCTCTCTTTCATTTCCCACTCTGTCTCTCTCTCTTTCCTTTCCCGGTCTGTCTCTCTCTCTTTCCTGCTCTTTCTCTCTCTCTCTCTTTCCTTTCCCGCTCTCTCTCTCTCTCTCTCTTTCCTTTCCTGCTCTGTCTCTCTCTCTCCCTTTCCTTTCCCGCTCTTTCTGTTTCTCTCTTTCCTTTTCCGCTTTGTCTCTCTCCCTTTCCTTTCTTGCTCTGTCTCTCTCTCTTTCCTTTCCCACTATGTCGGTCTCTCTCTCTCTTTCCTTTCCCATTCTGTCTGTCTCTCTCTCTTTCCTTTCCCGCTCTGTCTCTCTCTCGCTCTTTCCTTCCCTGCTCTGTCTCTCTCTCGTTCCTTTCCGGCTCTGTCTCTCTCTCTTTCCATTCCTGCTCTGTCTCTCTCTCTTTCCATTCCTGCTCTGCCTCTCTCTCTTTCCATTCCTGCTCTGTCTGTCTCTCTTTCCTTTCCTGCTCTGTCTGCCTCTCTTTCCTTTCCTGCTCTGTCTCTCTCTCTCTTTCCTTTCCCGCTCTGTCGGTCTCTCTCTCTCTTTCCTTTCCTGCTCTGTCTCTCTCTCTCTTTCCTTTCCTGCTCTGTCTCTCTCTCTTTACTTTCCTACTCTGTCTCTCTCTCTTTCCTTTCGCGTTCTGTCTTTCTCTCTCTTTCTTTTCCTGCCCTGTCTCTCTCTTTCCTTTCCCACTCTGTCTCTCTCTCTTTCCTTTCCCACTCTGTCACTCTCTCTTTCCTTTCGTGTTCTGTCTTTCTCTCTCTTTCCTTTCGCACGCTCATTTTCATTTCTCATTCTGTCTCTCTCTCTCTTTCCTTTCCTGCTCTCTCTCTCTCTCTATTTCCTTTCCTGCTCTGTCTCTCTCTCTTTCCTTTCTCGCTCTGTCTCTCTCTCTCTTTCCTTCCTTGCACTCTCTCTCTCTCTCTTTTCTTTTTCGCTCTGTCTCTCTCTCTTTGCTTTCCCGCTCTGTCTGTCTCTCCCTCTTTCCTTTCCCGCTCTGTCTCTCTCTCTTTCCTTTCCTGCTCTGTCTTTCTCTCTTTCCTTTACTGCTCTGTCTCTCTCTCTCTTTCCTTTCCTGCTCTGTCTTTCTCTCTTTCCTTTCCCACAGTCTCTTTCTCTCTCTTTCCTTTCCTGCTCTGTGTCTCTCTCTTTCCTTTCCTGCTCTGTGTCTCTCTCTTTCCTTTCCTGCTCTGTCTCTCTCTCTCTATTTCCTTTCCTGCTCTGTCTCTATCTTTCCTTTCCTGCTCTGTCTCTCTCTTTCCTTTCCTGCTCTGTCTCTCTCTTTCCTTTGCTGCTCTGTTTCTCTCTTTCCTTTCCCGCTCTTTCTCTCTTTACTTTCGCGCTCTCTCTCTTTCATTTCTCATTCTGTCTCTCTCTCTCTCTTTCCTATCCCGCTCTGTTTCTCTCTTTCCTTTCCCGCTCTTTCTCTCTTTACTTTCGCGCTCTCTCTCTTTCATTT
Source organism: Carcharodon carcharias (assembly GCF_017639515.1). Lineage (NCBI taxonomy): Eukaryota > Metazoa > Chordata > Chondrichthyes > Lamniformes > Lamnidae > Carcharodon > Carcharodon carcharias. The sequence continues at coordinate 21,348 of NW_024470627.1, read as the reverse complement.
CTCATTCTGTCTCTCTCTCTCTGTCCTTTCCCGCTCTGTCTCACTCTCTTTCCTTTCCTGCTCTGTCTCTCTCTCTTTACTTTCCCGCCCTGTCTCACTGTCTTTCCTTTCCCGCTCTCACACTTTCCTTTCCCGCTGTCTCAGTCTTTCCTTTCCCACTGTGTCTCTTTCCTTTCCTGCTCTGTCTCACTCTCTTTCCTTTCCTGCTTAGTCTCTCTCTCTCTTTCCTGCTCTGTCTCTCTCACTCTCTCTCTTTCCTGCTCTGTCTCTCTCTCTTTCCTTTCCTGCTCTGTCTCTCTCTCTTTCCTTTCCTGCTCTCTCTCTCCTTCCTGCTGTTTTGTCTCTCTTTCCTTTCCCACTCGGTGTCAGTCTTTCCTTTCCCACTGTGTCTCTCTTTCCTTTCCAGCTCTGTCTCTCTCTTTTCCTTTCCTGCTCTGTCTCTCTCTCTTTACTTTCCCACCCTGTCTCTCTCTTTCCTTTCCCACTCTGTCTCTCTCTCTTTCCTTTCGTGTTCTGTCTTGCTCTCTCTTTCCTTTCGCGCGCTCTCTTTCATTTCTCATTCTGTCTCTCTCTCTCTCTATTTCCTTTCCTACTCTATCTCTCTCTCTTTCATTTCCCGCTCTGTCTCTCTCTTTCCTTTCACGCTCTGTCTCTCTCTCTTTCCTTTCCTGCTCTGTCTCTCTCTCTTTCCTTTCTCGCTCTGTCTCTCTTTCTCTTTCCTTTCTCGCTCTGTCTCTCTCTCTCTTTCTTTCCCGCTCTGTCTCTCTCTCTTTCCTTTCTCGCTCTGTCTCTCTCTCTCTTTCCTTTCTCGCTCTGTCTCTCTCTCTCTTCCCTTTCTCGCTCTTCTCTCTCTCTTTCCTTTCCCCCTCTGTCTGTGTCTCGCTCTTTCCTTTCCCGCTCTGTCTCTCTCTCTTTCCTTTCCCGCTCTGTCTCTCTCTCTTTCCTTTCCCGCTCTGTCTTTCTCTCTTTTCTTCCTTCTCTGTCTCTCTCTCTCTTTCCTTTCCTGCTCTGTCTGTCTCTCTCTCTTTCCTTTCCTGCTCTGTCTCTCCTTCCTTTCCCGCTCTGTCTGTCTCTCTTTCCTTTCCCACTGTGTCTCTCTCTCTTTCCTGCTCTTTCTCTCTCTCTCTCTTTCCTTTCCCGCTCTGTCTCTCTCTCTCCCTTTCCTTTCCCGCTCTTTCTGTTTCTCTCTTTCCTTTCCCGCTTTGTCTCTCTCCCTTTCCTTTCTTGCTCTGTCTCTCTCTCTTTCCTTTCCCGCTCTGTCTCTCCCTCTCTCTTTCCTTTCCCGCTCTGTCGGTCTCTCTCTCTCTTCCTTCCCTGCTCTGTCTCTCTCACTTTCCTTTCCTGCTCTGTCTCTCTCTTTCCTGCTCTGTCTCTGTCTCTCTTTCCTTTCCCACGGTGTCTCTCTTTCCTTTCCCACTGTCTCTCTGTTTCCTTTCCTGCTCTGTCTCTCTATCTTTCATTCCCCGCTCTGTCTCTCTCTCTCTCTTTCCTTTCCCGCTCTGTCTCTCTCTCTCTTTCCTTTCCTGCTCTCTCTCTCTCTCTTTCCTTTCTCGCTCTGTCTCTCTCTCTCCTTCCTTTCTCGCTCTGTCTCTCTCTCTCTTTCCTTTCTCGCTCTGTCTCTCTCTCTTTCCTTTCCCGCTCTGTCTGTGTCTCACTCTTTCCTTTCCCACTCTGTCTCTCTCTCTTTCCCTTCCCGCTCTGTCTCTCTCTCTTTCCTTTCCCGCTCTGTCTCTCTCTCTTTCCTTCCTTCTATGTCTCTCTCTCTCTTTCCTTTCCTGCTCTGTCTTTCTCTCTCTCTTTCCTTTCCTGCTCTGTCTCTCCTTCCTTTCCTGTGCTGTCTGTCTCTCTTTCCTTTCCCACTGTGTCTCTCTCTCTTTCCTGTCCTTTCTCTCTCTCTATCTTTCCTTTCCCGCTCTGTCTCTCTCTCTCTCTTTCCTTTCCTGCTCTGTCTCTCTCTCTCCCTTTCCTTTCCCGCTCTTTCTGTTTCTCTCTTTCCTTTTCCGCTTTGTCTCTCTCCCTTTCCTTTCTTGCTCTGTCTCTCTCTTTCCTTTCCCACTATGTCGGTCTCTCTCTCTCTTTCCTTTCCCATTCTGTCTGTCTCTCTCTCTTTCCTTTCCCGCTGTGTCTCTCTCTCGCTCTTTCCTTCCCTGCTCTGTCTCTCTCTCTTTCCTTTCCGGCTCTGTCTCTCTCTCTTTCCATTCCTGCTCTGTCTCTCTCTCTTTCCATTCCTGCTCTGCCCCTCTCTCTTTCCATTCCTGCTCTGTCTGTCTCTCTTTCCTTTCCTGCTCTGTCTGCCTCTCTTTCCTTTCCCGCTCTGTCTCTCTCTCTCTTTCCTTTCCCGCTCTGTCGGTCTCTCTCTCTCTTTCCTTTCCTGCTCTGTCTCTCCCTCTTTCCTTTCCTGCTCTGTCTCTCTCTCTCTTTCCTTTCCTGCTCTGTCTCTCTCTCTTTACTTTCCTACACTGTCTCTCTCTCTTTCCTTTCGCGTTCTGTCTTTCTCTCTCTTTCTTTTCCTGCCCTGTCTCTCTCTTTCCTTTCCCACTCTGTCTCTCTCTCTTTCCTTTCCCACTCTGTCACTCTCTCTTTCCTTTCATGTTCTTTCTTTCTCTCTCTTTCCTTTCGCACGCTCATTTTCATTTCTCATTCTGTCTCTCTCTCTCTTTCCTTTCCTGCTCTCTCTCTCTCTCTCTTTCCTTTCCTGCTCTCTCTATCTCTCTCTCTATTTCCTTTCATGCTCTGTCTCTCTCTCTCTATTTCCTTTCCTGCTCTGTCTCTCTCTCTTTCATTTCATGCTCTGTCTCTCTCTCCCTCTTTCCTTTCCCGCTCTGTCACTCTCTCTCTTTCCGTTCCCGCTCTGTCTCTCTCTCTTTCCATTCTCGCTCTGTCTCTCTCTCTCTTTCCTTTCTCGCTCTGTCTCTCTCTCTGTTTCCTTTCCTGCTCTATCTCTCTCTCTCTTTCATTTCCCGCTCTGTCTCTCTCTTTCCTTTCCCGCTCTGTCTCTCTCTCTTTCCTTTCTCGCTCTGTCTCTCTATCTTTCCTTTCTCGCTCTGTCTCTCTTTCTCTTTCCTTTCTCGCTCTCTCTCTCTCTCTCTTTCCTTTCCCGCTCTGTCTCTCTCTCTTTCCATTCTCGCTCTGTCTCTCTCTCTCTTTCCTTTCTCGCTCTGTCTCTCTCTCTCTTTCCTTTCTCGCTCTGTCTCTCTCTCTTTCCTTCCCCGCTCTGTCTGTGTCTCTCTCTTCCCTTTCCCGCTCTGTCTCTCTCTCTTTCCTTTCCCGCTCTGTCTCTCTCTCTTTCCTTTCCCGCTCTGTCTTTCTCTCTTTACTTCCTTCTCGGTCTCTCTTTCCTTTCCTGCTCTGTCAGTCTCTCTCTCTTTCCTATCCTGCTCTGTCTCTCCTTCCTTTCCCGCTCTGTCTGTCTCTCTTTCCTTTCCCACTGTGTCCCTCTCTCTTTCCTGCTCTTTCTCTCTCTCTCTCTTTCCTTTCCCGCTCTGTCTCTGTCTCTCTCTTTCCTTTCCGGCTCTGTCTCTCTCTCTCCCTTTCCTTTCCCGCTCTTTCTGTTTCTCTCTTTCCTTTCCAGCTTTACTCTCTCCCTTTCCTTTCTTGCTCTGTCTCTCTCTCTTTCCTTTCCCGCTCTGTCTCTCTCTCTCTTTCCTTTCCTGCTCTGTGCCTCTCTCTTTCCTTTCCCACTCTGTCTCTCTCTCTTTCCTTTCCCGCTCTGTCTCTCTCTCTTTCCTTTCCCGCTCTGTCTTTCTCTCTTTCCTTCCTTCTCTGTCTCTCTCTCTCTGTCCTTTCCTGCTGTGTCTGTCTGTCCTTCCTTTCCCACTGTGTCTCTCTCTCATTCCTGCTCTTTCTCTCTCTCTCTCTTTCCTTTCCCGCTCTGTCTCTCTCTCTCCCTTTCCTTTCCCGCTCTTTCTGTTTCTCTCTTTCCTTTCCCGCTTTGTCTCTCTCCCTTTCCTTTCTTGCTCTGTCTCTCTCTGTTTCCTTTCCCACTATCTCGGTCTCTCTCTCTCTTTCCTTCCCCATTCTGTCTGGCTCTCTCTCTTTCCTTTCCCGCTCTGTCTCTCTCTCTCTCTTTCCTTCCCTGCTCTGTCGGTCTCTCTCTCTCTTTCCTTCCTTGCTCTGTCTCTCTCTCGTTCCTTTCCTGCTCTGTCTCTCTCTCTTTCCATTCCTGCTCTGTCTCTCTCTCTTTTCATTCCTGCTCTGTTTGTCTCTCTTTCCTTTCCTGCTCTGTCTGCCTCTCTTTCCTTTCCTGCTCTGTCTCTCTCTCTCTTTCGTTTCCCGCACTGCTTCTCTCTCTTTCCTTTCGCGTTCTGTCTTTCTCTCTCTTTCCTTTCGCACGCTCACTTTCATTTCTCATTCTGTCTCTCTCTCTCTTTCCTTTCCTGCTCTCTCTCTCTCTCTCTCTATTTCCTTTCTTGCTCTGTCTCTCTCTCTCTCTATTTCCTTTCCTGTTCTGTCTCTGTCTCTTTCATTTCCCGCTCTGTCTCTCTCTCTCTCTCTTTCCTTTCCCGCTCTGTCTCTCTCTCTCTTTCCTTTCCTGCTCTGTCTCTCTCTCTTTCCTTTCTCGCTCTGTCTCTCTCTCTCTTTCCTTCCTCGCTCTGTCTCTCTCTCTCTCTTTCCCTTCTCGCTCTGTCTCTCTCTCTTTCCTTTCCCGCTCTGTCTGTCTCTCCCTCTTTCCTTTCCCGCTCTGTCTCTCTCTCTTTCCTTTCCTGCTCTGTCTTTCTCTCTTTCCTTTCCTGCTCTGTCTCTCTCTCTCTTTCCTTTCCTGCTCTCTCTCTCTCTCTCTCTATTTCCTTTCATGCTCTGTCTCTCTCTCTCTATTTCCTTTCCTGCTCTGTCTCTCTCTCTTTCATTTCCCGCTCTGTCTCTCTCTCCCTCTTTCCTTTCCCGCTCTGTCACTCTCTCTCTCTTTCCGTTCCCGCTCTGTCTCTCTCTCTTTCCTTTCTCGCTCTGTCTCTCTCTCTCTTTCCTTTCTCGCTCTGTCTCTCTCTCTCTTTCCTTTCTCGCTCTGTCTCTCTCTCTTTCCTTTCCCGCTCTGTCTGTCCCTCTCTCTGTCCTTTCCCGCTCTGTCTCTCTCTCTTTCCTTTCCTGCTCTGTCTCTCTCTCTTTCCTTTCCTGCTCTGTCTCTCTCTCTTTAATTTCCCGCCCTGTCTCACTGTCTTTCCTTTCCCGCTCTCTCACTTTCCTTTCCCGCTGTCTCAGTCTTTCCTTTCCCCCTGTGTCTCTTTCCTTTCCGGCTCTGTCTCACTCTCTTTCCTTTCCTTCTTAGTCTCTCTCTCTCTTTCCTGCTCTGTCTCTCTCACTCTCTCTCTTTCCTGCTCTGTTTCTCTCTCTTTCCTTTCCTGCTCTGTCTCTCTCTCTTTCCTTTCCTGCTCTGTCTCTCTCTCTTTCCTTTCCTGCTCTCTCTCTCTTTCCTGCTGTCTCTGTCTCTCTTTCCTTTCCCACTCCGTGTCAGTCTTTCCTTTCCCACTGTGTCTCTCTTTCCTTTCCAGCTCTGTCTCTCTGTCTTTCCTTACCTGCTCTGTCTCTCTTTCTTTACTTTCCCGCCCTGTCTCGCTCTTTCCTTTCCCACTCTGTCTCTCTCTCTGTCCTTTCGCGTTCTGTCTTTCTCTCTCTTTCCTTTCGCGCGCTCTCTTTCATTTCTCATTCTGTCTCTCTCTCTCTATTTCCTTTCCTGCTCTGTCTCTCTCTTTCCTTTCCCACTCTGTCTCTCTCTCTTTCCTTTCGCGTTCTGTCTTTCTCTCTCTTTCCTTTCGCACGCTTTCTTTCATTTCTCATTCTTTCTCTCTCTCTCTATTTCCTTTCCTGCTCTGTCTCTCTCTCTTTCCTTTTCCGCTTTGTCTCTCTCCCTTTCCTTTCTTGCTCTGTCTCTCTCTCTTTCCTTTCCCACTATGTCGGTCTCTCTCTCTCTTTCCTTTCCCATTCTGTCTGTCTCTCTCTCTTTCCTTTCCCGCTGTGTCTCTCTCTCGCTCTTTCCTTCCCTGCTCTGTCTCTCTCTCTTTCCTTTCCGGCTCTGTCTCTCTCTCTTTCCATTCCTGCTCTGTCTCTCTCTCTTTCCATTCCTGCTCTGCCCCTCTCTCTTTCCATTCCTGCTCTGTCTGTCTCTCTTTCCTTTCCTGCTCTGTCTGCCTCTCTTTCCTTTCCTGCTCTGTCTCTCTCTCTCTTTCCTTTCCCGCTCTGTCGGTCTCTCTCTCTCTTTCCTTTCCTGCTCTGTCTCTCCCTCTTTCCTTTCCTGCTCTGTCTCTCTCTCTCTTTCCTTTCCTGCTCTGTCTCTCTCTCTTTCTTTTCCTGCCCTGTCTCTCTCTTTCCTTTCCCACTCTTTCTCTCTCTCTTTCCTTTCCCACTCTGTCACTCTCTCTTTCCTTTCATGTTCTGTCTTTCTCTCTCTTTCCTTTCGCACGCTCATTTTCATTTCACATTCTGTCTCTCTCTCTCTTTCCTTTCCTGCTCTCTCTCTCTCTCTCTCTCTTTCCTTTCCTGCTCTCTCTATCTCTCTCTCTATTTCCTTTCATGCTCTGTCTCTCTCTCTCTCTTTCCTTCCCTGCTCTGTCTCTCTCTCTTTCATTTCATGCTCTGTCTCTCTCTCCCTCTTTCCTTTCCCGCTCTGTCACTCTCTCTCTTTCCGTTCCCGCTCTGTCTCTCTCTCTTTCCTTTCTCGGTCTGTCTCTCTCTCTCTTTCCTTTCTCGCTCTGTCTCTCTCTCTGTTTCCTTTCCTGCTCTATCTCTCTCTCTCTTTCATTTCCCCCTCTGTCTCTCTCTTTCCTTTCCCGCTCTGTCTCTCTCTCTTTCCTTTCTCGCTCTGTCTCTCTATCTTTCCTTTCTCGCTCTGTCTCTCTTTCTCTTTCCTTTCTCGCTCTCTCTCTCTCTCTCTTTCCTTTCCCGCTCTGTCTCTCTTTCTCCTTCCTTTCTCGCTCTCTCTCTCTCTCTCTTTCCTTTCTCGCTCTGTCTCTCTCTCTTTCCTTTCTCGCTCTGTCTCTCTCTCTCTTTCCTTTCTCGCTCTGTCTCTCTCTCTCTTTCCTTTCTCGCTCTGTCTCTCTCTCTTTCCTTTCCCGCTCTGTCTGTGTCTCTCTCTTCCCTTTCCCGCTCTGTCTCTCTCCCTTTCCTTTCCCGCTCTGTCTCTCTCTCTTTCCTTTCCCGCTCTGTCTTTCTCTCTTTCCTTCCTTCTCTGTCTCTCTCTCTCTTTCCTTTCCCGCTCTGTCTGTGTCTCTCTCTTTCCTTTCCCACTCTGTCTCTCTCTCTTTCCTTTCCCGCTCTGTCTCTCTCTCTTTCCTTTCCCGCTCTGTCTTTCTCTCTTTCCTTCCTTCTCTGTCTCTCTCTCTCTGTCCTTTCCTGCTCTGTCTGTCTGTCCTTCCTTTCCCACTGTGTCTCTCTCTCTTTCCTGCTCTTTCTCTCTCTCTCTCTTTCCTTTCCCGCTCTGTCTCTCTCTCTCTCTTTCCTTTCCTGCTCTGTCTCTCTCTCTCCCTTTCCTTTCCCGCTCTTTCTGTTTCTCTCTTTCCTTTCCCGCTTTGTCTCTCTCCCTTTCCTTTCTTGCTCTGTCTCTCTCTGTTTCCTTTCCCACTATGTCGGTCTCTCTCTCTCTTTCCTTTCCCATTCTGTCTGTCTCTCTCTCTTTCCTTTCCCGCTCTGTCTCTCTCTCTCTCTTTCCTTCCCTGCTCTGTCGGTCTCTCTCTCTCTTTCCTTCCCTGCTCTGTCTCTCTCTCGTTCCTTTCCTGCTCTGTCTCTCTCTCTTTCCATTCCTGCTCTGTCTCTCTCTCTTTTCATTCCTGCTCTGTCTGTCTCTCTTTCCTTTCCTGCTCTGTCTCTCTCTCTCTTTCCTTTCCCGCTCTGCTTCTCTCTCTTTCCTTTCGCGTTCTGTCTTTCTCTCTCTTTCCTTTCGCACGCTCACTTTGATTTCTCATTCTGTCTCTCTCTCTCTTTCCTTTCCTGCTCTCTCTCTCTCTCTCTATATTTCCTTTCTTGCTCTGTCTCTCTCTCTCTCTATTTCCTTTCCTGTTCTGTCTCTGTCTCTTTCATTTCCCGCTCTGTCTCTCTCTCTCTTTCCTTTCCCGCTCTGTCTCTCTCTCTCTTTCCTTTCCTGCTCTGTCTCTCTCTCTTTCCTTTCTCGCTCTGTCTCTCTTTCTCTTTCCTTCCTCGCTCTGTCTCTCTCTCTCTTTCCTTTCTCGCTCTGTCTCTCTCTCTTTCCTTTCCCGCTCTGTCTGTCTCTCCCCCTTTCCTTTCCCGCTCTGTCTCTCTCTCTTTCCTTTCCTGCTCTGTCTTTCTCTCTTTCCTTTCCTGCTCTGTCTCTCTCTCTCCTTCCTTTCTCGCTCTGTCTCTCTCTCTTTCCATTCTCGCTCTGTCTCTCTCTTTCCTTTCTCGGTCTGTCTCTCTCTCTCTTTCCTTTCCCGCTCTGTCTCTCTCTCTTTCCTTTCTCGCTCTGTCTCTCTCTCTCTTTCCTTTCTCGCTCTGTCTCTCTCTCTCTTTCCTTTCTCGCTCTGTCTCTCTCTCTTTCCTTTCCCGGTCTGTCTGTGTCTCTCTCTTTCCTTTCCCGCTCTGTCCCTCTCTCTTTCCTTTCCCGCTCTGTCTCTCCCTCTCTTTCCTTTCCTGCTTTGTCTTTCTCTCTTTCCTTCCTTCTCTGTCTCTCTCTCTCTTTCCTTTCCTGCTCTGTCTCTCCTTCCTTTCCCGCTCTGTCTGTCTCTCTTTCCTTTACCACTGTGTCTCTCTCTCTTTCCTGCTCTTTCTCTCTCTCTCTCTTTCCTTTCCTGCTCTGTCTCTCTCTCTCCCTTTCCTTTCAGGCTCTGTCTGTTTCACACTTTCCTTTCCCACTTTGTCTCTCTCCCTTTCCTTTCTTGCTCTGTCTCTCTCTCTTTCCTTTCCCACTATGTCTGTCTCTCTCTCTCTTTCCTTTCCCATTCTGTCTGTCTCTCTCTCATTCCTTTCCCGCTTTGTCTCTCTCCCTTTCCTTTCTTGCTCTGTCTCTCTCTCTTTCCTTTCCCACTATGTCTGTCTCTCTCTCTCTTTCCTTTCCCATTCTGTCTGTCTCTCTCTCATTCCTTTCCCGCTCTGTCTCTCTCTCTCTTTCCTTTCCCGCTCTGTTGGTCTCTCTCTCTCTTTTCTTCCCTGCTCTGTCTCTCTCTCTTTCCTTTCCTGCTCTGTCTCTCTCTCTTTCCATTCCTGCTCTGTTTCTCTCTCTTTCCATTCCTGCTCTGTCTGTCTCTCTTTCCTTTCCCACTATGTCTGTCTCTCTCTCTCTTTCCTTTCCCATTCTGTCTGTCTCTCTCTCATTCCTTTCCCGCTTTGTCTCTCTCCCTTTCCTTTCTTGCTCTGTCTCTCTCTCTTTCCTTTCCCACTATGTCTGTCTCTCTTTCCTTTCCCGCTCTGTCTGTCCCTCTCTCTTTCCTTTCCCGCTCTGTCTCTCTCTCTTTCCTTCCTGCTCTGTCTCTCTCTCTTTCCTTTCCTGCTCTGTCTCTCTCTCTTTACTTTCCCGCCCTGTCTCACTGTCTTTCCTTTCCCGCTCTCTCACTTTCCTTTCCCGCTGGCTCAGTCTTTCCTTTCCCCCTGTGTCTCTTTCCTTTCCTGCTCTGTCTCACTCTCTTTCATTTCCTGCTTAGTCTCCCTCTCTCTTTCCTGCTCTGTCTCTCTCACTCTCTCTCTTTCCTGCTCTTTCTCTCTCTCTTTCCTTTCCTGCTCTGTCTCTCTCTCTTTCCTTTCCTGCTCTGTCTCTCTCTCTTTCCTTTCCTGCTCTCTCTCTCTTTCCTGCTGTCTCTGTCTCTCTTTCTTTTCCCACTCCGTGTCAGTCTTTCCTTTCCCACTGTGTCTCTCTTCCCTTTCCAGCTCTGTCTCTCTCTCATTCCTTTCCTGCTCTGTCTCTCTCTCTTTCCTTTCCCACCCTGTCTCTCTCTTTCCTTTCCCACTCTGTCTCTCTCTCTGTCCTTTCGCGTTCTGTCTTTCTCTCTCTTTAATTTCGTGCCCTCTCTTTCATTTCTCATTCTTTCTCTCTCTCTCTATTTACTTTCCTGCTCTGTCTCTCTCTTTCCTTTCCCACTCTGTCTCTCTCTCTTTCCTTTCGCGTTCTGTCTTTCTCTCTCTTTCCTTTTGCACGCTCTCTTTCATTTCTCATTCTTTCTCTCTCTCTCTATTTCCTTTCCTGCTCTGTCTCTCTCTCTTTCATTTCCTGCTCTGTCTCTCTCTTTCCTTTCCTGCTCTGTCTCTCTCTCTCCTTCCTTTCTCGCTCTGTCTCTCTCTCTTTCCATTCTCGCTCTGTCTCTCTTTCTCTTTCCTTTCTCGGTCTGTCTCTCTCTCTCTTTCCTTTCCCGCTCTGTCTCTCTCTCTTTCCTTTCTCGCTCTGTCTCTCTCTCTCTTTCCTTTCTCGCTCTGTCTCTCTCTCTCTTTCCTTTCTCGCTCTGTCTCTCTCTCTTTCCTTTCCCGGTCTGTCTGTGTCTCTCTCTTTCCTTTCCCGCTCTGTCCCTCTCTCTTTCCTTTCCCGCTCTGTCTCTCTCTCTCTTTCCTTTCCTGCTCTGTCTCTCTCTCTTTCCTTTCTCGCTCTCTCTCTCTTTCTCTTTCCTTCCTCGCTCTGTCTCTCTCTCTCTTTCCTTTCTCGCTCTGTCTCTCTCTCTTTCCTTTCCCGCTCTGTCTGTCTCTCCCTCTTTCCTTTCCCGCTCTGTCTCTCTCTCTTTCCTTTCCTGCTCTGTCTTTCTCTCTTTCCTTTCCGGCTCTGTCTCTCTCTCTCCTTCCTTTCTCGCTCTGTCTCTCTCTCTTTCCATTCTCGCTCTGTCTCTCTCTTTCCTTTCTCGGTCTGTCTCTCTCTCTCTTTCCTTTCCCGCTCTGTCTCTCTCTCTTTCCTTTCTCGCTCTGTCTCTCTCTCTCTCTTTCCTTTCTCGCTCTGTCTCTCTCTCTCTTTCCTTTCTCGCTCTGTCTCTCTCTCTTTCCTTTCCCGGTCTGTCTGTGTCTCTCTCTTTCCTTTCCCGCTCTGTCCCTCTCTCTTTCCTTTCCCGCTCTGTCTCTCCCTCTCTTTCCTTTCCTGCTCTGTCTCTCTCTCTTTCTTTTCCTGCCCTGTCTCTCTCTTTCCTTTCCCACTCTTTCTCTCTCTCTTTCCTTTCCCACTCTGTCACTCTCTCTTTCCTTTCATGTTCTGTCTTTCTCTCTCTTTCCTTTCGCACGCTCATTTTCATTTCACATTCTGTCTCTCTCTCTCTTTCCTTTCCTGCTCTCTCTCTCTCTCTCTCTCTTTCCTTTCCTGCTCTCTCTATCTCTCTCTCTATTTCCTTTCATGCTCTGTCTCTCTCTCTCTCTTTCCTTCCCTGCTCTGTCTCTCTCTCTTTCATTTCATGCTCTGTCTCTCTCTCCCTCTTTCCTTTCCCGCTCTGTCACTCTCTCTCTTTCCGTTCCCGCTCTGTCTCTCTCTCTTTCCTTTCTCGCTCTGTCTCTCTCTCTCTTTCCTTTCTCGCTCTGTCTCTCTCTCTGTTTCCTTTCCTGCTCTATCTCTCTCTCTCTTTCATTTCCCGCTCTGTCTCTCTCTTTCCTTTCCCGCTCTGTCTCTCTCTCTTTCCTTTCTCGCTCTGTCTCTCTATCTTTCCTTTCTCGCTCTGTCTCTCTTTCTCTTTCCTTTCTCGCTCTCTCTCTCTCTCTCTTTCCTTTCCCGCTCTGTCTCTCTTTCTCCTTCCTTTCTCGCTCTCTCTCTCTCTCTCTTTCCTTTCTCGCTCTGTCTCTCTCTCTTTCCTTTCTCGCTCTGTCTCTCTCTCTCTTTCCTTTCTCGCTCTGTCTCTCTCTCTCTTTCCTTTCTCGCTCTGTCTCTCTCTCTTTCCTTTCCCGCTCTGTCTGTGTCTCTCTCTTCCCTTTCCCGCTCTGTCTCTCTCCCTTTCCTTTCCCGCTCTGTCTCTCTCTCTCTCTTTCCTTCCCTGCTCTGTCGGTCTCTCTCTCTCTTTCCTTCCCTGCTCTGTCTCTCTCTCGTTCCTTTCCTGCTCTGTCTCTCTCTCTTTCCATTCCTGCTCTGTCTCTCTCTCTTTTCATTCCTGCTCTGTCTGTCTCTCTTTCCTTTCCTGCTCTGTCTCTCTCTCTCTTTCCTTTCGCACTCTGTCTCTCTCTTTCCTTTCGCGTTCTGTCTTTCTCTCTCTTTCCTTTTGCGCGCTCACTTTCATTTCTCATTCTATCTCTAACTCTCTTTCCTTTCCTGCTCTCTCTCTCTCTCTCTATTTCCTTTCCTGCTCTGTCTCTCTCTCTCTCTATTTCCTTTCCTGCTCTGTCTCTCTATCTTTCATTTCCCGCTCTGTCTCTCTCTCTCTTTCCTTTCCCGCTCTGTCTCTCTCTCTCTTTCCTTTCCTGCTCTGTCTCTCTCTCTTTCCTTTCTCGCTCTGTCTCTCTTTCTCTTTCCTTCCTCGCTCTGTCTCTCTCTCTCTTTCCTTTCTCGCTCTGTCTCTCTCTCTTTCCTTTCCCGCTCTGTCTGTCTCTCCCTCTTTCCTTTCCCGCTCTGTCTCTCTCTCTTTCCTTTCCTGCTCTGTCTTTCTCTCTTTCCTTTCCTGCTCTGTCTCTCTCTCTCCTTCCTTTCTCGCTCTGTCTCTCTCTCTTTCCATTCTCGCTCTGTCTCTCTCTTTCCTTTCTCGGTCTGTCTCTCTCTCTCTTTCCTTTCCCGCTCTGTCTCTCTCTCTTTCCTTTCTCGCTCTGTCTCTCTCTCTCTTTCCTTTCTCGCTCTGTCTCTCTCTCTCTTTCCTTTCTCGCTCTGTCTCTCTCTCTTTCCTTTCCCGCTCTGTCTGTGTCTCTCTCTTTCCTTTCCCGCTCTGTCTCTCTCTCTTTCCTTTCCCGCTCTGTCTCTCCCTCTCTTTCCTTTCCTGCTTTGTCTTTCTCTCTTTCCTTCCTTCTCTGTCTCTCTCTCTCTTTCCTTTCCTGCTCTGTCTCTCCTTCCTTTCCCGCTCTGTCTGTCTCTCTTTCCTTTACCACTGTGTCTCTCTCTCTTTCCTGCTCTTTCTCTCTCTCTCTCTTTCCTTTCCTGCTCTGTCTCTCTCTCTCCCTTTCCTTTCAGGCTCTGTCTGTTTCACACTTTCCTTTCCCACTTTGTCTCTCTCCCCTTTCCTTTCTTGCTCTGTCTCTCTCTCTTTCCTTTCCCACTATGTCTGTCTCTCTCTCTCTTTCCTTTCCCATTCTGTCTGTCTCTCTCTCATTCCTTTCCCGCTTTGTCTCTCTCCCTTTCCTTTCTTGCTCTGTCTCTCTCTCTTTCCTTTCCCACTATGTCTGTCTCTCTCTCTCTTTCCTTTCCCATTCTGTCTGTCTCTCTCTCATTCCTTTCCCGCTCTGTCTCTCTCTCTCTTTCCTTTCCCGCTCTGTTGGTCTCTCTCTCTCTTTTCTTCCCTGCTCTGTCTCTCTCTCTTTCCTTTCCTGCTCTGTCTCTCTCTCTTTCCATTCCTGCTCTGTTTCTCTCTCTTTCCATTCCTGCTCTGTCTGTCTCTCTTTCCTTTCCCACTATGTCTGTCTCTCTCTCTCTTTCCTTTCCCATTCTGTCTGTCTCTCTCTCATTCCTTTCCCGCTTTGTCTCTCTCCCTTTCCTTTCTTGCTCTGTCTCTCTCTCTTTCCTTTCCCACTATGTCTGTCTCTCTTTCCTTTCCCGCTCTGTCTGTCCCTCTCTCTTTCCTTTCCCGCTCTGTCTCTCTCTCTTTCCTTTCCTGCTCTGTCTCTCTCTCTTTACTTTCCCGCCCTGTCTCACTGTCTTTCCTTTCCCGCTCTCTCACTTTCCTTTCCCGCTGGCTCAGTCTTTCCTTTCCCCCTGTGTCTCTTTCCTTTCCTGCTCTGTCTCACTCTCTTTCATTTCCTGCTTAGTCTCCCTCTCTCTTTCCTGCTCTGTCTCTCTCACTCTCTCTCTTTCCTGCTCTGTCTCTCTCTCTTTCCTTTCCTGCTCTGTCTCTCTCTCTTTCCTTTCCTGCTCTGTCTCTCTCTCTTTCCTTTCCTGCTCTCTCTCTCTTTCCTGCTGTCTCTGTCTCTCTTTCTTTTCCCACTCCGTGTCAGTCTTTCCTTTCCCACTGTGTCTCTCTTTCCTTTCCAGCTCTGTCTCACTCTCTTTCCTTTCCCGCTCTGTCTCTCTCTCTTTCCTTTCCTGCTCTGTCTCTCTCTTTCCTTTCCCACTCTGTCTCTCTCTCTTTCCTTTCGCGTTCTGTCTTTCTCTCTCTTTCCTTTCGTGCGCTCTCTTTCATTTCTCATTCTGTCGCTCTCTCTCTATTTCCTTTCCTGCTCTGTCTCTCTCTCTTTCATTTCCCGCTCTGTCTCTCTCTTTCCTTTCTCGCTCTGTCTCTCTCTCTCTTTCCTTTCTCGCTCTCTTTCTTTCTCTCCTTTCTTCTCTCTCTCTTTCCTTTCCTGCTCTGTCTCTCTCTCTTTCCTTTCCTGCTCTGTCTCTCTCTTTCCTTTCCCGCTCTGTCTCTCTCTCTCTTTCCTTTCTCGCTCTGTCTCTCTCTCTTTCCTTTCTCGCTCTGTCTCTCTCTCTTTCCTTTCTCGCTCTGTCTCTCTCTCTCTTTCCTTTACCGCTCTGTCTCTCTCTCTTTCCTTTCTCGCTCTGTCTCTCTCTCTCTTTCCTTTCTCGCTCTGTCTCTCTCTCTTTTTACTTTCTCGCTCTGTCTCTGTCTCTTTCCTTTCCCGCTCTGTCTGTGTCTCTCTCTTTCCTTTCCCACTCTGTCTCTCTCTCTTTTCTTTCCCGCTCTGTCTGTCTCTCTCTCTTTCCTTTCCTGCTCTGTCTCTCTCTCTTTACTTTCTTGCTCTGTCTCTCTTTCTCTTATCATTCTCGCTCTATCTCTCTCTCTTTTCCTTCCCGCTCTGTCTCTCTTTCTTTCCTTTCTCGCTCTGTCTGTCTCTCTCTTTCTTTCCGCTCTGTCTCTCTCTCTTTCCTTTCCTGCTCTGTCTCTCTCTCTCTTTCCTTTCCTGCTCTGTCTCTCTCTCTCTTTCCTTTCTCGCTCTGTCTCTCTCTCTTTCTTTCTCGCTCTGTCTCTCTCTTTCCTGTCTTGCTCTGTCTCTCTCTCTTTTCCTTTCCTGCTCTGTCTCTCTCTCTTTCCTTTCTCGCTCTGTCTCTCTCTCTCTTTCCTTTCTCGCTCTGTCTCTCTCTCTCTTTCCTTCCTCGCTCTGTCTCTCTCTCTTTCCTTTCCCGCTCTGTCTGTCTCTCTCTTTCCTTTCCCGCTCTGTCTCTCTCTCTTTCCTTTCCCGCTCTGTCTCTCTCTCTCTTTCCTTTCCTGCTTGTCTTTCTCTCTTCCTTCCTTCTCTGTCTCTCTCTCTCTTTCCTTTCCTGCTCTGTCTCTCTCTTTCCTTTCGCTCTGTCTCTCTCTCTTTCCTTTCCACTGTGTCTCTCTCTCTTTTCCTGCTCTGTCTCTCTCTCTTTTCCTTTCCCGCTCTGTCTCTCTCTCTCTTTCCTTTCCCGCTCTGTCTCTCTCTCTCTTTCCTTTCCCGCTCTGTCTCTCTCTCTTTCCTTTCTTGCTCTGTCTCTCTCTCTTTCCTTTCCCGCTCTGTCTGTCTCTCTCTCTTTCCTTTCCATTCTGTCTGTCTCTCCCTCTTTCCTTTCCCACTCTGTCTGTTGCTCTCTCTTTCCTTTCCTGCTCTGTCTCTCTCTCTTTCCTTTCCCGCTCTGTCTGCCTCTCTCTCTTTCCTTTCCTGCTCTGTCTCTCTCTCTTTCCTTTCCTGCTCTGTCTCTCTCTCTCTTTCCTTTCCCGCTCTCTCTCTCTATTTCTTTTCCTGCTCTGTCTCTCTCTCTTCCTTTCCTGCTCTGTCTCTCTCTCTTTCCTTTCCTGCTCTGTCTCTCTCTCTTTCTTTCCTGCTCTGTCTCTCTCTCTTTCCTTTCCACTCTGTCTGTTCTCTCTCTCTTTCCTTTCCCGCTCTGTCTGTTCTCTCTCTCTTCCTTTCGCTCTGTCTTTCTCTCTTTCCTTTCCTGCTCTGTCTCTCTCTCTTTCCTTTCACGCTCTGTCTCTCTCTCTTTCCTTTCCCGCTCTGTCTCTCTCTCTCTTTCCTTTCCCGCTCTGTCTCTCTCTCTTTCCTTCCTCGCTCTGTCTCTCTTTCTCTTTCCTTTCCTGCTCTGTCTCTCTCTCTTTCCTTTCCCGCTCTGTCTCTCTCTCTTTCCTTTCCCGCTCTCTCTCTCTCTTTCCGCTGTCTCTCTCTCTTTCCTTTCTCCTGTCTCTCTTTCCTTTCCTGCTCTGTCTCTCTCTCTTTCCTTTCCTGCTGTGTCTCTCTCTCTCTTTCCTGCTCTTTCTCTCTCTCTCCTTCCTGCTCTTTCTCTCTCCTTCCTTTCTGCTCTCTCTCTCTCTCTTTCCTTTCTGCTCTGTCTCTCTCTCTTTCCTTTCCTGCTCTCTCTCTCTTTCCTGCTGTCTCTGTCTCTCTTTCTTTTTCCCGCTCCGTGTCTCTCTTTCCTTTCCCATGTGTCTCTCTTCCTTTCCTGCTCTGTCTCTCTCTCTTTCTTTCCTGCTCTGTCTCTCTCTTCTTTCCTTTCCCGCTCTGTCTCTCTCTTTCTTTTCCCGCTCTGTCTCTCTCTCTTTCCTTTCGCGTTTGTCTTTCTCTCTCTTTCTTTCCGTGCTCTCTCTTTTCATTTTCTTTCTTTCTCTCTCTCTCTCTTTCCTTTCCTGCTCTGTCTCTCTCTTTCCTTTCCCGCTCTGTCTCTCTCTCTTTCCTTTCCCGTCTGTCTTTCTCTCTCTTTCTTTTCTCGCTCTCTTTCATTTCTCTTTCTTTCTCTTCTCTCTCTTTCCTTTCCTGCTCTGTCTCTCTCTCTTTCCTTTCCTGCTCTGTCTCTCTCTTTCCTTTCCTGCTCTGTCTCTCTCTCTCTTTCCTATCCTGCTCTGTCTCTCTATCTTTCCTTTCTCGCTCTGTCTCTCTTTCTCTTTCCTTTCTCGCTCTGTCTCTCTCTCTCTTTCCGTTCCCGCACTGTCTCTCTCTCTTTCATTTCTCGCTCTGTCTCTCTCTCTCTTTCCTTTCTCGCTCTGTCTCTCTCTCTCTTTCCTTTCTCGCTCTGTCTCTCTCTCTTTCCTTTCCCGCTCTGTCTGTCTCTCTCTTTCCTTTCCCGCTCTGTCTCTCTCTCTTTCCTTTCCCGCTCTGTCTCTCTCTCTCTTTCCTTTCCTGCTCTGTCTCTCTCTCTTTCCTTCCTTCTCTGTCTCTCTCTCTCTTTCCTTTCCTGCTCTGTCTCTCCTTCCTTTCCCACTGTGTCTCTCTCTCTTTCCTTTCCCTCTGTCTCTCTGTCCTCTGTCTCTCTTCCTTTCCTGCTCTGTCTCTCTCTCTCTTTCATTTCTGCTCTGTCTCTCTCTCTCTCTTTCCTTTCCCGCTCTGTCTCTCTCTCTCTTTCCTTTCCCGCTCTGTCTCTCTCTCTTTCCTTTCTTGCTCTGTCTCTCTCTCTTTCCTTTCCCACTCTGTCTGTCTCTCTCTCTCTTTCCTTTCCTTCTCTGTCTGTCTCTCCCTCTTTCATTTCCCGCTCTGTCTCTCTCTCTCTTTCCTTCCTGCTCTGTTGTCCCTCTCTCTCTTTCCTTTCCTGCTCTGTCTCTCTCTCTATCCTTTCCTGCTCTGTCTCTCTCTCTTTCCTTTCCTGCTCTGTCTCTCTCCCTATCGCTTCCTGCTCTGTCTCTCTCTCTTTCCTTTCCTGCTCTGTCTCTCTCTTTCCTTCCCCGCTCTGTCTCTCTCTCTCTTTCCTTTCTCGCTCTGTCGCTCTCTCTCTTTCCTTTCCTGCTCTGTCTTTCTCTCTTTCCTTTCCTGCTCTGTCTCTCTCTCTCTTCCTTTCCTGCTCTGTCTTCTCTCTTCTTTCCGCTCTGTCTCTCTCTCTCTTTCCTTTCTTGCTCTGCTCTGTCCTCTCTGTTTCCTTTCCCGCTCTCTGTGTCTCTCTCTCTTTCCTTTCCCGCTCTGTGTCTCTCTCTTTTTCCTTACCCGCTCTGTCTCTCTCTCTTTCCTTTCCCGCTCTGTCTTTCTCTCCTTTCTTTCCTTCTTGTCTCTCTCTCTCTTTCTTTCCCGCTCTGTCTCTCTCTCTTTCCTTTCCCGCTCTGTCCCTCTCTCTTTCCTGCTCTTTCTCTCTCTCTCTCTTTCCTTTCCCGCTCTGTCTCTCTCTCTCTCTTTCCTTTCCTGCTCTGTCTCTCTCTCTCCGTTTCCTTTCTTGCTCTGTCTCTCTCTCTTTCCTTTCCCGCTCTGCTTCTCCCTCTCTCTTTCCTTTCCTGCTCTGTCTCTCTCTCTTTCATTTCCCGCTCTGTCTGTCTCTCTCTCTCTTTCCTTTCCCATTCTGTCTGTCTCTCTTTCTTTCCTTTCCCGCTCTGTCTCTCTCTCTCTCTTTCCTTTCCTGCTCTGTCAGTCTCTCTCTCTCTTTCCATTCCTGCTCTGTCTGTCTCTCTTTCCTTTCCTGCTCTGTCTGTCTCTCTTTCCGTTCCTGCTCTGTCTCTCTCTCTATTTACTTTCCCGCTCTGTCTCTCTCTCTTTCCTTTCCTGCTCTGTCTCTCTCTCTTTCCTTTCCTGCTCTGTCTCTCTCTCTCTTTCCTTTCCCGCTCTGTCTCTCTTCTCTTTCCCTTTCTGTCTGTCTTCTCTCTCTTTCCTTTGCTCGCTCTCTTTCATTTCTCATTCTGTCTCTCTCTTCTTTCCTTTTCTGCTCTCTCTCTTCTCTCTCTCTCTTTCCTTTTCTTGCTCTGTCTTCTCCTCTCTCTTTCCTTTCCTGCTCTGTCTCTCTCTCTTTCATTTCCCGCTCTTTCTCTCTCTCTCTCTTTCCTTTCCCGCTCTGTCTCCCTCTCTCTTTCCTTTCCCGCTCTGTCTCTCTCTCTTTCCTTTCTCGCTCTGTCTCTCTCTCTCTTTCCTTCCTCGCTCTGTCTCTCTCTCTCTTTCCTTTCTCGCTCTGTCTCTCTCTCTTTCCTTTCCCGCTCTGTCTGTCTCTCTCTCTTTCCTTCCCACTCTGTCTCTCTCTCTTTCCTTTCCTGCTCTGTCTTTCTCTCTTTCCTTTCATGCTCTGTCTCTCTCTCTCTTCCTTTCCTGCTCTCTCTCTCTCTCTCTCTCTTTCCTTTCTGCTCTGTTCTCTCTCTCTTTTCTTTCCTGCTCTGTCTCTCTCTCTTTCATTTCCCGCTCTGTCTCTCTCTCTCTCTTTCCTTTCCCGCTCTGTCTCTCTCTCTCTTTCCTTTCCCGCTCTGTCTCTCTCTCCTTTCTCGCTCTGTCTCTCTCTGTCTTTCCTTTCTCGCTCTGTCTCTCTCTCTCTTTCCTTTCTCGCTCTGTCTCTCTCCCTTTCCTTTCCCGCTCTGTCTGTCTCTCTCTCTTTCCTTTCCTGCTCTGTCTCTCTCTTTCCTTTCCTGCTCTGTCTCTCTCTCTTTCCTTTCCTGCTCTGTCTCTCTCTCTTTCCTTTCCCGCTCTGTCTCTCTCTCTTTTCTTTCCCGCTCTGTCTCTTTCCTTTCCGCTGTTCTCTCTCTCTCTTTCCTTTCCCCTGTGTCTCTTTCCTTTCCTGCTCTGTCTCTCTCTCTTTCCTTTCCTTCTTGTCTTCTCTCTCTCTTTCCTGCTCTGTCTCTCTCACTCTCTCTCTTTCCTGCTCTGTCTCTCTCTCTTTCCTTTCCTGCTCTGTCTCTCTCTCTTTCCTTTCCTGCTCTGTCTCTCTCTCTTTCCTTTCTTGCTCTCTCTCTCTTTCCTGCTGTCTCTGTCTCTCTTTCCTTTCCACTCCGTGTCTCTCTTTCCTTTCCCACTGTGTCTCTCTTTCCTTTCCTGCTCTGTCTCTCTCTCTTTCCTTTCCTGCTCTGTCTCTCTCTCTCTTTCCTTTCCCGCTCTGTCTCTCTCTTTCCTTTCCCACTCTGTCTCTCTCTCTTTCCTTTCGCGCTCTGTCTTTCTCTCTCTTTCCTTTCGCGCGTCTCTCTTTCTTTCTCTTTCTTTCTCTCTCTCTCTCTTTCCTTTCCTGCTCTGTCTCTCTCTTTCCTTTCCGCTCTGTCTCTCTCTCTTTCCTTTCCTGCTCTGTCTCTCTCTCTCTTTCCTTTCGCTCGCTTCTCTTTCTTTCTCTTTCTTTCTCTCTCTCTCTCTTTCCTTTCCTGCTCTGTCTTTCTCTCTTTCCTTTTCCGCTCTGTCTCTCTCTCTTTCCTTTCTTGCTCTGTCTCTCTCTCTTTCCTTTCCCGCTCTGTCTCTCTCTCTCTCTTTCCTTTCTCTTCTGTCTGTCTCTCTCTCTTTCCTTTCCCGCTCTGTCTCTCTCTCTCTCTTTTTCCTTCCTTGCTCTGTCTCTCTCTTTCCTTTCCCGCTCTGTCTCTCTCTCTTTCCTTTCCTGCTCTGTCTCTTCTCTCTTTCCTTTCTGCTCTGTCTCTCTCTCTTTCCTTTCCTGCTCTGTCTCTTCTCTCTCCTTTCCTGCTCTGTCTCTCTCTCTTTCCTTTCCTGCTCTGTCTCTCTCTCTCTTTCCTTTCCGCTCTGTCTCTCTCTCTCTCTTTCCTTTCCTGCTCTGTCTCTCTCTTTTCCTTTCCTGCTCTGTCTCTCTCTCTCTTTCCTTTTTTTTCTGCTCTGTCTCTCTCTCTTTCCTTTCTCTCTGTTCTCTCTCTTTCCTTTCGCGTCTGTCTTTCTCTCTCTTTCTTTTCCTGCTCTGTCTCTCTCTTTCCTTTCCCGCTTTGTCTCTCTCTCTTTCCTTTCCCGCTCTGTCTCTCTCTCTTTCCTTTCCCGTTCTGTCTCTCTCTCTCTTTCCTTTCCCTCGCTCTTTTCCTTTCCTTTCTGTCTCTCTCTCTCTTTCCTTTCCTGCTCTCTCTCTCTCTCTCTCCCTTTCCTTTCCTGCTCTTCTCTATCTCTCTCTCTTTTTCTTTCTGCTCTGTCTCTCTCTCTCTCTTTCCTTTCCTGCTCTGTCTCTTCTCTTTCTTTCTTGCTCTGTCTCTCTCTCTCTCTTTCCTTTCCCGCTCTTGTCTCTCTCTCTTTCCTTTCCGCTCTGTCTCTCTCTCTTTCCTTTCCCTCTCTGTCTCTCTCTCTCTTTCCTTTCTGCTCTGTCTCTCTCTTCTCTTTCCCTTTCCTGCTCTTTCTTCTCTCTCTTTCCTTTCCCGCTCTGTCTCTCTCTTTTCTTTCCGCTCTGTCTCTTCTCTTTCCTTTCTCGCTCTGTCTCTCTCTCTTTCCTTTCTCTCTGTCTCTCTTTCTCTTTTCTTTCTTGCTCTGTCTCTCTCTCTCTCTTTACTTTCTCGCTCTGTCTCTCTTTCTCTTATCTTTCTCGCTCTTTCTCTCTCTCTCTTTCCCTTCCCGCTCTGTCTCCCTCTCTTTCCTTCCTCGCTCTGTCTCTCTCTCTCTTTCCTTTCTCACTCTGTCTCTCTCACTTTCCTTTCCCGCTCTCTGTCTCTCCCTCTTTCCTTTCCCGCTCTGTCTCTCTCTCTTTCCTTTCCTGCTCTCTCTGTCTCTCCCTCTTTCCTTTCCCGCTCTGTCTTTCTCTCTTTCCTTCCGTCTCTGTCTCTCTCTCTTTCCTTTCCTGCTCTGTCTCTC